>NC_091438.1:81846172-82161985 GCF_964237555.1 Oryctolagus cuniculus
TGTATAATATTCTATAGAGTACATATACAATAATTTCTTTATCCAGTCTACTGTTGATGGGCATTTAGTGACCAGTTTCAGTTCATAATTCATCATAATGATAGGATTAAGAGTCAAAGGGATCGCACAAACCAGACTAGTGTCTGTTAATACTAACTGATAGAATTAAAAAGGAGAGAATGATCCAACATGGGAAGCAGGATATACAGCAGATTCATAGAATGGCAAATGTCCTTAACAGCACTCTGGCCTCAGAATCAGCCCTTAAGGCATTCGGATCTGTCTAAAAAGCACATGAGACTATTTCAGACATGGAAAGCCAAGACACTCTGGAAAAAAAAATCTCTGTGAGTGAGATCCCAGTGGAAAGAATGGGACCATCAAAGAAGGAGGTACCTTTCTCTGAAGTGAGGAGAGAACTTCCACTTGGACTATGAATTTGTCCAAATAAGATCGGAGTTGGTGAACTCAGAGGCTTCCATAGCCTTGGCAACTCATGACAAGAGCCTCAGGTGATTACTGACGCCATAAACAAGAGTGTCAATTGTTAAATCAACAACAGGAGTCACTACACTTAGTCCCCATGTAGAATCTCTGTCCTTAATGTGTTGTACTATGAGATTAATGGTATAAATAGTACTCAAACAATACTTTCTACTCTGTGTTTCTGTGTGAATGCAAACTGTTGAAATCTTTCCTTAGTATATACTAAATTGATCTTCTGTATATAAAGATAATTGAAAATGAATCTTGATGTGAATGGGATAGGAGAGGGAGCGGGAGATGGGACGGTTGTGAGTGGGAGGGAGGTTATGGGGGAAAAAGCTGCTATAATCCAAAAGTTGTACTTTGGAAATTTATATTTATTAAATAAATATTAAAAAAAATAAATAAGAGACTATTTATTAATATTTGTTTTGTTTAAAAGGAAAAAAAACACAACATGGTAAGAATCTTCTTCCCATGGCTTCTAACTTTGCTTATTTTTTTGCATTCCACCCCCTCCCCATCAGCATTTGCAATAATACATCAAAAGGCATTCTTCTCATATCTAGAAAACTCATACAGAAACATGATTTCCCAGATAAACAAAGCCATCTTCAATACTAAAGGCAGGCCGGCACCGCAGCTCACTAGGCTAATCCTCCGCCTTGCAGCGCCGGCACACCGGGTTCTAGTCCCGGTCGGGGTGCCGGATTCTGTCCCGGTTGCCCCCCTTCCAGGCCAGCTCTCTGCTGTGGCCAGGGAGTGCAGTCCTTGGGCCCTGCACCCCATGGGAGACCAGGAGAAGCACCTGGCTCCTGCCATCGGATCAGTGTGGTGCGCCAGCCGCAGCACGCTTGCCGCGGTGGCCATTGGAGGGTGAACCAACGGCAAAGGAAGACCTTTCTCTCTGTCTCTCTCTCACTGTCCACTCTGCCTGTCAAAAAATAAAAAATAAAAATAAAAAAAATACTAAAGGCAAAGCCAGCAGCATTGCAATATCAGAGTTCAAGACATCCTACAGCTATTATTATCAAAACAGCATGGTATTGGCGAAAAACAGACATGTGAGCTGATAGAAATTAATAGAAACACCAGAAATTAATCCACGCATCTACAACCAACTAATCATTGACTATTGAAGTTAAATCACTCTTTGCTGTTGGGAAAATTGGATTTCCACGTGCATAGGTATGAAACAAGACCCCTTTCTCTATACCCTATGTGAAAATTCATAGTTGCTCAAGAATATAAAGCTAAGATCAGAAATCATCAAATCACTAGAGGAAAATATGATGCAATGCATTGACATGGGTAAAGACTTCTTGGTTAAGATCAAAGAAACAAAGGCAATGAGAGTAAAAATATACATGGAATTATATGAATCTAAAGGCTTAATATCCAGGTTCCATAAAGAGCTCAAGAAACTCAACAACACCAAAATACATGATTTAATTAAGAAATGGGCAAAGGATTTGAACAGGCATTTTTCAAAAGGTGAAACTCAAATAACCAACAGACATTTTAACAAATACTCAGAATCACTAGCCAACAGGGAAATATAAATAAAACCAAAGTGAGGTATCATCTCACCCAGTTGGAATGACTGTCAGCTAAATATTAAAAAACAACAAATTCTGGCAGGGATGTAGAGAAAAGCATACACTAATACACTGTTGGTGGAAATGCAAACTGTTACAACCATTAAGGAACACACAATGGAGATCTCATAGAAAACTAAAATTAGATTTAGCATATGACCCAACTATACCACTTCTGGGAATATACACAAAGTAAATAAAATCAGCATATGAAAAAGTCGTCTGTACTCAAATGCTTATGCCATCTGAATTCACAATACCTAAGAATGATCCTCGATGTCCATCAACTGATGAGTGATTAAAGAAAATGGCATATATGAAAATGAAAGAATACTAGTCACCTATGAAAATAATGGAGTCTTGGCATTTACAACAAAATGGATGCAACTACAAGCCATGCTTAGTGAAATGAGTCACCAAAAATAAAAATATCATGTGTTTTCTCTAATTTTGTGGTACCTAATATACGGAAAGATTATAAAAATATTTAATGTATACAAGTGAAATTGACGTTTTTGGATTTGATTATTGTCTATAGCCCTTGTACATGTGTCTGCTAAACAGTGGTCTTTCTGCTTTTTACTTGTTAATCTCATTATTTAGTGCTGCATTAAGCCTTTGGTGTAAAGTAAAATAAAAATATGTTATTTCAAAATTTAAACAAGAAAGAAAGAAAGAGGGAGACAGGAGAGGAAGTATAATATTCTTAAAACTGTATCTATGAACTACATTAAATCTGTTCTCTTTATATTAATAAAATATATTAAAAAAACAAGAAAGAATTTAGGGAATCAAAAATTACTTGGAGAAACTGATTTAAACTCTTAAAGTTTTTTCCTAAAACCATGTAACTTCCTCTATTTGCTTTGAAAATCATTTGATTATCACTCTGTTTAAAAGAATGAGTATAATTTCATAGTAACATGTGATCTTTTTTGAAAAATTTTGTCCTATACTTGACATGCAGATTTACACAAAGAGAGATATTCCATTCTCTGGTTGACTCCCCTGATGACCAAAATGTCCAGGATTGAACCAGGCCAGGGCCAGGAGCTAGAGACTCCATCTGAGTCTCCCATGTGTGTTCAGGGGTCCAAGAAGTTGGCTATCTTCTTCTGCTTTCTCAGTCACATTAGTAGAGAGTTGGATTGAAAGTGGTGTGGCTGGGACCACAACTGGCACCCACAAGGGATGCTGGCATGGCAGGTGGTAGCCTAACCTACTGAGCTGCAATACTGGTACTGGGGTCCACAGGGCAATACCCCTTGACCCTATCTGCAGAGGCTTTGGCACTGTAGCAAATTTTGCTTGGCCTCTCATGCTTTCCTTTAAAATGTTTGTGGAAAACAACATGACCTCATAATTACTGTATTCTGCACATGAGCAAAATTGGCCAGCACAAGTAGCACCTGGGCCCCTTAGAATCATGAATGAGCTAAAGAGTGATTGAGTGGCTGAACACAGGGAAACAAATATGAAGGCAGTCCTGAGGAAACACAGGCAAGTGCTTCAATGCTCAATGGAACAATTCCATTCTTCCAGGCCTGCAGGACTTCCAGAATTGCAGATGGGAAGCATGCCCATCAAGATTTCCATCATACCATCCATGCCTTTTTTTCCCCATTGTTTGGTCACTTAGCACATGACTCAGTTTATCTACACTAATATATTCAACAAGCAGTTTATCCAATGCAGTCTCTTGTCCTAAACATTCTTGAGATTTGTTCCCTCTTTGGCCAGGTATGAACTTTCAAATCGTTTCACTCAGCTCTATTTTCTCCAATTTCTTATTATGAGATAAACTAGTTAGAAGCGGCCACTAATATCCATGCCACAGCCTGAACACTTTGCTGCCTTACAATCATTCACCAAATATGCTGGTCTATCATCTAAAATTTTGATCTTCCACAAAATTTCAGAGCACGTACATAAGAAAGCCAAGTTTTTGCCACAGTGTAACAAGTGTAGCCCTTGGTCCAGTTCCCCATAGGGTCACATCCCCATTTTCATCTGAAACCTCATGAGCATTGCCTTTGTTATCCACACATCTTTCAACATTTAGGTCTTCTGAACCCTCTCCTGGACTGGTATTAATGCTCTGCTTAAGTATTTTAGGTTTCTCTGCCCTTTGCTGCCAAACTCGCCCAATCATTTGCAATAAGCCCATGCCAAAGTCTCCTCCACATCTTCAATTATTGTCATCGTAATAACCTCACTACGATACCAGATTTCAATTTTACTATATTTCTGCTATATCAAAATATCTTAGACAATTAACTTTATTAACATAAAGATTCACTCAGACCTCAGTTTTGAAGGTCCAAGATCAGGTAACCCTAATGGCTTGAGCTCTGGTAGTGGTGGAACAAGATATTTTGGTGGAACACATATAAAGCAATTATCACTTGTTAAGTGGGGAAGTAGAGAGAGCTATGGAAGCAAACTCAGACTATTTTAATAGCCATCTTGTGAGAACCACCATCTGAGGACAGGCTCCCAATGCCTAAACACTTCCCACTAAGCGTAACAGTTGAAAGGTTCAACCACCTCTCTGGGGACCAAGGCTTTAAAATATGGGCTTTGAGAGGGCAGTCAACATCCAAACCACAGCAGTGTGCTTACAGGAGACTATATAACATCACTTCCTAATAATGCAGGAACACCAAGATATTTTGGGGATCATGGGATGGGACGTATTCACCCAGCCCAACTCTTGAGATATCATAGGCACAATATGATGCTGAGTCCATAGACACAGTTCCTAACATTTAAAGATTTGAAAATTCCAATTTTAGATTCTTTAACAAAGTCCAGTGAAAGAGATATAAAAAAGAATCTAGATGACCAACTGCCATTCTTACTGTTCTTATATAATTGATCAGGTTAAGTTTAATGACATTAAATTTATTTTGCAAGTAAATTGGACATGGTGTGATTATCTTTGCTAGAATTGATAAATTGAGACAGAGGATGTTTCAGAAGGGAAGCACTGTATAGCCATTGTTAGATTCTAGCTAATTGTTTTTGAGATTTCATTATTTATATACAATCTGGATTGAATCCTGAGTTCCTTTAGTTTCCTCCAATAACTGACTATAAGTCTGACAACTAGGGACAGTGCTGTGATGTAACCAGTAAAGCCACTGCCTGCGGTGCCCACATCCCATATGGGCGCCAGTTCTAGTCCCAGCTGCTCCACTTCGGATCCAGATCTCTGCTATGGCCTGGGAAAACAGTAGAAGATTGTCAAGTCCTTGGGGCCCTGTGCCAGTGTGAGAGGCATGGAAGAAGCTCCTGGCTTCGAATCAACATGGCCTCGGCTGTTGTGGCCATCTGGGGTGTGAACCAGCAAATGGAAGACTCTCTCTGCCTCAGCCTCTGGCTCTGTGTAAATCTGCCTTTCCAATAAATAAATCTTAAAAAAAAAGTCTCTCAACTAACATTGCCAATTTTGTCCCAAGTTTCTGATGTTGCATCATACACACAATAAAAGAACACACATAAAATGGATGTTTTCTGAAACCCTGCAAGCTGAAGCTGTTTGACATGATAAAGACTTATGAAAAAAACACCAGAAGAGTTGCCGTACCAGTGCTGGCATTGTGGCATAGCTGGTAAAGCCATCACTTGCAATGTCCACCATCCCAGCTTCTCCACTTCTAATCCTGAACCTGAATATTTGCACCCCTGCCCCCCTGTGGGAGACCCAGATGAAATTCTTGGTTCCTGGCTTTGGCCTGACTCAGCTTTGGCAGTTTCAGCCATCTGGGTATGAACCAGCAGATGGAAGATTTCTTTGATGTAGGTTTGATCAGATCCCATTCGCTCTCCTTAAAACTGCAGCTCCTCTGTCTTCACTGTGATCATGCCAACTCAAATCCTCGCTAAAGATTAATCCACTAAATTAAGACACAGAGTCAGGCCTGGCACAGGAATCTGGATGTAAAGACTTGGATTTCAGGGCCAGCACTGAGGTGTGATGAGTTAAGCAATAGATTGTGATGCCACCATCCCATTTGGGTGCTGGTTTTAGTCCCAGCTGCTTAAGTTCCAGTCTACCTCTCTGATAATATGCCTGGGAAAGCAGCAAAGATTATCCAAGTGCTTGGGCTCCTACACTCATGTGGGAGACCCAGATGGAGCTCTTGGATCCTGGCTTCAACCTGGCTCAGCACCAGCAGTTACATAAATCTGAGGAGTGAGTCGGATCTCTCTCCTATCACTCTCTGTACTCTGGCTTTTAAATAAAATAAATTTCAAAAGATTTATTTATTTACTTATTTGAAAGGCAGAGATACAAGCAGAGAGAGAGAGAGAGAGAGATCTTCCATTACTGGTTCACCCCCTAAATGTCTGCAACAGCCAGGGCTGAGCCAGGCCGAAGCCAGGAGCCAGGAGCTTCTACCAGGTCTTGCTATGTGGATACAGGAGCCCAAGCACTTGGACCATCATCCCCTGCTTTCCCAGGCACATCAGTAGGAAGCAGGATTGGAAATGGAGCAGGTAGGATCCAAATGCTCATATGAGATGCCGGCACTGAAGATGGCAGCTTAACCCGCTATGCAACAGTGCTGGCCCCAGTAAAATTAAAAAAAAAAAGACTCAGATTTCAATAATCACCTTTGTAACCAACAT
This sequence comes from Oryctolagus cuniculus, assembly GCF_964237555.1. NCBI lineage: Eukaryota > Metazoa > Chordata > Mammalia > Lagomorpha > Leporidae > Oryctolagus > Oryctolagus cuniculus. Next base: position 81,852,892 of record NC_091438.1, read on the forward strand.
CCTGAAATATGATATTAGGAACTTTAAGCCTGATCAAATAAATAATAACCAATCTACCAATGAGTCAAGAAGGGGTGGAGCCCACTTTGCCATCTTAGATTTTCGGAACAATGTTCCATCCTATTGCTGACAGATCAAGGGAAGACCACGATTTCTGTTAACCAACCAGAGACCTGCACATGAGCTGATTTCATGCTATGCAATCTCAACTGTAAGATTCCTCATCTTTAATTCTTAAGAAAATCTGGGAACTCAGTGATAACTACCTGACTCCCTGTCTGAATATTGCAAAATTAAGCCCTACTTTCTTCCACCATCCTGACATTGTGATTGGATTTCTGTTACCATGTAAGTGGACCTGGTTTATAACAATTCCTCCAACCACTCTTAAGAGTTATTGTATAACAGAAATTCTTTGTTAAGATTCGCTTTCTGGTACCATATAAAGGTCTAATTTTAGTGGGGGCATACTTGGAACACCATCTCTGTGACATGAAACACAACTATTCAATTGGACTGCCTGTTACTAGGAATGGGAGACTGGTATAATGGCTCCTTTGTCACTCAGCAACTAACCTGACTCTTCCCTCCACAGCTACCAACTCAATGTGTAGTATGAAAACATCTTGGGGAATTTCAGACACATAAATATTGGGATCCTAAAAATGCTATTCAAAATTAGTACTTTGAGATACTAAGAACCAAAATTGGCACAGCAAGTCCAAGGTCTCTATAACTTCTTGCCCCCTTTATCAGGTGCCTCATGCCTGAAGTTCCCTTTCTGAATAAGGGACTATCTTCCAAAGGAAATGATATTGTTAAGAATTGACTGCCAATTCTCTAAGCAAACAAGGAAGACTATGTCGTAGAAAAGGAGACTGAAAATCTTTGCCTATTTTCACTAAATACATGCCTTTTCTGAAGACTGCTACCTGAGACCGTCTCTGCCTAAGACAGATTTTGTTCCTCATGCAGTTCCTCTGCAGGACTTCCCCTGGTGCTATCAGACCACCTACCAGAAACTACAAGGCTCTCTTTGGCCCAGTACTCAAAATGCTTTTTAAAACCCAAGGATCTTACCTCTCTTTGAGTCTTGTATCTTATGAGTCCCACCATACATACAATCAGAGTAAACTTATAAACTTTTTCTCCTGTTTAACTCCTGTTTTTCAGAGTAAGTTATCAAAATGTGGCCCTTTTGTGGATGCCAGGTAAGAATGTTGATGGGAGCTGGGCTGCAAGAGAGTGCCATGATGTGTTGGAGACTGTGGAGTTGAGTCTCCACATTTCGAATCTAAGATCTCAAAATACATTGTGATACCTATCCATTGATGTAAGGTTTATGGAGGTAATCTTCATAACAATGGCAATAAGACTGAATTGGAATGGGCCTTGGATATTATGGGCTACTCCAAAGTGTTTGGGTTGCAAGAAACCCTCCTTGGTTTTGATTTTATTGCATTTCAAGACCCCAGGGATTCAGCTATTGCCCACTAAGAGCTAGACAAAGAATGTTTTGTTGTTGCCACATAAGAAAACAGAAAATTTTCCTAATCTGGGGAAAGAAAGAGACATACAAGTGCAGGAAGCACATAGAACTCCTAATAGACATGACCAGAAAAGATCTTCACCAAGACACATGGTAGTCCAATTTTCAATAGTAAAACATAAAGAAAAGATCCCGTAATGTGCACAACAGAAATATCAGCTTATCTTCAGAGGATCTCCAGTTAGACTCTAAGCTGATTTTCCATCAGAATTCCTACAGGCTTGGAGACCATGAAGAGACATAATCTTTTACAAATGAAGGTGAAATAAAAACCTTCCAAAATAAACAGAAATTGAAAGAGTTTGTCACTACTCATCCAGCCTTACAAATGATGCTTAAGGATGGGCTATACACAGAAACATTATTCAATACTATGAAAGAATGTGAAAACAAAAAATTTCCTATTATAAACTACAAAGGGAATCCAAAGCGAACAATAGCAAATTTATGGGAAAATGGCAGGGCCAAGTTTTTATTTATCAATAGTAACCTTGAATGTAAAGAGCCTAAATTCTCAAAAGATAGAGAGGCTGGCATGGTGGGTAGTAGGATAAGCTTCTGCCTGCAGCACCAGCATTCCATATAGGTGCTGGTTTGTATCCCAGCTGCTCCTCTTCCAATCCAGCTCTCTGCTTATAGCCTGAGAAAGCAGTAGAAGATGGCCCACATGCTTGGGCTCCTGCACCCATATGGGAGATCCTAAAGAAGCTCCTGGCTCCTGGCTTCAGCCTGGCCTGACCCTGGACGTTGCAGCCACTTGGGGCGTGAACCAGCAGATACAAGACCTCTCTCTCCATCTCCTCACCTCAACCTTTCCTTCCCCTTCAGGTTATGTCCATGGATATGAATTTATGTTACATTTCTCCAGGAATAGACAATAAAATATTCACATAAACATTATACTCTGAAATTCAGTCATACAAATATATCCACTTTTCCTATCATTTTTTCACTTAGACAATCTTAAAGAGTTCTTATTTAAGTCCAAATAGACTTAGCATATTCTTTTATTATTGCTTGCTTTTTAATTTTTTAAACCCTCTTCATTTATTGATTTGAAAGTGCAGAGAGAAAGACAGAGACAGACACAGACAGAGAGACAGACAAGAAGGGTGGTAACTCTCCCATCTTCTTGTCCACTCCCCACATTCCTACAGTAGCTGGGGCTCTGCTAGTCCAAATGCAGGGCCTGGAACTCAGCCTAGCACTTCAAGGACCCCACTGCATAAGCCATCACCTGTTTCGTCTGGGGGTACACAGGAGCAAGAAGCTTGAATCAGGAGCAAATGTGGAATGAGTGTGTCAAGCAGCCGCTGAACTGCCACACCAAATGCACATTCTCTCTTTTTTATTGTTTTTATTTATTCCCCCTTTCATTTTAGTGACAGTAGAGTATCCCTTTGAAAGAATATACAGGATTTAACTTTTTATTATACAACAGAGACATTAAAGTCCTCTCAGAGTAGTCAGAAAGTGCTTTGGCATTACAATGACACTGCAACCAACAGACTATTACATATGCCACTTCAGCTTGGTATACAGATCTTTAAGAGAAATTCTCAAATGTGCAATTGGTAATTCAAGTACATACATTTTACTTTTTGATGTATAATTATGACTATTGACATTCACATTAAGAAATATGTGACTCTCATATTTCCCAAAACCCTTCCTTGTTAACTGCTGTCAGATATTTTTTTCTTGCCCTTCCTAGAGGTAAAAGGCACACCACACAATTTTACTTTGCACACCTTTTATTGTCATCTAGTTTCAAATTTTTCACAATTTCAGCTATTTAAACAAAAATGTGGTTGTAGCTCTACTCTCGCTGATGTACAAGGACTCATCACAACTTAAATAACCTCTCTAATGTGTAATACAAATTGCACATCTTTTCTTCATCTTGCCATGGCTTTTGGCTTCACTCAAATTATTTTTATGAATAATTTCAAATTTTGTTCCCATTTCTTCACAATAATTAATTCAATAAAAATTCAGTTTGGTCTTCTGTGGACTCCAATACCTGATATTCTTTAAAAACTGCATTTCATTTTTAAATTTCCTTGAAAGAAACTACTATGACAATTTTTAAATGAACAACATTATTAGGCTATTAAAACAAAAGAAGTCCAATTTTATATTTTCATTCCCAGAAAAATCAGTCTTTAGATTTTGAACCAAGAAATTTCAAAGGCAAACCAAATAACTTAGCAGGCCCAGGTAGTACCAGGGTGAATATGGTACCCAACGCATCAAGGAAACCTGTAAACCATGAGGATCCTCGGTTTTTAGTTGCTTCAATTTCTTTATTTAGCTCTCTTATCTGGTTATTTAACTCCTCAGCATTTTTTCTAAATCCTTCTGTAAGCATTTCTTCTTGGACCTATAAAATGGAAAGAATCCACACTTCAAAATCCCTGTTATTAGAAGTTAATATTTGTATTTCATGATGTCAGCAGTTAAGCATGTACATCTATTTTTCTACTATGTTAGAGTATTTTTAGAGGAATTTGTCCAATATACCCAGAAGTTTTGGCTTGAATAGTGGGAAAATCCATGGTTATATTTTGTGAAATTTTCTTACCACCATTTTCCCTAGGGTGGTGGGATTGTGTTACAGCCCATAGAAAGCCCATTGGGAAGGAATGTGGGTTAAATTCTAATTAACTCCCATTTCCACTGAGGTGGCACAGCTGAGCTCATCTGGCACATAGCAGGAGTTGCTGGTACTGACCGAGCGCCACGCTGGGACAAAGAATGTATGACACTCTAATCGTGCAGGAGGAATCCAGCAGGTCCAAAACAAATGGAGCAGATTCACAGCTTTCAGTGTTCTCTTATCAGGTCAAGTCTGAGCCTTTCAGACCAGCTATATTTGTTTTAAGTCTCTTTGAGAGTTCTGCAGAAATCTTAACCACTAGTGGACTAAGATCCCCTAGAAATGGGGCTGAAGGAGAGCATCTCTTACCGGCCCCAAACCCAGGAGAATGTCATTTGTGCCTCCAAAGTACAACACTCCAGAAGTGGCTGGAGTCTCCTAGATTTCCATGCTTCAGGGGGACCCAGGTGTATTTGAGGTTGCAGTGGGACAATTGTCTTTTAGGTTCCCTCTGGGATGACACCTGTGCTTGACATTGGGTCCCGCCCTTCCCAGGATCCAGAACACTGTCCCCCGGGGCACCGCCCAGCCCCGAGACTCACCTTCAGCTTGTGCTCCAGCATCCTCTCCTGCTCTCTGAGGAGGTCCTCCCTTTCCCGCTCCATCTTCTCCTTCAGTTGAGCGATGTTCTCCTGGAAGCTTCTCTCTTGAGCCTCTATCTTTTGCTGCATCTCCTGCTCCCTCTGTCTTAGCACTTCCCGTTCCTTCTCAACGGCCTCCCTCTTGGCCTCCTCAGCTGTTTCACAAAGCATTAACAAGGGAAGAAAAACCGTTGAGTTCAAGACCAGGCAGCTTTGACAGCAATGCTATTTCCCCTGAAACAGCAAGAGCGTGTTTCAGAATGTGCCAGAAAGGCACTGACAGGCTTGGTGTGCAGCCCAACAGCCCTTGTTATGTTCAAGTCTAGCGGAGTACATGCTCCACAGTCAGAGGAAGCCTCTTGCTTCAGAAAAACCACCCTGTCCAATCTATAAGAGGGCATCATAGGAATCTCCCCGCCCCGCCCCACCGTCCTGTGAGCTGAGCCCGGCCCCGTACCTGCTAGGGCCTTCTCTCCATCAGAGAGAGCTTTGTCTGCCTGCAGGATGGAGTTCTCTGCTGCTGCCTGAGACTCCAGGAACCTCTGGAGCACCTCAGTTGCCTGGAGAAACAAGGAGTAAAAATACTTTAGACAGCAAGTATCTAAGTCTTCTGATGTGGAAATTATTGTTAATAAAAGTACAAATCTGACCCTGTGAATCCTGCATCTTCATCGGTCATAGCAGAAACTCCAAGCTCTTTGGTGAGGCAAGAACTTCCTCTAGGGCAACTTTCTTCCTGGCTCTGCAGTCTCCATTCCCAGCAATGCTGCCCACCACCCCCAGCCCCACTCCGAGGCCAGAGCCAACGAGATTTACGTGCAGTTTACAGACACGTGTCCACTTGGCTTGCAAGATTTGCACATTGGTTTTCCTCTGCCTGGATGCTCTTCTACCCTTTCTTATCTAGGATAACATCCATGGATACTTCAATATATGATTCTTACCTCCTCCAACAGGAAGATTTTCTAAGCTGCCTTCTGAGGTTTTTCTCTGAGGTTGTATTGTGGTATAATGGACAAATAACAACTGTGTATGTTTAAGATATAAACAAAGGATGTTTTGATGTATGTGTGCATGCATCATGAGGTTCTTTATATTAGGCTAATTAATATCTATAACCTCATATACCTTTTGTTTTTATGAGGTGAGTATACTTGAGATCTCTCTTAGCAAATTGCAAGTGTATAATATGCCAGTTTAACTGCTATCACCCTCATGTACTGTAGATATACAGAACTTATTCATCTCATAGATGAATGTTTGTAATTGTCGACCGAAATGATAACATTCCCTTTGCTCTCTGTTAATATGAGCCCAACCTCTCTTTTTTCTTGAGTATAAAAGAAAATCATGAGGTTAAAAAAAATCAGGGTTAAAGCCCTGGCCTGAAGCACCGGCATACCATATGGGTGCTGGCTCTAGTCCCTGCTGCTCCTCTTCTGATCCAGCTCTCTGCTATGGCCTGGGAAAGCAGCAGAAGATGGCCCAAGTCCTTGGCCCCTGCACCTGCATGGGAGACCTGGAAGAAGCTCCTGGCTCCTGGCTTTGGCTCAGTGCAGCTCCAGCCATTGAGACCAACTGGGGAGTGAACCATCAGATGTAAGACCTCTCTCTCTGCCTCTCCTCTCTGTGTAACTCTGACTCTCAAATAAATAAGTAAATCTTAAAAAAAAAAAAAAAAAAAAGCTGGCCGGCGCCCTGGCTCACTTGGCTAATCCTCTGCCTGTAGTGCCGGCACCCAGGGTTCTAGTCCTGGTTGGGGTGCTGGATTCTGTCCCGGTTGCTCCTCTTCCAGTCCAGCTCTCTGCTGTGGCCCGGGAGTGCAGTGGAGGATGTCCCAAGTGCTTGGGCCCTGCACCCGCATAGGAGACCAGGAAGAAGCACCTGGCTCCTGGCTTGGGCTCAGCGCAGCACACCGGCCGTGGCGGCCATTTGAGGGGTGAATCAACGGAAGGAAGACCTTTCTCTCTGTCTCACTGTCTCTCTGTCTAACTCTGCCAGTCAAAAAAAAAAAAAAAAAAAAACTAAGTCATGTAGCATTTGTTTTTTTGTCTGCCTATTTCATTAGCATAATATTCCCCATGTTCATTCACATTGTCAGGATTTCTCTCTTTTTAAAACTGCATAGAACTCCTATAAAGGTATGTGTTAGCATGTGTGTAAACATACATAATAGTTCCTCCATCTCTTCATCCACTGCTGAGAGGTTAGGCTGTTTCCCTGTCTTGGTTGTTGTGAATGATGCTGTATTGGACATAAGAATATAAATAGCTCTTCAAGTTGCTGTTTTTATTACTTTTGGAAATATAAGACCACTAAAAGCTATTAAAACTAAATAAAGCTATTAAAACTAATAAAAAATTTTTGATGAATATGTAGGATATAAAATCAACATAAAATAATCCACAGCACTAACTGCTAAGGATTTGAAAAAGAAATCAAGGAAACAATCCTACTTACAATAGCATCAAAAAATAAAATCCTTAAGAATAAATTTACCAAGGACGTGAAAATCTATGCTCTGTAAGATTAACTCAGTGATGAAAAGAAATTAGAGAGATGAAACAAATGGAGCTATTTCTAAAATTCATTGCTTAGAGGAATTAATGCTGTAAAACGCTCGTGCCACTGAAAGTGCCACACAGCTTCAGTGCAATTTCTATCAAAGTGACAATGACAGCTTTTACGGAAAAAAAAAAAAATGTATACGGAGCAGCTGAAACAGCCACGAACCACAAAAACAACGCTGCAGATACCGCACTTCCGGAATTGTGCCAGAGGCCTCTGTCTTTCCACTAGACGTGTTTCTAACTGACAAGATTCAAGCTGTGGTAGAAACCTTCCCAAGGGCAGAAATAGGAAAAGGGAGGCTTCTGTCCTGGGAGTGGAATGTGGCTGTTATCTGCTTGCCTGTGAAAGCTTCAGCTGCAGGCCCTGTCTGCTTCCATGTAACCAGTCAGGTTCTGCTTGTTCCTACAGAGCAATGATGTTAACTCTTGCCAGACAGCAGATGGCTCAGACTGTGTGTAAAAATACATATCTTCAGTTACTATGTTCCTATGTGCAGTACTGCATCAGTCCTGAGGCTAATACACTAGAATATCCAATCAAATGTGTACATGTAACCATATAAGGGAGAAAGAGAGGCTAAGACCAAATATTGGGAAAAACTCTTTGTTCTGGGCTCAGGATCTTGAATAAGGAATTCCACCTGTGCTTTATGCTGTCATAATAAAAGACTACTTCCAGTTAAGAGGCCTTCCTGTCTTGCCTCAGTACACAAATCCTGCTACAGAATCTCAGGTCTACAGCAAAGCTAGGGTGGTTTTTGTTTGTTTGTTTTTTTATTTTTTTTTATTATTATTTATTTGACAGAGTTGGACAGAGAGAGAGAGAGAAAGGTCTTCCTTCTGTTGGTTCACCCCCCAAATGGCCGCCACGGCCAGCACTGTGCTGATCCAAAGCCAGGAGCCAGGTGCTTCTTCCTGGTCTCCCATGTGGGTGCAGGGGCCCGAGCACCTGGGCCATCCTCCTCTGCATTCCCAGGCTACAGCAGAGAGCTGGACTGGAATGGGAGCAACCAGGACTAGAACCCGGTGCCCATATGGGATGCTGGCACCGCAGGCAGAGGATTAACCAAGTGAGCCACAGCACTGGCCCCCAAGGGTAGTTTTGATATTGGTATTAAAACATATACATAGACTAGTGGAACAAATAGAGAGTCAAGAAAAAAAGCCCATGTTTTTATGATCAAATAGCTTGAATAATGTTCAGGAAGACACATCAAGGAAAAATATTCTCTTCAAGAAATGGTGCTGGGAAACCTGGATACACAAAAGAATGAGATTGACCCCTAATTCGACATCATGTGCAAAAATCAACTAAATATTAATGACCTGAAAGTGTATAATTCTTAGAAGAAAAGATAAGGGAATAGATCTATGACATTAGCCTTGACAATGATTTTTTGGCTTTGATACTAAAAGCACAAGCAGAAAAACAAAAGAAACAACCAGGCTATGTTAAACTAGAAAGTTTCTGCTCATCTAAAGAAGCAATCAGCAAAATTAAAAGGCCACATACAGAATGAGAGACCACATTGGCAAACCATATATTTCATAAGAGGTTAGTATTCAGCTTATATAATAAGTCACACAAAATAAATAAGGAAAAAATTATCTGAATTTAAAATGGACAAAGTAGTTTTTATAGATATTTCTTAAAAGGAGACATTCAAATGACTAACCAGTATATAAAAACATGTTAAATGTCACTAATCATCTGGGAAATAAAAATCAAACCATAATGAGATATCAGTTCACACCTGTAGGAATGGCTATTATTCGGGGCCAGCATTGTGCCACAGTTGAGCCGTTTGCAACCTTGGCATCTCCTATCAGGGCAAGTCCCAGCTGCTCTGCTTCCAATACAGCTACCTTAAAAAGTGCCTGGGAAAGCAGCAGAAGATGGCCCCAGCGCCTGGGCCCCTGCCACCCATATGGGAGACTGGGATGGAGGTTCCCAGTTTCAGCACGGACCTCCCTGGGTTTACAGCCACCTTGGGGGTGAAGCAGTGGACAGAAGATCTCTCCCCCCACCTCGCTCCATCACTCTGCAATTCAAACAAATACAAATAAATCTTGAAAACAATGGCTATAATCCATGATTCAATTTGTAAAACTGCTGGCAAGAATGTTGAGAGAAGTGAACCCTTGTACAACCGTTGGTGGGATCCATGTGAAGCTCCCACAAAAGGAAACAAATGAGATTCTAATGATCACATACATGGAGCATCCTGGTCAGCCCTGCTACCAGCCAAGGGTTTCTCTAAAGGTAACTCAGTAGCTTCTCTGTGCATCACATTCCCCAATTCTATAATGGGAAATACGTTAGTACTTAATTTAAAGTATTCTGAAAATTAAATTGGTATTCAATAAAATAATCTGAAACCATGCCCAGGATTAGGAGTGAATGTGCAGACTGTTAGCCATGAAGGTCACCATTATCAGCGTTATTATTATCAGTGCATACCAGTATGACAGCTGTATCTTTCACAATACCCAAATCACTAAGAATTTGTCCACCTCAGGTGAAATCACAGGCATACTGAGAAACATTTTATGTATCCAGAACAAAAACTATTCTTTTGTTTGATAGATAAAATAAATACTGTCGCACCTGGATGCATGATTCCAGATCCACTTCTGAGGAAAACTATTTACAATTTATCTAGGAATATCTAATTATATATGGAATAAAGAAACCTATAGCATCAAAATATTACTGCATTATTCTGTCATAAGTCTGTTTTCTATAATTCTAACAAAATCTTTGAGTTTGGGCTACTTTATAAGAGGTTTAAGTCACACTCTGGAGGTTCAAGGGCACAACACCTGCTTGAACATGGCTCTGGCCAAGATGGCTCAGGTTCTCACAGAGAATGGCATCCCAATGGAACACGTAAAATGGAGAGATCATATTACCAGATAGGAAGCCAGAGAGTGATTCAGGGACCTTCCTGGCTTTTAAAACAACTTGATCACACAAGAACCAACTCAGTGTCCCGCAAGAACTACTACTTTAATTAACCTCCTCTGAAGGCAGCCCTCAAAGACCTAAGAACCTCGCGCTAGGCCCCATCTCCCAAAGGTCTCATCACCTCTCACATGGGCACACCGAAGATGAAGCCCCCAGCACATCAACCACTGGAGGACAAAGCACATCCAAACCATGGATACTGACAGTCCCTGCTCTCTGTCCTCAGATGAATCTGTGGTCCTCACTTTCAGAAGGAGCAGCCAAGACCCCGCCTCCATTATGCTGACCCACCCTACCCACCACCCCATTCCTCACCTTCACTCCCTTCCTGGGCACCAGCTCATACTCCTCTTCAACCTTTTTCCTTGCTTCTAAGTAGAGACGGTGGCCTCCAGGCGCAGAGAAAACCCCTCTTGAAATACTTTCCATCAGGGACGCTGAGAGTCGTTTAAGCTCAGCCTGGCAGTATTTGACAGAGGCCTCTTCATTCTGCAGCAGGAACTCTTCCTTCATCTTCTCTATGGTTTCCTGCCAGGGAACCATAAGGACAAACATTAGAAAGAAACTGTTACTGGGAGAAGCACGAGGATGGCCACAGAGTGGACGAGGACATGGAGTGGACCAGTAGTCTGGAGTCTTGTTTCAGTGCCACTTCTGATCATTGTCTGTTTAACCTTTGCAAAGTCTTAATTCTCTAGGGGACAGTCTCCATACCGTAAAACACAGGTCAGAAGACCTGAGCTCTGGGGTTCTTTACTATACAATATGATTCACAGGGACTTAGTCACCAAGACTGAACAAAAGAAAGTTGTTACTTGGCTCAAATTAAAATGTCCTCAGAGCACATGGATTGTTACAGACAGAAATATGAATATATAGGAATACATGGAAATGGAATCTAATTGGTTAAATATATTTTGAACCAATTTATGAAAATTTTATGAATTCCTTTGATGATGGCTCAAACTATGAATACATAAGAACCAAGTTTTTTGTTTGACCTTGAAAGTTGCAATCCATCTGGGTTTCCTTAATACAAACTGAGAGATATTTGTTGCTTATAGAGTTCAGGCCTAGACAGATGAATAGATACATTTTCTATGAAGGTGCCTATGGTCAGCAGAATTATGATTTCCTATAAGACTTTTCTCCTCTTGGTGTGCATCCTGTGCATAGTCCCTAAGCCTGAGAACATGATGGGTATTTTCCTTGATTAGATCACATAATACAGCACAAGTTGCCTTTACAATGGAAAATACTCTATCTCCTACTATCCAGTCACATGAGCCCTTGAAAAGCCCTTTTCTGACATCAGCCTCTTTAGCTGATGTCAGAAAAGGAAACCAGAGAAATTAGGAACAGGAGAAGGATTTGATGCAACATTCCTAGCTTAAAGATAGAGGGGTCCCCTGCCCCAAGCCTTCATTTGCAGACCAAGCTCATTGGACACCTCCTTCCAGTCTGTCTACAATGAGCAGAGGACACAGACACCCTGATATGGAAGACTCACCTACAGACTGTGTGACAGTAATGCATGCTGTTTTTAGCTACTAAACTCATGAGAACTCATTTTGTAGTACCAAAAGATAAAGTGTCCTTTCTTTAGAAAATGGGTAAAGGAGGCCCACAGAGCTCCTTTAGTCTCAAGAATCCAGATAACTTCTACTACGGTTGGGAGATGATCATGAGGTCATAAGATATCTTTCTAGAAAAGACAGATGAGGAAGGATAAACGCTAAGATATGTACCGCAAGTTTCTTCTGGAATTTCTGGTTATCATCCTTGAAGGAGTGCTCCATGAAAATTTCAATGGCTTCCCTCTCACAGGCTGCGTGCAAGTCCAGCAGCTCCTGGAGCGTGTCTGTGGGGAACCTCACTCGCTGGGCCACTAGTGCCAGGTAGTGCTCGGCTGCCTTCTGCACGGCTGCAGCATTCTCACGCTCAGCCAGAGTCGTCACTGCGTTCTCCAAGCAAGGGACGGCTCCGCTGTTGATGGCATCTACGTACATCTCCACCAGACGGCCCAGCCCTGATTAACGCATAATGTTTAGAAAGTAAGTAGATAGTTCTCTTTCATTGCTTTCACAGGAATTAAGAATCAGCATTCTAAAAAAAATCACAAAAATTCTATTTATCTTGAAGTTTTATTTCTTCCTGCTGCTCCTACTCCTTCTCCCTTTTCTTCTAATTCTCCCACTCCTTCTTTTCCTTGCACTCTTCCTTTCTAATCTTGTTCTGTGAATCCTTCTTGTACAATAACATGTGTGTTATTGCTATTCACCCTTTCTATTATGGTTCTCAAATTCACCAAAATTCAAAATTAAATACTTGATTATAAGGAATATCATTTAGAATTTCCTAGAAAAGTACTTTTGCATTTTAATAAAATAAAAATTTATTAAACTAGGAAAGGAAATTACATAATTTGCAAGACTTCCTTCCAAATAAAATGCTAATTCTTTGATAAAAAAATTCTCGGAAGTTAGCATCCAACCTTGTAGCATATTGAACCAAACATGACCTGATAATCATAGCATGAGGACTGTGTGACTGACTTGGTCACATGTCGATGAAGCCAGCCTAGTATGTAAGATTAGTTTTAATTTTTGTTTTTCAAACTCTTGATGAGTTTGCATTGGACTCACGGATTATTGTTTATGTTCTGATTGGTATTAATTTCTGGTATTAATTTTTTGCTTCTTCACCAAGGAATTCTTATCCTATAGGACTTCTCACGTGCAGATTTGCTTCTGTAATAGATTTTTATGCTTCCATCGATCTTGGGTTCGTTTCATGAGATAATTGAAGCCTCGGTAATCCACCATTTGGGGAAAATTTAACTAAACAACATCATTTGTAGGTGTGGTAGGAGCATCTCCTTCTCTATATTCTTATACAGAAGCAAATGAAATGATTGACAAGCCCACAGAAGAATCACAGCTTCATCACACACACTGAACCACAGGGAGACATGTTTTGAGACAAAAGAAACTCACGATTTCCAGTGACAATGATTCCCTGTCTCAGGGTCTTGGTCTTCCCATGTGTGAAGATGTAAGAGCAGAATTTTTTTGACTGCACCTTGAAATTTAATTCCAGTTGGTCTTCTGGCACTTCTTCTATACAGATTAATAAATTTTTATCACTTGTGGGCCGGTCAAAGACAAAGCACTTCCGTTTTGGAAAGAAATACCTGATACATGTTCTAGGCTTGTTGGAATTCTCGATTCTGGGGTTCTTTCCTGTAGAATTATAAAAAGAGCACTCATTGAAGAGACAGCTTACAGACAAAGGGGCTGAGGACCTCTAAAGGAATTTTTGCATTACTGCAGCCCCTGTGCCTGGAAATTTTCCTTTATCCCATCCTGAAAAGCAGCCTTAGGCTAACTGACCCAAAGCATTGGGAATCCGTTATTGTACAGAACTGGTGGTGAAGGAAATACTCTGGAGAGGAATGGGAGGCATTCACTGTGAGTAAAGAAACCTATCATGGATCCTTGGCCCTTGTATTGTGGTAGGTAGAGTGACTGCATTTTAAAATTATTTATTTATTTATTTGTTTGTTTATTTATTTTAAAAGTCTGAGTTACCAAGAGAGAGGGAGAGACACAGAGAGAGAAATCTTCCATCCACTGGTTCATTCCCCAGATGGCCACAATGGCCAGTGCTGAGCCAGGCCAAAGCTAGGAGCCAAGAGTTTCATTTGGGTCTCCCATGTGGATGGCAGGGGCCAAACACTTGGACCATCTTTGTCTGCTGTTCTCAGGCCATTAGCAGGAGCTGCACTGGAAGTGGAGCAGCCAGGACATGAACAGGTGCCCATATGGGATGCCAGCATGGAAGGTGATGACTTTATCCACTACACCAAAAAGCTGGCCCCATAGTGACTATTTTAAAATGTTTTCAAATAATTGATTATAAAAATTCTCAGAAATACATTCCTGGTATTGCAGTCTTACATTAGAATTGAAACATAGACTTTAAAAACTTGTTAGAAATAAAGATGAGATGTTTCTGAAAAAATAGCATGAGAACAGATAAAATTCAAGTCACTATTATGTTTATAGACTACTTCAGCAGTAAACTTCAAAGTAAAGTTAGTCTAAATATAATTGGGGGATCTCATTACTTTTCAAAGGCAGTTTATATTGGACTGGGTAGTATCTTGATGAGGGATTCCAAGGCATATACTTTGTTCAAAATAACTGCCAGAGCCGGCGCTATGGCACAGTGGGTTAAAGCCCCTGCCTGAAGCACCAGAATCCCATATGGGCACCAGCTGGAGTCCCAGCTGCTCCACTTTCAATCAAGCCCCCTGCTAATGCACCTGGGAAAACAACAGAGGATGGCACAAGTCCTTGGGCCCCTGCATTCATGTGGGAGACCCAGAAGAAGCTCCTGGCTCCTGACTTCGGATCAGCTCAGCTCCAGCCCTTGCAGCCATTTGGGGAGTGAACCAGCGGGTGGACAATATTTCTCTCTCTCTCTCTCTCTCTCGCTCTCGCTCTCGCTCTCGCTCTGTCTCTCTCTCTCTCCGTATTTCTGTAACTCTTTCAAATAAATAAAATAAACCTTTAAAAAAGTAACTGCCTATTGAAAGAATGAATAAAATAATTAACTAAATGTATGGCCCCTCTAACTGCCACTTCTCTACTCTTCTAAATGGAATGTAATAAAATTGCAATACTAAAATAATAAGACATTGCCTAAGGCTGGAGGGTGAACATAGTGTTATGAAAAAGACCAGTTGAAGGATTCAACCATAGTGCTGGAGGCACACAGCAGCAATTTCCCCCTTTACTACTGAGATATAAAAATGCTCCTATGAAGAATGGAACAGTCAGGATAATAAAGCAAATCAAGTGAAATTTATTTTAAGAATTAGGTCATTTTTTTCAAGTGATTCTGCATTTACTAACTAATTGAGTTGTTTTTCTCAAAATAGAGTAAGAGAAATGCTTAAATTTATTAAGTAACACAAATAGTTGAGTCTCAGGAGTGATAGCATTGATGGTAATGTTAGGGTCTGAAAATGCCCACTGCCTGAGGAACAAGAGACTTTCTCTCATGCAACCAGAAAAGGGTTAAAGATTTATTGATCCAACATGTTGGGGCTCTCTGAACATACAAGAACAGAGGAGCCTCGAGGAACTAAAGTATAGGGTTTATAAAGGCAAAAACCGCAAAATCGGGAGAGGGGAGAGAATACACGGTTGCTAAACGGTTGCTAAAATCTTACAATCAGCAATTATGATCTTAAGACATAGACAAATCACATCTTCATTATTAGCCCAGGTAACCCAGGTACAACCTTTCTACTTTTAAGCTTGAGCAATCATGCTAGGGGGTTTTTGTGCTCTGCCAAGGGTGATGTAGTACACTGCTATTGTCTGACTATTTGAGATCATAGTTTCAGACCAGAGTCTCACGGTTGGGGGTGGGGGGTGCTTTCCCAGAATGGAGTCTCAAGTGCTCCAAAATGGAGTCCCTACTGTCAAGGTGCTACTTCACTCTGTCTTATTTTCACAGCTGCACCAGGAAGGTTTAAACCTGTAAGCTTAAGCTTAACTTTTTACACCTACACATATACAATTTTAACTCTTCAGTAATCCTCACTTTTTTTCATTGTATTGATTGGCCTAAAATTGTTTGATACAACATTTAGCTCTGAATTTCCTCACCAACAAATTCATGAAATCTGTTCTCTTTTATTAATAAATTTATAAATTAAAAAACTCCTCACCAAGTGTAAATCTCAAATTCTGAAAATTTTCAGTAATAACTGCTAAAATCATGACCACCAATCACCAGTCACCATGAGCATGGGCCTTAATCCAGGCCCAAATAAATATTCATTTCAAATGCTATAGGACAGTGCTCTGTTGATCTCCCCCTTGCTACTGAACTCGTCATCCCCAGAGTACATTCTGATACCTGGAATCAGCTTCAAGGCATTCTCAAGGTACTCGTCTTCCGTGATGGGCTGTCCATTTAACTTCAGCTCCAGGGTGAAATCCCGTACAGCCCAAATGAAGTCTGGAAAGAAGCTCACAAACTCTGTGGAGTCCTCTACTTCATGAGATGTTGGGGAAGATTTTGCCCTGATTAACTCTGTTAGTTCAGTTACGTAGCTGGGATCTTAGTTAAGGGAAAAGATCCTACTACAAATTCCAGATCTCATTGGAAAGCAAGTTGGGGGGCTGGCACTGTGGTGCAGCAGGTTAAAGCCCCGCCCTGCAGCATCCCATATAGGCAACAGTTCAAGTCCCAGCTGTTCCACTTCCAATCCAGCTCCTTGTTAATGAGCCTGGGAAAGCAGCAGAGGTAGCCCAAGTCCTTGGGCCCCTGTACCCATATTCTGGGAAAAAGCTCCTCGCTTCTCAAAGAAGCTCCTGGCTCCTGGCTTTGGCCATTGCAGCCATTTGGGGAGTCAACCAGTGGATGGAAGCCCTCTGTGTGTGTGTGTCTTCCTGGCTTCGGATCGGCACAGCTCCAGCCGTTGCAGCCATCTGGGGAGTGAACCAGTGGATGGAAGACCTCTCTCTCTGTCTCTACCTCTCTCTGTAACTCTGTCTTTCAAATAAATAAAATAAATCTTTAAAAAAATCTGGACAAATATTCCCTTTATTCCTAGGTCCACTCTAATTCAACCAGGAAAATTGAGTCACATAAAGAAGAAACAGTCTCAGCTGCCATGTCCTAAACTCAATGATATACAGCGGCTCTGTTTCTGCAAGGATACTGCAGCTGCTCCAGGGCCTGGTGGTTGATGGTGCCCAGGCTGTTGTAGACAAAAGCACTGCTCAGAAGCACAGCCAGGGCAAAGATCCACGAGTCATTCTTGGGGTCCCCCTAGAAAGGACAATAGAGCAAGGGACTTAGACATGTACTCTTCATCCATTCATTGTTTTGGTTGTTCATTCACTCTTTTGTCTGTACTACAGTTGAATAGTTGGGTTAAAAACAAATTTTAAACATAATGCTAAAAATAAAATGTCTTTTGATATGTACAACATGCAGGGCTTAAGTTTGTTTAATGAAAAAAATGAATGACAGTGTCAACATGCATAAAATATTTAATAAAGTATTTAACACATGTCAACTAATAAGTGTACAAATATTCCATTGTAATGTTTTTCTCAATAATGGCTATACTAAGGGTACACATCCTATGCAATTAAGTTCATTAGCTGTTCACTGGGTCAGACCCTGCATTTGTTTTTGTGCATATGAAGTCCCATATGACAATCCCTACCCTCAAGAGGATGACTTTCTAGAGCCACAAACAGACCAACATATAAATGTAAACAAACTTAGAATCCTTGCCATGAGTGGAATCCAAAGTTGTACTCACAAATAATAGTGGAGAGAGGGAGGCCTGTGTATATGAACAATGGTTCTGAATTCAGAGTGAGAAAGGATTCTGTGTGACTGGGGCATGATAGCAGCAAGTAGAGAATAGCTCAGCTTTAAACGGTTGATAGGCAGAAAATGGACTTGTGGACATGAAGGGATCAAGCAGGCAAAGAACCAACAGAAGGCAAGCTAGAACTGTCAGCTCCCAATCACATCAGGGAAGTACAGAATGATCCCACTTATGGAAGCAGTGAGTATACATGCTGGAGTGGAAGAGGAGGATAAATGAGATTCACCTCAAGCTATGAAAGGCTTTACCCTATCACAGTGCAAGTCAAAGGGTCAGCCAGTAGTACCTCTTGCATCACTTAATATTCTGGCATCCTTTGATCCTTAACAAATGTAATTAAATGAATAGAAGGTTGGTGTAGGCCATGATTTATTAAAAAATCAACAGTCTATATTGGTTATACATAGATAATAAATGTCTTTAAAACTAAATTTTTAAGCTCACAATTTCTGTGTGTCCCTCCCATCCTTTTATAGTAAGAGAAACCAAAGATCTATTGTTGCTTCTTTCAATTTATACTCAGACTCATTTATGAAGAGGAAATTTTGATTGAACATGTTTTTTGGATCTTCCTTATGTTTTCAAAGAAGTCAGTGAAGGATTCATCTCCAACGTTCAGAGACTTGGTTTAAAAAACTGTGTAATGATAAACAGTTTTTCTAAAGATGATATAAATAGATTTCATCACCGATTGTCTATTTTCACAATCAGTGCCTCCAACTCCATCAACACCATCAACACCATACACTTCAGTAGAGCCCATTGATCCAATAGAATAGAGCTTTCTCAGGAAGCTCTCCCTAACTCAAATGATCAAATTTGTTTTCCACTTTTTGCACTGGTGGTACTCTGACCAGATTACATTGTAGTCTCTACAACTAGCATCTACCCATTACCCTATTTACAGTTATATCTGTGGTCCTTAGTGCAGTGTCCTGGAACTCACTTGTTCATTCATATTTAATAAATTAAATTATTTATGCCAGCATTAAAAATAATAATATTTCTCCATAATATATCACAATATGAGGTTACTAAAGAAATCTGAGGAAGCAACTTAACTTCATTGCTCATTATTGGATTTGCAGTTTAGAGAATTATGTTAGAGAAGGTGAAGTGATGTGCCAAGTTAAACTGTAAGAGGAAATTGGGAGTAGAGAACATTCTAGGCCTTACCTTTTCCACATCACCCAGGCCCTCAGTGTCCAGGAGGACCAGGGTGTGGTTTGGCTTGGAGGGGTGGGGCACGCACCACATCCAGATGCCTTTGGTTTGAGATTGCACCGTGGAGCCCAGAGGGAAGCCTGAAGAGAAAAGGAATAACAAACCCTGACAGCAGACTGACCAAATGCCCATTAAACCTGCAGCAATGTAAGTGCTGGTCATAAAAGGGGTTACTTCTATTTCACCAATGAAAACTACTTTTATATATATGATTTTCTCAAGAAAAATGCATTCTTTCAAAGACCCAAACTATGCCACATGATAGAATTAATATAAGTCTAATTATTATGCCATTTTATGTGAGACTAAAGAGCTCTCTCACATCCCAGCCTCTCCTAGGGTTCCATCAGTGGGAAGCCTCACAGGAGACAGGAAGGCAGGCACGTGTTCCTTCTGCTTCCACCTTGCTGGGCCTCAGCATCCCAGTGGCTCAGTCCTCTCTGTCAGGTCACGCAGCTCCATGCAACAGTTCTGGTCTTCACCGAATCCCAGCATCTACTCTTTGCTTGTCTGCCTAGATGCAGGGGTGGTAATGTCCACCTGGCTGTTGTTACTGCTATTCTATGTGTGCTTTTTCACTCTTATGGGTTCCTTTTACACAGTCTATGCCCTTATAAGTAGTCCCCTCATTGAGCTCTCTTCACTTATTTTCTGAGCAGGCCATGTGTGTCCTGCCAGAACTTAGACTGATACAATAGCTTTTGTGATTTTACTCATCCCATCTCTCCCTCCTCATTTTAACCTTTTGCTTTCTCTCCTTATTTATTTATATTTATTTATTTATTTATTTTTTTGGACAGGCAGAGTGGACAGTGAGAGAGAGAGACAGAGAGAAAGGTCTTCCTTTGCCGTTGGTTCACCCTCCAATGGCCGCCGCAGCCGGCGCGCTGCGGCCGGCGCACCGCGCTGATCCGATGGCAGGAGCCAGGAGCCAGGTGCTTTTCCTGGTCTCCCATGGGGTGCAGGGCCCAAGGACTTGGGCCATCCTCCACTGCACTCCCGGGCCACAGCAGAGAGCTGGCCTGGAAGAGGGGCAACCGGGACAGAATCCGGCGCCCCAACCGGGACTAGAACCAGGTATGCCGGCGCCGCTAGGCGGAGGATTAGCCTAGTGAGCCACGGCGCCGGCTGCTTTTTCTTCTTAAAGCTAAAGATGAATCCCGTGTTCTGTGCCTCAGGAGGGAGATATAAATTAAGGAAAGGCAGAAGAGAGCTGTGCTTTCCAAAGGCTGAAACCCATAGGGAGATAATTCGAGGATCATGCCCAGGAACCAGTGGATGATATTTGCTATCCAGCAGTCCTGGATTTTGACCATCTGCCATATGTCAATGCTTCCTTCAACTGACAAGAGAAATGGATGTCACTGGGTACCTCCAAGTTCATCATCTGCATGGTTCAGGTCAATCCCCTTTGACTCCCAGGATGCTCTCACTGAGAGGATAGTCTGAGATGGTCTGCTCTTTCCTACACCGTGGAAATATCTTATTGCTCCCTGATCAATAGGGATGAATCCAACACCCTGTAATCCCACTTGCAAAAAGGACAGCGTATGAATGGAAGTGATACTTCAAAAATTTGTGGAAAAACAGAATTAAATGGTAACTTAATTCAGCACAAAAAAAATTAAAGTCCTGTGTATTTTTTCATAATACAGTTTCCATGAATCTTGAAGATCTCTGAAATGCATGGATTTGAAAAAAACTTTTGCACAAAAATAAACTTACCTTTTGGTTCTATTTTCTGCAAACCTTTTAAAGTTACTTCATAAAAAAAAAAAAAATTGCACACACAGTGAGTCACACCTAAAGAGAGGAAGTGGTAATCTGATCCTGCTCATGAACCTGAAATGGAAGCAAATTTCTTTCTTTTTGTTTTTCCTAGTAGATGGTGGGCAGCAAGTGGCAACACAAGTACTAGGATGCCTGTGAATCCTGGGTGGGGTTCTGGGTTCCTGCCTTTGACCTGCCCCAGCCTCAGCTGTTGAGAGTATTTGGGATTGAACCAATGGATGGAAGATCTCTGTCTGTCTCTGTATCTCTCCTTCTTTGTGTGTCTCTCTGCCCTTCAATAAATAAAAATGAATTATACAAATGTAACAAAAAGGAAGACTAGTGGAGTGGATCTTTTGAAAGAGGGAACTCTCCAGTAATGGACTAAAGAATGGACACGCATGGCTGAGGTTGTACATTTGGAGGGGAGAATGAGAAGTTTCTTCTTTGGAGGAGTCATGTTCTTCTTTACAGTGACTGGAGACAAGGAGTGACCACCCTATGTTGTCACTGTTGACCCCTACTGTGACCCACACTCACCATGGTTCTGTCCTGCCAGACGATTCATGAGGTAGGATTTTCCTGTACGATACAATCCCACAATGGCCACCACCACCACAGGCTGAGATATCTGGTTAAGAATCTCCAGTGCTTTGGGATTCACTGTCAGCTTCTCTTCCCAATTTTCCACTAAACAGATAGGGGTCTTCATGGTGATATCAGTTGCCATGGTAACCTGTAACCCAGAAAAACCACTCAGTGGAATATGGGATCCTGCAGTCATCTCTAGTGGTTCTGGGGGACAAATGCACATGAGCTTTTTGCTTGTGGAATGTGTATATCAATCTCCTATGTTTTATACATCTCTAAACGAAAAAATACTTTGCGTAGCATGTCAAGGTCTAGCACAGATGCCTTACATATTTTACTTGACAATTTCTACGAGAACTCAAAAAAACTTTGCCCAGGCTTTTTCAGAATAGAACAAGAAAGGCAAAGTGCTGATGTCAGATCCCTAAGAACACAAACATTTGAGACACGTAGGGGCAGAACATGATAATAAGGAGATAAAGAGTGGTCAGTAAAGGCATTCCAGGAAAACTATGTCTCTCATTAATCCACCAAATATTTCATGGTAGCTGCTATGTCCTGTACCTTGTTCTAAGTACACAGTATCAAGCAGTGAACAAAACTGACTTAAATTCCTGTTGCATGGAGGTCTGTTCTAGTGAGGGACGATAGTAAATACATAAAATAAATAAAAACAAACTATGTTAAAATAATGGTATGCTCTCAGAAGAAAATTAGCAGAGAAAGAGGAATGGGGAGGGTTGGGGGTTAAATCACACATATATGGTAGTCAAGGAGGACCTCCCGAGAAAGGGAGGAATGAATCGGATGAAGACAGACTGAGAAATACGTGGGAGCACAGCAGGCTGCATGGAGGAGGACCATTAAAGATGGAAGTGAGATGAAGACCTCAGCTTTTCTCAGAGTAACTAGACAAATACTTTATTTGTATTTCAATACTTTATTCTGTCGGAAACAGATACTTCATATCTATCGGTGATAGGGAGGAGATTCAGGAGCCTGGGTATCTAGGATCTGGCCAGATCTGACAGAATCCCACACCTGGGTGAAATGTAATAAGTAGAGCATAGCATGAAACTCAGATTCAGAAAATAGTCAGCTTGGACTGTCACTTTCTTTCTTGAAAACAATGCTAAGCAGCATTCGCATGTTCATATAACTTTACTACCTATGTGACCACCAAAGATATTATTAACTTCTCTGTGCCTCTAGTTCTCCTTCAATAAAATGGATATACTAATAAGGAAAAATACAGTGATTATTAAATATCTCTTAAAATCTCTGTATTGTAATCATTCCTATATAAGCAAAGCTTAAAAATAGTTCCTGAGAAGGCAGATGGTATAATTCCTAAAGGAAGGTGAAGGACTGGCTTTGTACAGAAACAGTGACACAGCTCCCCAAGGCTCCAGCAAGCAAGGATTAACAGGCAGGAGCACCCAGTTAGAAGGGATGACAGAGGGAGAATGAATCAAGCAAGGGGACTCTAGAGATGTCTTGGGATGTCAAAGCACAATGCTAGACTTGGACTTCAAGGGTTCAAACCCTGGAGTACAAGTCACTCATCGTCTGGTGATCTTGAAAACGACTCTCCTGTGTGAGCCTGGACTTTCCTATCAGTGATAGGAATATCATGATTTTAATCACTGCCTGATTCAGTAAAATAACGCTGAGAAAAATGTTCTCAAGGAGAAATTTTTAATTTCCATAATTAAAATACTTTTCATACAATGAACAAACAAATGTACTAATATGTACCTATATGTTCTCTAAGCAGAAAATTATCAAGAAATTATAAATATCCAGGATCTCTGCTAGATAAAAGCATCAATTTGTTTTTTAACAACATTTTCCTTAAATTTCTTTTCTTTTTTATAGGTGGTTGGGAGCAGAAGCAGAGCAGTGAAACATGAGGTTTTTATTGCTGTGTAATAAACCAGAGGAATTATAGAATATTTTTCTCAGAATGTAAATTTTGATTTGGGGTAGGCATAGATTAGTTTACAATGTTTCCTTTGTTTCTTTCTTTAATGCAAAACATTCTAATTATTCAAATCAAGAATTTTTTTATTTTTTCAAATGCTTAACTGACACAAAAATTGTACATATTTGGGATGTATGTTGTGGTGCCCCAGGTTAAACAGGCTATTGCAGGCATTTGAGGAGTGATCTCACTGATGGAAATCTCTCTCTCTCTCTTTCTCTCTCTTTCCTTTTATCTCTCTGTCCCTCTGCATTTCAAATAAATAAAGCTTTTTTAAAATTATACAAGTTTGGGGTGCCTTGTGATATGTTGATACATGTATACATTGTATAATGGCCAATCAAGTTAAACATACATACCTCCTCAAACATTTATCATTTCTTAATGGATAAAGCACTCAAAATTTTTTCTTCTAGATTATTCTGTTTTTAAGAAAAATATATAGTATATTTCTACCTGTAGTGACCCTATGTTTAACAGACACCAGAACTTCTTACTCTTATCCAACCATAATGTTCCATCTGTTAAATTACCTTTCCCCATGCCTTCCTACCTGCTCAGCTCCCAGTCTCTAGAAATGATACTCTCAACTTCTATGAGATGATACTTTAAGATTCCATATGTAAGTGAAATCATGATGGGCTTGTCTTTCTGTCCTTAGCTTATTTCACATAACATAATCACCTCCAGTCCCAACCATGTTGTTGCAGATGACAAGATTTCATCAGACACATGGAGAAAGCTCAACCTCCTCACTAAGAACCATGGGAAATGCACATCAAAAACCACCAAGAGCCATCACCTCACTCCAGTTAGATGGAGTATTATCAAAACACAAAAGATAACAAGTGCTGGCCAACAAGTGGAGAAAGGGGAGTCCTTGCCTTTTGTAGGTGGGAATGTAAATTAGGACAGTCATTGTGGAAAACAGTTTGGAAGTTCTTCAAAAAACTGCAAGGAGAACTGCCATCTGATGTAGCAATTCCATCACTGGGTATATATGCAAGGGAAATGAAGCCAGCGTGTTGAAGGGACATCTGCTGTACTGTTCACAATAACCAGTACACGGAAACGTAAGAGTCCGTCCAGATGAAGGGTAGATAAAACACTGCACAAATATACAATAGAGCACAAATCAGGAAACTTGCAACACCAAGTAACAGGTGGAGAAAACAGCTCTGTTAGATGGCTGTAGACCAATGGTTTCCAAAGGTTACTATCCAGCAGGGTCACGTGGGCTGAGGGCTGCAAATGCCTGAATTAGGAACTTCTCACAAGTCCCTCGGATCACTCTGATGCAGTTCTTGTAAGCACTGTGCACTCTAAAAGTGTACTTACGCGCGTGTGATTAGACCACAGTTATTCAAACAGTTGATTAGTGAAAGTGAGATTAGGATTCCATGAAATTTAACTTTGTGGTCTCTTTGGAATATTAAATGTGGTTTTAAAAAAAAAAATCAAGTGAAACTTCAAGGATTTAACTTGTCTAAGATAAGGATCTTTTCTCTGTTTCTCAAGGTCCAGCAGGGGACAGCCAGGAGAGGTGTGCACACAGGAGAAGGGAGGCAGGAGGGAGGGACTCCACAGCAGCGCCTCTGCCAGGGGCTGGATCTGGGTCCCTGTGCGCTAAAGAGAGGGGGATCCATCCCTCCTCCGCGCCCGGCGCGCGGCTGGACTGCAGCCCCTGGAGGAAGCCGGAGCAGGAGCAGCGCGTGCGAGGGACACCCGGCGAGCCGCCGCCGCCTCTACACCCCGCAGAGACGCTGAGCCGCCAGGAGAAAGCGCTCGCAAGACACCCGCCCAGGTCCCGGCGCCGTCCTCTCGCTGTCCGTGCCTACCGCCCGCGCCCAGCCTGCGCTAGGAATCCGTTGTGGTCGCTGTCAGTGAAGGGAAGGGGCAAGGACAACCAAGCGCCGGCGCGCACTCACCGGGTCTGGGCGCCTCAGTCAAGGCCAAGTTCTCTGCTGCCCGCACACACCTCTTGAGGTCTGCTTCTCATCTGGCTCCTCGGAAACCCACTGTTGAGCTGGGAAACAAAGCCTATCCGACCTCTGAAATAGGGCAGAGAGGAGGAGAACGGAAACTGAAACCAAAACCACATTCCATAGTTGCGTGGTTTGCAAAGTGTCAGGAAACCCAGGAAAGTCCGCGGATCCCGGCCAGTTTCTGAACTTCTGCGCCCCTCTCCTCACAGACAGAGAGCCATCCCTGTGTCCACTCGGCCATGCTTGAATCAGGAGCCACCCGTGCCACACCACTGCTGTGTGGCATCCCTGATGGCACTGCCTGGGTTACACCGCACACTCCTGGGCAAGCTGACTGCCCTGGAGAACAGGCCCAGGGACTTGCACAGGAGCCTGGCAGGGACAAGCGCCACATCCTCCGAAGTCCATCAGTGGGATCGCTGGAGGGGGCGCCTGCTCTGGCTGCTGCTGGGGATTGCTGAGGACACACAGGCAAGCACCCTGGGCTCCAGGCAGACCTCAGAAAGGGCCCCTTCACGTATGCGCAGCCCTGTGAGGGTGGCTCAGGTAAGCTGAAGGTGGCTCAGCTCTCACTACTCCAAATGCCCGAAATTCCCATTTTTTTAAAGGACAGATTCATCTACGCAAGGCTTCACCATCTGATTTTTAGCTTAGCTCCAGTCTGCTCTCTCTCAAGGAATGAGACTGAAGTTTTCAAAATAGCAGGGACCTGCTGTCAGGTCAGTTCTCAGCGCACCTCTCAGCTCCATTAGAGAGGGCAGGCATCTTCATAAAGTCAGCATTTATTTCCCTCCATCCCCATAAAGGGCGGTGGTATTTACCTTAAATCGTGCTAAGGAAATGAGTGCTACCTTTGGCTTTAGAGATAGTATGCATATGATAAAAGCAAAGGTACACTCATATGTACCAGTCAGTATTAACCCTGACCACACAATGTGTTATAGTCCATCACCAATTGTATACACATGTCATAACTCTGCTTCTGGTTAGGTCAATTTGCCAGTGTAGTAGATGTGATTATTCATGGTTATTCACTCTTGCCTCTTCTCTCATAGGTATTTCCCCACTGTGTTTATGAGGTTGACCATGTGACTTGCTTTGCAAATGAAATGCCAGTGGAAGAGAAAGCATTTGTGAAGACCTTTCAGAGTCTCACCAGCCTGCCTGTGCATTTGCATCCACAATGAGGATACAAACTGCTCAAAGGGATTGCTTCTTTAAATTCATCCCAGATGAAAAGAACACAAAAATAGAATTTAAACTAACCTTAAATCTGGATCCGAATTCTGTGGCAAATTTGAGTTACTTCACAAAAAATAAACGTGAATTTTTACAAACCATTCACATATCCAGGATTATGGTGTATAGTATTGCAATAGCAGCTGGCTAAGCATCTTTCTTGCCTCTCCCCCAAGCATGCACACCTTCTGCCATCAGTTCAGTCTTGCTGGGTGGCTACAGAGTATTACTGCTGTTGTGGGCTGGGTTAGCCTCAAACTTCTATTTCCAGATCTTGTCTTTTACTTAGAGAAGAATTCTAAGTAAGGCCTCAAACACACCATGCAGCATGATAAGGTTTGTTTAGAAAGTGAGCAGAATACACAGGAACACCAGGGCTTTATTAAGGGAGAGAGGGCCAGGAAGGGTAAACAGGGACCTCCATACCAGTCTTTCTCTGGGCCCACCAGGAGAGAGAGGCAGCAAGCCAGAGAGAGAGAGAGAGCCCAGAGCTCCCCAGGCTTCTTACTCCCTTCCAACAGGGGAGTGCTTACATACTCTGATTGACAGGTGGGTGGATACAAGTGGGATCACATGGGGGCCGGGAGGTATGGTCTCCAGCTCATGAACTATCTACCTGATGTGTTTTCCCACATCACTGCACTTTCTGTGCTTCGGCAAGTTTCTGGGGTGTTGTAGGGAATGGGAACAAGTCTGAGGACAATAGAGCAATTCCCTGAGCACCAGTAGGTGTGGCTCTGTCCGATGACAAGGCAAAATCATGACTAGATGACAACCAAAATGATGTCTGAAAAGCCTTTGGATTCAGGGACAGAGATACACCCTTGAATGACACCTGGCTGTGTGCATGCAGCAACACATTCCTAATTGGTTGAGCTCTGTACCATGTCTGTGCACAGGGATTTTATTGTAACTGAAACCACTGCTCACATCCGGCGCCGCAGCTCACTAGGCTAATCCTCCGCCTTGCGGCGCCAGCACACCGGGTTCTAGTCCCGGTTGGGGTGCCGGATTCTGTCCCGGTTGCCCCTCTTCCAGGCCAGCTCTGGCCAGGGAGTGCAGTGGAGGATGGACCAAGTCCTTGGGCCCTGCACCCCATGGGAGACCAGGAGAAACACCTGGCTCCTGCCATCGGATCAGCGCAGTGCGCCGGCCGCGGCGGCCATTGGAGGGTGAACCAACGGCAAAAGGAAGACCTTTCTCTCTGTCTCTCTCTCTCACTGTCCACTCTGCCTGTAAAAAAAAAAAAAAAAAAAAAAAAAGAAACCACTGCTCATATTTTATTTCCTTTCGGAGGATACAGAGATGAATATGGTATCATTTCTACTTTCCACGTGTAGGAACTATGACAGGTAAATTTACATTCTTCTGTGAATAATAGAAAAATTCCAAGAAATTATTACATGAAGATAGTTATTTGTTATATGAATTTGTTTTTGTATATTTACATTTTATTTATTTGAGAAGGAGGGAGACTGAAAACAAGAGAGAGACAAATAGGGAGACAGAATGGGTTGCCATGGATATACTGTGTTTTCCTGCCCAAATTCCATTAACAGCCAGGACTAGGCCCAAATTTAGAGCTGAGAACTCAACCTGAGTCTTCCATGTGAATTCAGGAACCCAAACAGGAGAGTTTTTGTATTTACCATAGTGCTTATTCTTGTGACTGCCTGGCACATTTCACTCAAGTATGGCGAAATCCACAC
This sequence comes from Oryctolagus cuniculus, assembly GCF_964237555.1. Lineage (NCBI taxonomy): Eukaryota > Metazoa > Chordata > Mammalia > Lagomorpha > Leporidae > Oryctolagus > Oryctolagus cuniculus. The sequence continues at coordinate 81,881,147 of NC_091438.1, forward strand.
CCTTTATCCCTGACTTGCTCCTCTGTTCCTTCAGCTACCTTGCCCTCCTCCTCCTCTTCTCTCCATGCTTTCTGTCTGCTTTTCCTCTTCCTGAGGTTTTCTGTGGTTTGGATGTGGTTTGCACTCCAAGAATCCATGTGTGGGAGTGGGAGACTTGATCTTCAGTGTAACCTTAAAGAGGTAGGATCTAGTAAGAGGTCCTTTTTAAAAAAAAAAAAAATACACTTATTTTATTTATTTGACAGAGAGAGAGAGAGAGAGAGAGAGAGAGAGAAACTTCCATCTACTGATTCATTTGCCAAATGGCCACAATAGTCAAGTCTGCACAGATTCCATCTGGGCCTCCCACACGGGTCATAGGGTCCGTGCACATCTTCCACTGCTTTCCCAGGCACATTAACAGGAAGAAAGGAGAATCAAAAGTGGAGCAGCCTGTGTTCATATGGGATGGCAGCGTTGCAGGCAGAGGCTTAGCCCTTTGCGCCACAATATGGATCCCTAGTAGGAAGTCCTTAGGTCACTGGGGCCATTCCCTCAGAAGGATTAAGTTATTTCTCTGGGTTAGTTCTCAGGAGAGGGTTTTTATAAAGTGAGCAAGCCAGGCCCTTTCCATGATTCTCGTCACTGCTGTTTGACACGATGGCATGCTGCTGCAAGGACTCTCACTAGAGCTGAGCCAAAGCAGCACCAGGCTTATGAACTTCCAAAACTGTGCACCTCCAAAAGTGTACACCAAATAAACTTCTTTTCCTCATAAATAGCCTGCTCAGGATGGTTTTGTTTTATTTTGTTTTGTGATGAAAACTGGGATAACCCAGGGTGCTTACAGAACGAGTTGAACCAGAAATTTCTATGCACAATAAAGATTGGTCTATATATCATTTTGCTACTTTTTAATACATGCATTGTTTTCAAACATGAAGACCTACTGAGTATGAGGAAGTAAAATCATTAAATATACATGAATTGTTTCAGACTAGTAATACCCCCCTTAAAACTATTTCTGTTTCAGGAACTAAAGCTATTTATGTTTTAGAAATGGTTGCAAGTTGGGTGATGATTTAAAGCACACTTTGGAAAAATGTTTTTTGGCCGGCGCCATGGCTCAATAGGCTAATCCTCCGCCTTGTGGCTCCGGCACACCAGGTTCTAGTCCTGGTCAGGGCAGCGGATTCTGTCCCGGTTGCCCCTCTTCCAGGCCAGCTCTCCGCTGTGACCCAGAAGTACAGTGGAGGATGGCCCAAGTCCTTGGACCCTGCACCCGCATGGGAGACCAGGAGAAGCACATGGCTCCTCGCTTCGGATCAGCGCGGTGTGCTGGCCGCAGCTCGCCGGCTGCAGCGGCCATTGGAGGGTGAACCAAAGGTAAAGGAAGATCTTTCTCCCTGTCTCTCTCTCTCATTGTCCACTCTGCCTGTCATAAAAAATGTTTTTTAATCTTTGCCAATGTGACTAATGTATTTTTTTTAACATTTTTTAAAGGCAGAATGATAGAGGAGGAGACAGAAAGAAAGAGATCTTCCATCCACTGACTCTCTCCCCAAATGGCTGCAATGCCCAGGGCTGGCCCAGGGTGAAGCTAGGAGCCCAGAGCTTCTTCTGGGTCTCTCACATAGGTGCAGGGGCCCAAGCACTTGGGCTTTCCTTTGCTGCTTTCCCAGGTGCATGAACAGGGAGCTGGATCAGAAGTGGAGCAGCCAAGACTCGAACCAGTGCTTTTATGAGATGCTAGTGTCACAGACAGAGGCTTAACCTGCTACTCCACAATAGCAGCTCTACAAATGTAATTTTGATGTAACCCTTTGATTCCTGAGAATGCCTGTGACAGAAATATGTTCATAGGCACATCCAAGGCCTCAAATCTGACCATAGCAGAAATGCATAGATTCCAAGCACTCATCCCCCTGTGAATAAGTGAACAAAATGTGGTATGTTCGTTAAATGAAAATATTGATAGCAATGAAAATTATAACCTTTTATACACCAAACAGCACAGATGAATACTGAAGCCATTATGTTGAGCAAAATAGCTGGACAACCAGAGTATATCTTGTCTGCTTCCTCTCTTAGATAGTGCACACACAGAAAAACCTCAGGTCTGAGGTTAAAAGGAAGACTCTTGTCTCTTTTATGATACAGTTACTTAGTAGAATTTGGGCTTTTTTTGTAATCATTGTAAAGTTAAAACCTGATCCAAAAGTGGATCTTACACAGGTATCATCGATGGAGACTCAGATCCTGAAATTGCCAAAGTATCAAAAGAATTTGACAAACTGGACAAGAACTCACTATTTCTGCCAACCTTTTCTCTTGCTCTCTCTCACCCTCTCAGTCTTGGCAGCTGAATATTTTTGGAAATTATAAAAACTGAAGTTGTCCACTGCTTTTTGAAAGTGAAACGAAAGTGAACACCAGTATCTATTACAGGACACAGAAGGGAGCTTTATTTCTTCTCACAAATGAAATTGAAAGTGAAAGTAGAGAAGTTTTCTTTGAAACAGAATTAATGATAAGAAATCAGCTGCCTTTTGTTCTGACCAGTACAATCTATTGTTTATATCAGGGAACCAAAACATAGTTTCAAGGACAATTGAATGTTTTTGTAAATGTTTATGTAATAAGGCTAGCCCTGCAGCTCAATAGGCTAATCCTCCGCCTGCGGTGCCAGCACACCGGGTTCTAGTCCTGGTAGGGGAGCCAGATTCTGTCCCGGTTGCCCCTCTTCCAGGCCAGCTCTCTGCTGTGGCCCGGGAGTGCAGTGGAGGATGGCCCAAGTGCTTGGGCCCTGCACCCCATGGGAGACCAGGAGAAGCACCTGACTCCTGCCTTCAGATCAGCGCGGCGGCCACTGGAGGGTGAACCAACGGCAAAAGGAAGACCTTTCTCTCTGTCTCTCTCTCTCACTGTCCACTCTGCCTGTCAAAAAAAATGTTTATGTAATAAGGGAATTTCCTAAGTACAAATAAAGTACTTTCCAAATTAAATAACTCTATTATCTATAGATAAATTTGGAAATCGGAAATTTTGGTTGAGTGATTTAACTTCAGGCATATTCAGCATGATTCCATTTATAAAAAATGCTTATAAACATATAAGTATATGTTTACATATAAAATATATGAAGATACTTCAATATAAGTATATGTATATATATAAAAATATATGAGGATACTCCAATGAGATAATATTGCTGTATCAGTGAATGGATTAATGATTCTTCATTAGTTTCTGTGAATTATAAATTTTTGCTCAATAAATATAAAGTATTTTTATAATCATAGAAATACACCTACATAACAATAAAGATTTTCCCATTTGGAGAAGAAAATCATGCATTTCAAAAAAATATTTTGATAACTTCTAGTTATTGGGTGTTTCTTCTCAACTGCTCAATTATTGTTTGACACATGTTTCGTAAGCACCAGCTATGGGCAAGAAACTGTTATACTAGAGTTCACTGGGCACAAGGGTCTGACTCATACAAAGATAGTTCAGATGGAAAGGGCTTCTTGGAAGGAAGAGTCATACTGATCCCATGGTTGGGCAGAAACTAGGTTTTGCAGTTTCCGGAGTTAAAAGAAGAACTTTCTCCTACTAATATATCAGAAAGACATAACTCAATGCCAAGAGCAGACCGAGCAAGCTGGAGCAAATTATTATTGTATTTGTGTGGTAATTTGCTTTACATATTTCAGAGTATTTCAGCAATGTGCTGTACCCTTACCTAGAATTACCTTAAGAGGATGCAAAGGAACATTGTTTTATCCATATAAATGGATAAAAAAGCATTTGCTCATTGGCTTAAGAGTTGATAGAAACAACAAAGGGATGCGTCAGGAGAAATGAATATGTCCTGGGTGCTTAACCAACAAGGCACAAAGCGCAAGGAACAACAGGTGCAGTATCCCTCTCCAGCTGCCAAACCAAGTTCTGGGCTTCTACCTGCAGTTTTCCTTCTCCCCAGTGCGCAGAGAATCCCGCCAAGACCAGCATTCCTGCCATAGAACATAACTGTGCCTCCTGTTTCATAGAGTGGACCTCCCCAGGTGCAGACAGGTTGTTTAAAAGGTCTTATCCCCTGGTGCCATGTGTATGCTACAGTCATACACATTGTACTGTTAGGCACAGTTTGTGGCTTTCAGAACTTAGGGTCCCTGATTTCTAACCACCAGGGTTACTAATGTTACCCAAAAAACCTGACATCTGCCAATGACCATGTAACTTCTTCAACACTAAAGTGGATGCAAAGGACAAAGGTACCATCTGCAAAAGCCCCTGCAAGTGTCAGGGACAGTGTAAAACAGTGATCCAAGAGCATCAGAGAGCCCAGTTAGTATGATCAGGGCTTAACCCAAGAGTGTTTTATTACCTCTCATCTTGAAGAAGTTGAAATTATAAATTTACAAGAATATGAGATATTAGGCAATTTCCCTAAAAAGGAATTCAGAAACCAGGATAAGGCTGAGTCATGATCCTGTGAGCTTCTGCCACATCTTCAATATGCACCAAGAGTTCTTGTTCTTTTGTAGGTCAATCAAAGGTACAGTACTGCTGTTCGGTGAAGAGTCGCTTAATACACTCCCTAGCCAAGTTGGAGTTTTGGATTTTGGGATTCCCGCCTGCAAAAGCGATAAACAAAAATCAATCGTTGAGAGTTCAGCCTTCGGGAAGGGGGATTCCTTCAGGAGGGTTTTCATTTCCGGAGACTGCTGCATCCCTGCAGTTCCTTTGTCTGTACCTTTTTAATTCTATTGTGTGAGAAGTCATTGCAGTTCAACCTTGTGCCACTTTTCTGAGGCATAGAAAATTCTATTTCTTATCAGAGGTCAAAGGTAATGGTATCATTCTGAAGAGCAGGAGGGAGCATGGATCCATAGTGGAAGGGGTAGAAGTTCTACTTGTTTTCCTCAGTGCTTGTATGAGCTCCTATGGATTAAGTCATTAACAAATGTTTACTGAATGGTCAGGAATAGAAGGATGAGAGTGCTTTTCCGATCTTACTGTATCCCTGACCAGAATGATAAGGTGGCCTTCCCTAAAGTGACTCCAGTAGCTTGAGTGTGATTTGAAGACTGCTATGCTTCACTACATCAGAATACGTTAGATTTTTTATTTCCACATCAGAATTGTAAAAGTTTATTTTTACAGTTCCTCACTTATTTCTCCCAAGAGAGATTAAAAAGGTAAATAAGTAAAACCTGGATTGCCCAAGGGCATTGATTATAATGAAAAGGAGCTCCAGGAAGGCTGGAACTAGTGAAAGCAAAGTTTGAGGGTAAGTGAGCAAGAGAGGTAGAGGTAGAGGTAGAGGTAGAGGTAGAGGTAGAGGTGGAGGTGGAGGTGGAGGTGGAGGTGGAGGTAGAGGTGATGATGGAGAGGGAGATGATGAGATGGAGACGGAGAGGGAGAGAGGCAGGGAGGCAGGGGTGGGGGTGGGAGACTGAAGGCTGAAGATTCTAGAAAGAGAGGAGTAACTGACAAACTAAAGAGAGTTCCCAAGCTATAGTGTGTTTGCCACTCATTTACTTGGGTTCAAATACGGGATCTATTTTTCACTAGCTCAGAGACCCTTGGCTCTCTATTCCTCTTTTTCTTTCTCTTTAAAATGGAAATTCGAGAAGTAATACTTCATTAGGTCCCAGGAGGATTAAGTACCTCATAATGTTTATGCATATTTAAAATGGTGCTGATACATAGTAACACTTTGTAAAGCGGTTTTTGCTTTTTTGATTATCTGAGGAAATAGCAAGGATGGAACTCCAGATAAGGTTGAAGGATTGGCATTAGAGAAAAACAGCTGGAGCCAAGGTGAGTGTGGAGGCAGGGACTTGAGCCATGAAGGAAGGGTGCATTCCACAAAGGGATGAGCAGCCAGGGGAAGGCAGGGAGAAGACAGGGACTGCGGTGGGGGCCTGGGGAGTGTGAGGGGTGTGGCCAGGCAAGGGGAACCCAGAGCCAGCCTGGGAGGTCCCAGCACATTTTAGAGCAGAGGTTTCAAAAGCTGCTATAGGTGCCCATCATCCGCATTTGCACCCTACAACGAGGACAGCAAATCTCAGGTGAGAATGACTCTTTCAAGCCAATCGCAGTTGAAAACTACACCCGAAGAAGCTTGAATCTACCCTGAGGTCTACAGCGTAACTTTCTGCAACCAATTTGTGTTACATGAGCAAAAAATAAATATTTGTTTTTATTATTGATTTCTCACATATTAGGGATTGTGCAATGGAGAATTAATACATTAAAGTCTGAGAAAACTTCCCACCTCTCCTGTAAATACAGGTACAGTTTCCTCCACTACGATGATCTTTCTACTTGACTAGATTCTTGTTTCCTTTGCACTGACAATTTCCTGGAACGTTTGAGAATGTCCACACAGTATAAATCAAATAAGGCTGGAGCAACTTCTCCGCACACCTATAGATATAGTGCTGTCTGTTGAGGAGCAGGAAACCTTCAGCAAACACCAGCCAAAGGGAAATCTAGAAACTGTATGACAGCAGGGACTGGGGATTGCACTCTTGACTGATGCTAGCTGTAGTGTGTGCAAGAAGGCCTTTCACGTTTGTCCTTCCTTGTGCCACCCATGGGTACAGGAATCATGTTGTGGATGTCTATATTACTCTGCAGATAAATAACATAGACATCTCATCTCCTTTTTAAAAAAAAGTCATCATAATGAAACTGACCTTTTTTTCAGAATAGCAGGATACAAAACATAATCCAAACTTCAAAATCTTACCCAGACTACCAGAAAAGTGGCTCAGATTCTAAAATAAGTAGTCACTTTGACCACAGAATTTGGGGAAACTTCTATTGGAACAGATGGAAGATGATTCTGCAACTTTTCCTCTATAAGTGTCACCTTTTGCTCTTTCTGATTTTTCAGTTTGACTATTAAACATTTGCAAATTATAAAGCCCTCATTCTTTGACACTTCTCAAGAATATAATGGTTCTGGTGCCTGTTTCAAGACAAAACTTATCCCTTTACTTTGAAATAGGACCAATGACAAGACATCAGCTATGGTTTTCTTGACTAAATAAAGTCCATTTTTCGCATCAGGAAATCTGCTCCCCTCCTTCCTCAACAACAATAGAAAGAAATCCACTAGTGACAATTTAATCTTGGCAATGATTTGGAATGAAACACCTAACTCCATCAACACACTTCCCTTCCAGGTAATCCAATGTTACAGACTTAAGACAACTGTGCAAATATTAAGAAGAAACTAAAGGGGCAGTGCTGTGGCTTAGCGGGTAAAGTTGCCACCTGCAATGCCAGCAGGTGAGAACTCTGGCCCCTCTTGAGAACTCCGCAGCCCTACGGAAGGCAGCCATATGGGCACCGGTTCGAGTCCCGACTGCTCCACTTCTGATCCAGCTCTCTGTTGTGGCTTGGGAAAGCAGTGGAGGATGGCCCATGTCCTTGGTCCCCTGCACCTGCATGGGGGACTGGAGGAAGCTCCTGGCTTTGGATTAGCGCAGCTCTGGCCATTGCAGCCAATTGGGGAGTAAACCAGTGGATGGAAGACCTCTCTCTCTCTCTCTCTCTCTCTCTCTCTCTCAGTAACTCTTTCAAATAAATAAATAAATAAATCTTTAAAGAGACAAAAACAAAGAAGAAGAAATTTAAATAAGAATCTGTATGTTATATATGTATAATGATTGCATTAATGAGAAAATGAGCATGTAAGTAGTTGTCTGCTTACTTAGATTAAAGTCTAGACATATTTACTCCACCACCACAGGAAAAGATCAATGTTATAGCAATGGTGGTTTTAATCTACTCATTTAGCAAAAGTCCTGAATACAATACAGTATTAACTATAGAGAAGCTAGATTCTAAGCATTATTCCAGAAGGGCAGGAATCAAGAAAGATAAATTCTCAGACACACTGCAAGATTCTTCTGCAACCCCTGATTATCCTCCTTAGAGCAGAGCTCTATAAAGACTGCAAGAGCTTCCTTCTCACAGGCGGTATGCACGTCCAGCATCTCCCGGAGTGTGTCTGTGGGGAACCTCACTCGCACATTGGAGCAGTCGGCTGCCTTCCGTAGGGCTGCGGAGTTCTCGAGAGGGGCCAGAGTTCTCACTGTATTCTCCAGACCAGGAATGGCTCCACTGTTGATGGTATCCATATAGGCCACCAACTCACTCCTCATCCCCAAATGAGCCAGCAAATACAAGGATAAATAACAATTTCTCACTCATTGTTTCACTGGGGTTATGGATCTCCCTCTGAAAATCACAAAAACCCTGTGTAGCAGAATATTTTCTTTTCTCTTTTTATTAATATACCACCTAATAATATTACTGTCTTGACTATTCAATCTATTATAATTTTCCAGTTCATACATTACAATTTAAATTGCTGACAGGGGCTGACGCTGTGGTGTAGCAGATAAAGCTGCCACCTGCAGTGCTGGCAGCCCATATGGGCACCGGTTTGAGTCCCGGCTGCTCCACTTCTGATCCAGCTCTCTGCTATGGCCTGGGAAAGCAGTAGAAGATGGCCCAAGTCCTTGGGCCCCTGCACCCACGTGGGAGACCCAGAAGAAGCTCCTGGCTCCTGGCTTCAGATTGGCAGAGCTCCAGCCATTGCAGCCATTTGAGGAATGAATCATTAGATGGAAGACCTCTCTCTCTCTCTCTCTCTCTCTCTCTCTGCCTTTCTTTCTCTCTGTGTGTAACTCTGCCTCTCAAATAAATAAATAAATCTTTTAAAAATAAATAAATAAATAAATAAGTTCCTGGCACTCAGAAATAAGATTAGGAGCTTCCTGGAAAAATATTTCTCCTTTAAAATAAAAAAAAGAGACAAATTACTCAAGAAATATAAATGACATAAACGAAAGAACAGCATTCATCCAAATGGGCTGGAGTCTTCCATTCCCAGGAGTCCTTGCATCATTGCAGCTCCTGTTCCTGTAAATCACTTGCAAGGCCATTGCATGTTGCCTCACTGGAAATCAGCCTTGGGACCATCACTTGAGAAAAGGTCCATCTCTATTCAGAAGAGAGAGTCAAGCAAGTACTTCTAGAGGAAGAGGAAAAAGAAACATTTATACAAAAGGAAGAAATGTGCTGCTGATTCCCCTAGTGCTGGCGTGGTGTCTGGTATATTGTTTGTTCCTTAAATATGTTTGAATGATTGATTAATTTTTTAAGAAGCTTGGAAGCACATCTCTGATCTTACAATCTCCATACCAGAATGAACAGAAAATAATGCTAGAAATAATGATGAGATAATGCAAGGGAAAATGTCAGCAGGACAAATGATACCCACATCAGTGTAGAATGCCTTATAATCCTGAACAAGATACACCATCACACACACACACCATGACTATATTTAGAATCTTTCTTTAACTTGACCTCCATGTGACTTGGGAATCGTTTCACTTTGCTGTAGTAAATGCATAGTCTTGATCAAGCCTTACAGAGCATTTCTTTCTGTATCACACATCAGATGTACAGTAAACAATTTTTTGAAAAAATTAATTAATGAATGAATAAATAAAAATGGATATTCCCTCCAGATGCTATCAGTTATCCACTCTGAAAAATAATATTTGTTAAATTTATACTATTAACATAACTTACTGGGTCAGACTTTAGAATAACATGTGATATGAAAAACATAAAATGCAGAATTTCATAGTCTTACTGGAAAGATATGTCAATGTTTCTTGGACCATTTAGTGTCTACCATTTCTATGAAAGATATAAATAGCCAGACACTAATAAAAGATATTATATGAAAAGCATTTTTTTAAAATTTTATTTAATGAATATAAATTTCCAAAGTACGATTTATGGATTACAATGGCTTCCTCCCCATACCGTCCCTCCCACCCACAACCCTCCCCTTTCGCACTCCCTCTCCCCTTCCATTCACATCAAGATTCATTTTCGATTATCTTAATATACAGAAGATCAGCTTAGTATACATCAAGTAAGGATTTCAACAGTTTGCTCCCACACAGAAACATAAAGTGAAAAATAATAGATGATTTTTTTAAATGATGATGAAATCAGATCAGACCTATTGTCATGTTTAATCCCAGTGAGAGTCAAGTTGGGAGTTGATAATTTCTTTCTTTTTTTTTTTTTTACAGAGGATCAGTTTAGTATGCATTAAGTAAAGATTTCAACAGTTTGCACCCCCATAGAAACACAAAGTGAAATATATTGTTTGAGTACTCGTTATAGCATTAAATCTCAATGCACAGCACATTAAGGACAGAGATCCTACATGAGGAGTAAGTGCACAGTGTCTCCTGTTGTTGACTTTACCAATTGACACTCCTGTCTATGGCATCAGTAATCTCCCTATGCTCCAGTCATGAGTTTCCAAGGCTATGGAAGCCCTCTGAGTTCTCCGACTCTTATCTTGTTTAGACAAGGTCATAGTCAAAGTGGAGGTTCTCTCCTCCCTTCAGAGAAAGGTACCTCCTTCTTTGAAGACCTGTTCTTTCCACTGAGATCTCACTCACAGAGATCTTTTGCCAGAGTGTCTTGGCTTTCCATGCCTGAAATACTCTCATGGGCTTTTCAGCCAGATTGGAATGCCTTTAGGGCTGATTCTGAGGCCAGAGTGCTATTTAGGACATCTGCCATTCTATGAGTCTGCTGAGTATCTCACTTCCCATGTTGGATCACTATCCCCTTTATTTATTCTATCGGTTAGTGTTAGCAGGTACTAGACTTGTTTATGTGCTCCCTTTGACTCTTAGTCCTTTCATTATGATCAATTGTGAACTGAAATTGATCACTTGGAATAGTGAGATGGCATTGGCACATGCCACCTTGATGGGATTAAATTGGAGTCCCCTGGTATGTTTCTAACTCTATCATTTGGGGCAAGTCAGCTTGAGCATGTCCCAAATTATACATCTCTTCCCTCTCTTATTCCTACTCTTATGTTTAACAGGGATCACATTTCAGTTAAATTTCAACACTTAAGAATAACTGTGTATTAATTACAGAATTAAACCAGTCATATTAAGTAGAACAGACAAAAAAAACTACTAAGAGGGATAATGTATTAAGTTGTTCATTAACCGTCAGGGCTATGCTGATCAAGTCACCGTTTCCCATAGTGTCCATTCCACTTCAACAGGTTTCCTTTTTGGTGTTCAGTCAGTTGTCACCGATCAGGGAGAACATATGGTATTTGTCCCTTTGGGACTGGCTTATTTCACTCAGCATGAGGTGTTCCAGATTCCTCCATTTTGTTGCAAATGACTGGATTTCATTGTTTCTTACTGCGGTATAGTATTCTAAAGAGTACATATCCCATAATTTCTTTATCCAGTCTACTGTTGATGGGCATTTAGGTTGGTTCCAGGTCTTAGCTATTGTGAATTGAGCTGCAATAAACATTAGGCTGCAGACCGCTTTTTTGTTTGCCAATTTAAATTCCTTTGGGTAAATTCCAAGGAGTGGGATGGCTGGGTCGAACGGTAGGGTTATCTTCAGGTTTCTGAGGGATCTCCAGACTGACTTCCATAGTGGCTTGACCAATTTGCATTCCCACCAACAGTGGGTTAGTGTCCCTTTTTCCCCACATCCTCGCCAGCATCTGTTGTTGGTAGATTTCTGAATGTGAGCCATTCTAACCGGGGTGAGGTGGAACCTCATTGTGGTTTTGATTTGCATTTCCCTGATTGCTAATGACCTTGAACATTTTTTCATGTGCCTGTTGGCCATTTGGATTTCCTCTTTTGAAAAATGTCTATTGAGGTCCTTGGCCCATCTCTTAAGTGGGTTGTTGGTTTTGTTTTTGTGGAGTTTCTTGATCTCTTTGTAGATTCTGGTTATTAACCCTTTATCTGTTGCATAGTTTGCAAATATTTTTTCCCATTCTGTTGGTTGTCTCTTCACTCTCCTGACTGTTTCTTTTGCAGTACAGAAACTTCTCAATTTGATGCAATCCCAATAGTTGATTTTGGCTTTGACTCCTTGTGCCTCCCGGGTCTTTTCCAGAAATTCTTTGCCTGTGCCAATATCTTGAAGGGTTTCTCCAATGTTCTCTAGTAACTTGATGGTGTCAGGTCGTAGATTTAGGTCTTTAATCCATGTTGAGTGGATTTTTGTGTAAGGTGTAAGGTAGGGGTCTTCCTTCATGCTTCTGCATGTGGAAATCCAATTTTCCCAGCACCATTTATTGAATAGACTGTCCTTGCTCCAGGCATTAGTTTTAGATCCTTGATCAAATATAAGTTGGCTGTAGATGTTTGGGTTGATTTCTGGTGTTTCAATTCTGTTCCATTGGTCTATCCATCTGTTTCTGTACCAGTACCATGCTGTTTTGATGACAACTGCCCTGTAGTATGTCCTGAAATCTGGTATTGTGATGCCTCCGGCTTTGTTTTTGTTGTACAAGATTGCCTTAGCTATTCGAGGTCTCTTGTGCCTCCATATAAATTTCAGCACCAATTTTTCCAGATCTGAGAAGAAGGTCTTCGGTATCTTGATTGGTATTGCATTGAATTTATAAATTGCTTTTGTGAGAATGGACATTTTGATGATGTTGATTCTTCCAATCCATGAGCATGGAAGGCTTTTCCATTTCTTGGTATCCTCTTCTACTTCTTTCTTTAAGGTTTTGTAATTTTCATCGTAGAGATTTTTAACATCCTTGGTTAAGTTTATTCCAAGGTATTTGATTGTTTTTGTAGCTATTGTGAATGGGATTGATCTTAGAAGTTCTTCCTCAGCCATGGCATTGTCTGTGTATACAAAGGCTGTTGATTTTTGTGCATTGATTTTATACCCTGCTACTTTGCCAAACTCTTCTATGAGTTCCAATAGTCTCTTAGTAGAGTTCTTTGGGTCCCCTAAATAAAGAATCATGTCATCTGCAAAGAGGGATAGTTTGAGTTCTTCCTTCCCAATTTGTATCCCTTTAATTTCTTTTTCTTGCCTAATAGCTCTGGCTAGAACCTCCAGAACTATATTGAATAGCAGTGGTGAGAGTGGACATCCCTGTCTGGTCCCAGATCTCAGTGGAAATGCTTCCAACTTTTCCCCATTCAATAGGATGTTGGCTGTGGGTTTTTCATAGATTGCTTTGATTGTATTGAGGAATGTTCCTTCCAAACCCAGTTTGCTTAGAGTTTTCATCATGAACGGGTGTTGTATTTTATCAAATGCTTTCTCGGCATCTATTGAGATAATCATATGGTTTTTCTTGTGCAGTCTGTTAATGTGGTGTATCACATTAATTGTCTTGCACACATTAAACCATCCCTGCATACCAGGGATAAATCCCACTTGGTCTGGGTGGATGATCTTTCTGATGTGTTGTTGCATTCTATTGGCAAGAATTTTATTGAGGATTTTTGCATCTATGTTCATCAGGGATATTGGTCTGTAATTCTCTTTCAGTGCTGCATCTTTTTCCAGCTTAGGAATTAAGGTGATGCTGGCTTCATAGAAAGAAGTTCGGAGGACTCCCTCTTCTTCGATTGTTCTGAATAGTTTGAGAAGAATTGGAGTTAGTTCTTTTTTAAATGTCTGGTAGAATTCAGCAGTGAATCCATCTGGTCCTGGGCTTTTCTTTGTTGGGAGGGCCTTTATTACTGTTTCAATTTCTGTCTCAGTTATGGGTCTGTTTAGGTTTTCGATGTCTTCCTGGTTCAATTTAGGTAGGTTGCATGTGTCCAGGAATCTATCCATTTCTGATAGGTTTCCCTGTTTGCTGGCATACAAGTCCTTGTAGTAATTTCTGATGATTCTTTTTATTTCTGTGGTGTCTGTTGTTACATTTCCTTTTTCATCTCTGATTTTATTGATTTGGGTCTTTTCTCTTCTTTTTTTGGTTAGTTGGGCCAATGGGGTGTCAATTTTGTTTATTTTTCAAAAAACCAGCTCCTCGTTTGGCTGACTTTTTGTAATGTTTTTTTTTTTTTTCGGATTCAATCCTGTTGATTTCTTCTCTGACTTTAATTATTTCTCTTCTCCTACTAGATTTGGGTCTGGTTTGCTGTAGGTTTTCTAGATCCTTGAGGTGAATAGAAAGCTCATCTATTTGGTGCCTTTCCAATTTCTTGATGTAGGCACCTATTGATATAAACTTTCCTCTTAACACTGCTTTTGCTGCATCCCATAAGTTTTGGTATGTTGTGCTGTTATCCTCATTTACTTCCAGAAAGTTTTTGATTTCTCTTTTGATTTCTTCTATGACCCATTGTTCATTCAGGAGCATGTTGTTCAATCTCCATGTGTTTGCATATGCTCTAGGGATTCCTGAGTTGTTCATTTCCAACTTCATTCCTTTATGGTCTGAGAAGCTGCATGGTATGATTCTAATTCTTTTGAATTTGCTGAGACTTGCTTTATGGCCTAGTATGTGGTCAATCCTAGAGAAGGTTCCATGTACTGCTGAGAAGAATGTAAAATCTTTAGCTGTAGGATTGAAAGTTCTGTATATATCTGTTAGATCCATTTGGGCTATAGTGTCGTTTAAATCTACTGTATCCTTGTTGATCTTCTGTCCTATTGATCTGTCTATTTCTGAGAGTGGAGTATTGAAGTCCCCCAGTACTATTGTATTGGGGTCTAAGTCTCCCTTTAAGTCTGTTAACAAATCTTTTAGATAAACCGGTGCCCTGTAGTTAGGTGCATGTACATTGATAATTGTTATATCTTCCTGTTGAATTGATCCCTTAATCATTATGTAGTGTCCCTCTTTGTCTCTCTTAACGGTTTTTGTGGTAAAGTTTATGGTGTCTGATATTAAGATGGCTACGCCCGCTCTTTTTTCATTTCTGTTGGCATGGTATATCTTTTTCCAGCCTTTCACTTTCAGTCTGTATGGATCTTTGTTGGAAAGATGTGTTTCTTGTAAGCAGCAAATAGATGGGTTTTGTTCCTTAACCCAATCAGCCAATCGGTGTCTTTTAACTGGACAGTTCAGGCCATTCACGTTCAATGTGACTAATGATAAGTGGTAACTTTGCCCTGCCATTTGCCAAAGATAAGTTCTTATATATGCTTTGAATTCCCTGTGATCTTTTGCTGTGAGCTTTCCTTCCTTGGTTTCCTTCCTTTACCTTCTTTCATATTGATGACCGTGTTTCTTTGATTCTGTGTGTAACACATCTTTAAGCATCTTTTGCAGGGCTGGACGAGTGGTGACAAATTCTTTCAATTTCTGTTTGCTATGAAAAGTCTTTATTTCACCTTCATTCACAAATGATAGCTTTGCAGGATATAATATTCTGGGCTGGCAGTTGTTCTCTCTTAGTACCTGGGCTATATCTCACCATTCCCTCCTAGCTTGTAGAGTTTCTGATGAGAAGTCAGCTGTGAGTCTGATTGGAGATCCTCTGAGAGTAATCTGACGTTTCTCTCTTGCACATTTTAGGATCTTTTCTTTATGTTTCACTGTGGAGAGTTTAATTACAACGTGTCGTGGTGAGGATCTCTTTTGGTCGTGTTTATTAGGGGTTCTGTGAGCTTCCTGTACTAGGATTTCTCTGTCCTTCTCCAAACCTGGGAAATTTTCTGCTAATATCTCACTAAAAAGGCCTTCTAATCCTTTCTCCCTCTCCATGCCTTCAGGAACTCCTAGAACCCGAATGTTGGGTTTTTTAATAGTATCCTGAAGATTCCCGACAATATGTTTTAGATTTCTAATTTCCTCGTCTTTTCTTTGGTTTGACTGTATCCTTTCCTGTTCTCTGTCTTCTAAGTCCGATATTCTCTCTTCTGCTTCACCCATTCTGTTTGTAAGGCTTTCTAATGTGTTTTTCATTTGATCTATTGAATTCTTCACTTCAGTCACTATCCCAGTTTCCTGTTGTACTAGTTGTTTCGTTTCATTTTGATTCCTCCTTAATATTTCATTTTCACGAGAGAGATTTTCTATCTTGTCCATTAAGGATTTCTGTAGTTCAAGAATTTGTTTTTGAGAACTTCTTAATGTTCTTATCAATTTTTTGAGATCTGCTTCTTGCATTTCTTCTATGTCATCATCCTCATAATCTTGAATTGGGGTGTCTTTTTCATTTGAGGGCGTCATGGTGACTTCCTTGTTTTTATTACCTTGGTTTTTGCGTTTGTTATTTGTCATATTGGAGATATTTGGTTTCTTCACTGTGGTGCTTTTTCTTGGTATACTATGACTCTAGATTAAGTGGACTATCTGTTTTTGATGGAGCCTTAGGGCTTGAGATGGGTGTGGCCTGAGAGCTCTGTTTGGTGTTCCAAAGGTGACACTCCCAGGTTGGGCGTGGTAAACCTCTCTCTCTCTCTCTCTCTCTCTTTTTTTTTTTTGATTCAAAAGGGAAGTTATTCTGCACAGCTGAACGAAGTTGGAGGTAGTTAGCAGGCAAATGATATACCCGCAGGAGCCAGAGATCGGAAGCTCTTTCCCAAGGACCACACAGGGAATCTGTTCGGCCCTCGGAGTGGGCTCAAATTCTCCTTCAGTCTCCCACTGGGTTGCCAAAGTTACAGAATTGTAGCGTCTCTGGAGAGTGCTCACGTGAATTCCGTGAGTTCTCTCCCCCACCGTCTCTTTTTTCACAGTCTCAGTTCAGTAGCACCACAAATTTACTAGGTCCTAATCTCCTGTTAATTCGCCCCACCCAGAGTCAGGTTTTTCTGCTAGGCTCAGGGCCGGTGCAGACCTGAGGTCGCTCTGCTTATGACATATGTCCAAGATGGCGCCTGCTCTTTGTCTTGCTCTCCCTTGAGAGGTGAGCGGAGAGAGAGAAACCCGTGTCCGTACCAGTCACCTTTTTTTTTTTTCCTCTCTCTCTCTTCCAGTTAGCTTGGTGAAGTCCCCCCCCCGGGGGTCGTTCCCTCTAGTCTCCTCTCTCCGCTTGCCTGCCGGTGTCTCGGGTATTGAGGTTCGGCTCACCTCGCGTTCCAGCGCTGGTGTGTTGAGTCTGCCGCTGGTGTCCCGAACTGTGGGCTCCCACACTCTCCACGCAGGTCCGCTCCCCTTTCAGCGCCGATGTGTGGACTCGGAGCCCTAGACGTCCCAAGTCTCTCCGCTGTTGTCTGTGTGGCACGCACTCCCCTTCGAGCACTTGCGCGCAGACCCTGCAGCTTGCGCAGCTCGGTCCCGCGGCTCGGCTTCCGCGGCTCGGTCCCGCGGCTCGGTCCCGCGGCTCGGCTTTCGCGCGGTGGGCGACCTTGTTCTCCCAGTAGGTCCTCCGATTCACGACCACTGGATCCAGAAGAGTTTCTTCTGCAATATTTTCCTGCTTCTTTTTTCTGAGGCTACCGTAACTCCCCTTTTATTAAACTAAATTTTCCCGGACTATTGGTGCGCGCCCTCACTATTCCGCCATCTTGGCTCCAGTTGAAAAGCATTTTTAAAAACCATTTGATTTCATTGTACATCAGCAACTTCCAATCTGCTCAGCTCTTTTTTTCAGTATACATGAACAGAACATCTAATAAGAAACCCAAATATATGGGCCTGAGGAAATTATAGCACTGACTGTACCCTGGAAAATTTTATTTATTTTTAATGACAATTTATTTATTTTTTTGAAAAACAGAGTTACAGACAGAGAGAGAGAGAGACAGAGAGGAAGGTCTTCCATCCACTGGTTCAACACCCAAACGGCCACAGCAGCCAGAGCTAGGCCAATCTGAAGCCAGGAGCCAGGAGCCAGGAGCCAGGAGCCAGGAGCTTCTTCCTGGTTTCTCATGTAGGAACAGGGGCCCAATCACTTGGACCATCCTCCACTGCTTTCTCGGGCCATAAGCAGAGAGCTGGATTGGAGGAGGAGTGTTGAGGTTGATTTGTTCTGAGATGGTTTGTTCTGAGAGGAGGAGTGTGGTGGGGGCAAGAGGCACAGAGTCACCACACAGATCCTGGGAGTCAGGTGAAAGCAGGTGTGAGGCAAGCAGCCTGCAGACTCGTTTATTTCAGTTGGTACAACAGCTTATATAGCCAAGACAGCCAATCTGGTCAAGGGGCGGTTTATGCCCTAACCAATCACAGCCTGTTGCCAGGCAGGCTTCGTTTGCCATGTGGTTTTCAAAGCCATCCAATCACAGCCTGTTGCCAGGCAGGCTCTGAAGCCATCCAATCACAGCCTGTTGCCAGGCAGGCTTCGTTTGCCATGTGGTTTTCAAAGCCATCCAATCACAGCCTGTTGCCAGGCAGGCTCCATTGCCAGGTGGGTTTCAAAGCCATTCCTGATTAACTGACGCTCACTTGCCAGCGGCCATCTTGGCATGGCCTTCTCATTCCACCACAGAGGAGCATCCAGAACATGAACCAGTGCTCACATAGAGGCTTAGCCCACTACACCACCATGCCAACCCCAAAAATTTTATTTATGATACTAGTTGGTATAAACCAGTTCAATGTTGGACCATAAATCTCAGGGAATTTGTCGCTCCC
This sequence comes from Oryctolagus cuniculus, assembly GCF_964237555.1. Lineage (NCBI taxonomy): Eukaryota > Metazoa > Chordata > Mammalia > Lagomorpha > Leporidae > Oryctolagus > Oryctolagus cuniculus. The sequence goes on from NC_091438.1 coordinate 81,899,526, forward strand.
CCTCTTCGTGGAGGAACGACACTAAACCCTGCCTAGGCTTCATATCCGAGTCACGGCACCATTATGTCGCTCCCCCTCTTTGTGGAGGAACGACACAGGACCCTGCGCTGTTCTTTCGTCTGCTCGGCCCTCCCCGGGTTTGCTGCTGGTTCTTCCCGGGTTGGCTACTATCCCTTCCACCTCCGTGGAAGGGCGGTTCCCCCTGGCCGCTTTCCCCACTTCCGCAGGGGAGCGGCACACCGCCGGCCGGCTCTTCTCGGGGGCTGCACAGGTGTTCCTTCAGCTAGATGTTCCCCATAGATGTTCCCCATAGATGTTCCTGGTGCATGCTGTCTCTCTCCTCCTTTATAGTCCTCCTCCGCCAATCCCAACTCGGCTGCCCACACGCCGAGTATGCTGCTCTCCTCCAATCAGGAGCAAGTCCTACAGTTTATTAGTTGAACTGGAGGCAGCTGTGTGGAAGCTGTTTACTTCTCTCCCAGTGCCATATTGTGGGAGAGCAGATGCATAGAATAAGTCTTAATTCCAGTAACTCAGTCCAGTCCGGGCTGCTCCCCACAGATCCCCCTTTCTTTTTATTTTTGGCGTTGATACGCGCCTGTCTTCGGTGTCCCGCAGCACACACTCTGCTCTACTTGCTAGAGTTGCCACAGGCTCTTACAAGTCCTATCCATCAGGCAAACCGAATCCGGGTCCTCTCTTCGCCATGTTGTGAGGAGGTTTTTAGGCGCTGATGCGTGCCTGTGTTCGGTGACCTGCGGCTCACACTCTGGTCGAGCCGCCTGCTGGCGCTTACCGCCTTAATTAGGCAGACCGAATCCAAGCCTCCTAATTGTTGTATTGTGGGGGAAGCCTTACTGATGTTAATTCGTGCCTGTCTTCGGTGACCTGCGGCGCATAAGCTGCTAGCCGCCCAGGTGCTCATCGCCTCACTTAATCAGGCAGACCGAATCCAAGCTTTCTTATTGCCATGTTGAGGGGAGGCCTTTCTATTTCTCTATTTCTCTATCTCCGGGCATTCCTATTTCTCCCATTCCACTTCTATCTTCCAGCATTCCTATTTCTCTCACTTTACTTCTAAAACTTCTGTTTCTCTTATCCCTGCGGCTTCCCGCTCTCATTCTTATCCCCGCGGCTTCCCGGCTGCGCCCGCCCCGAGGCTGCTTCTCGGCAGCTTTCCGGCTGAGCCGCTTCAGCCCGCGCCTCTCTCATCTGCGCAGCTTCCCGGCTTTGCGCGGCTTGGCTTCGCGTGCTCCGCGGTCTCCACGCCCTTCGCGTCTGCACCACAGCCTACGCCAGCCCCGTTCCCTATCTATTCACGCCCCGTGCTCTCTCTGCACGCGGCGGCTTCCGCGAGTAACACAGCGTAGCTTACGTGTCCGCCACTAGCATTCAATCTAAGTTCCCCGGGCTAGCCTGGCGAATTCAACCCAGCTTACGTCTCCGCCCCACGATCTGGCTTCCTGTCCTTTGCTCCCCGGGCTAATCAGACGGATCCCAATCTGGCTTACGTTTCAGCTTCTGGTTTCAACTTTTCCACCCCCTATTCCCGGGCTAACTTGAGAATCCCAAAGTGGCTTTCGTGTCCGCCTTGGCCTGCCCCCCACGGCTTCAATTTCCCTAACATTTTTCTCTACCCGGTATGTTTCCCCAAACTTTCCTCCAACGATATTCCTCCCTCATTTCTCCTGGCCTCTCCCCACAGTCCGCGTCCGAGTCTGTCTGTTCTAGCGTTCACTTTCGCTTTCGACCTTAGAGATTTCTCCCAGCTTCCCCCCGTAGTCCGTATCTGAGTCTATGCCTAGGCTTTCAATAGCTTCTTCCGGCACCCTTTTCGTCCGGCTTTTCCCTAGGCTGTTTGCTAGTCTCTCTCTCCGGTATTTTCCCAGTTCTTCCCGTTTCTTCCCTCCTAAGTTTCATATCCGTCCTAGGTTTCCTATCCGAGTCACGGCACCATTATGTTGCTCCCCCTCTTCGTGGAGGAGCAACACTAAACCCTGCCTAGGCTTCATATCCGAGTCACGGCACCATTATGTCGCTCCCCCTCTTCGTGGAGGAACGACACAGGACCCTGCGCTGTTCTTTCGTCTGCTCGGCCCTCCCCGGGTTTGCTGCTGGTTCTTCCCGGGTTGGCTACTATCCCTTCCACCTCCGTGGAAGGGCGGTTCCCCCTGGCCGCTTTCCCCACTTCCGCAGGGGAGCGGCACACCGCCGGCCGGCTCTTCTCGGGGGCTGCACAGGTGTTCCTTCAGCTAGATGTTCCCCATAGATGTTCCCCATAGATGTTCCTGGTGCATGCCGTCTCTCTCCTCCTTTATAGTCCTCCTCCGCCAATCCCAACTCGGCTGCCCACATGCCGAGTACGCTGCTCTCCTCCAATCAGGAGCAAGTCCTACAGTTTATTAGTTGAACTGGAGGCAGCTGTGTGGAAGCTGTTTACTTCTCTCCCAGTGCCATATTGTGGGAGAGCAGATGCATAGAATAAGTCTTAATTCCAGTAACTCAGTCCAGTCCGGGCTGCTCCCCACAGGAATTGAAACTCCAACCACTAGAATCTTTCAAATAATTATAACCCACAAAAAATATCACCAGTAGCTATTACTATTAGCATCAATCCAGTCCCAAACAAAACTTGGGATAGAATGATCCCTGCACCATCCCCAATCCAGGATATGCTCCGTTACCTGGATTCTGCTTCAAGACATCCCATAAGTATTAACCTTCACTGCTGGGCCATCCATCTAAGATCAGCTTCAGAATGAAATCCAGTACTATCCAATATCTGGAAACTCATGTACTTATTCACGTCATCTACTCCATCAGGAGCCAAAGGATTTTGTCCTGACCAACTGCTGGTTCAGTCACACAGCTGGAATCTTATCCAAGAAGTGAGCATTGCCCTATACTACAACTTCCAGATCCTGTTGTGGGCAACAGGGACCCCTGTTGGGCTTATTTGAAGCTCTCTTCTCCAAAGGTGAAAAAATGCAAGAAGATGTAAATTGCACAGGAAAGCAGGATTTACTTAAAGGGCAAGCACACACTCAAACATCAGTGTAGCTACCTCTCTTCATGAGGAAGGAAGTGTGACCACCCCCACTAAAGTTAGGGTCGGTGGTCATTTTACAGGGTGAGGGTGGTGCCATAAATGAATATTCAAATGGTGTAGTTGGGGTGGAGTTTGAGTACTTACTATTTCTGGGTCCCTTTTTTCAGGAATCTCAGAGGTCTCACGGCATCTCCATGCATGGCTTCAACATATATGGCGTCACCTCTAGGGAAGACGCATCAGCATCTCACAGGTGATGGGAAGTGAGGTTCAGTGCACAACCGGGAATGTGTGTGCCGAGCCTGCAGCCGTGTTGCATCAGCAGATAGCAGGTGGGGTTTTAGGTGGTGCGAGGCTGCTGGCAGGCCCTCAGTTCCTCTTTACTAGCTCCCTGCTTGCCCACATCAACCCCACTGGGAAATAACTTTTAAACATTCAGTTTTGCCCCAAGTCTCCTTCTCTTCGAATATGGCGATTGAGTGACTAGAAAGGAGATGTCATTTCAGCTGCCATTCCCATCAGTGCAATAAAGTGTGGTGTCTCAGCTCCTGGAAGGAGACAGCGGCTGCCCTGGTTGATGTGGTTGATGGTGCCAAGCTTGTGGACCAAGGTGCTGCTCAGAAGCACAGCAAGGGCAAAGATCCACGAGTCATTCTTCAGGTACAGAATGCACAGTACAGCAAAGCGCTTCCTTCCTCTAACTCTTCATTCACTAGTTCAGATGAAAGTGTATTTCACAGATATCTATGAATGCTGTCTTCACAGTTATACTCCTTACATAATCATATGCTTTTCTTTCCTATTTTATGATTTTGTCATGAAACTTACATCAGGTGATATTAATACATTCAGGACTGATTTCAAAAATAGTATAGGGCTGGCGCCGCGGCTCACTAGGCTAATCCTCCGCCTTGCGGCGCCGGCACACCGGGTTCTAGTCCCGGTTGGGGCGCCGGATTCTGTCCCGGTTGCCCCTCTTCCAGGCCAGCTCTCTGCTGTGGCCAGGGAGTGCAGTGGAGGATGGCCCAGGTGCTTGGGCCCTGCACCCCATGGGAGACCAGGAAAAGCACCTGGCTCCTGGCTCCTGCCATCGGATCAGCGTGGTGCGCCGGCCGCGGCGGCCATTGGAGGGTGAACCAACGGCAAAGGAAGACCTTTCTCTCTGTCTCTCTCTCACACTGTCCACTCTGCCTGTCAAAAAAATAAAAAAAAAAATTAAAAAAAATAGTATGTATGCATGCATGCAATGTTTGCATATAAAGCAAATATGACAAAATATTTTTAAAAAGTAAAATGAAAAACAAAAAGAAATACAGCTGAATAGTAAGACAAAAGTTTTTGAATAAAAATTTCAAGACAATCCAAAATTCTTACCTAATGTTTTATATTCATAGCCAGCCCCTTGAGAGCTTTAGTTTATCTATTAAAAGAAGTGAATAGGGGCCAGCGCTGTGGCTTAGCAGGTAAAGCTGCAGTCTACAGTGCCCACATCCCATGTAGGCACCAGTTCGAGTCCCAGCTGCTCCACTTCAAATCCAGCTCCCTGCTAATGAACCTGGGAAAACAGCAGAAGATGACTCAAGTGTTTGGCACCTACATGAGAGACCCAGAAGAAGTTCTGGGCTCCTGGCTTTGGCCTCTGCCTTTTATTTTTTTGTAACTCTGCCTTTTAAGTAAATTTTAAAAAAAAGAAGAAAAGTTCAATGGGCACATATAGATGTAATACTTTTTAACATTTTGTCATATTCACTTTACATACAAACATTTTTTATATATATATACACACATATATATACTATCTTGATAGCAGGGATGTATATATTAATATCACACAAAGTGCAATCCATGAAAGAGATCATAAAATGTGGAAAGAAAGATATATTATTATTATATAAGGACAATAATTTGGTGAAGACAGCGTTTATAATATCCAAATACAAAATAATATGGCATGTGCCCACATACACACACACACACATATATATATATATAAATATATATAAACTTCCACATGTGAGAATAATCATGAGGTGTTTGTCTTTCTGTATCTGGCTTATTTTAAAGACAAAAAAAGGAAGAAACATTTGTATAGAACTCTTCTTTATGACCTAGTAGAGCATAAGATCTAATGGACACTTGGAGTGGAGGTTAAAATTTGGTGGGAAGAGTCAAAAGTTCTTCGTGGAGAGAAATTGAATGGGGCACAATTGTAGGTACTCAGTATCGAACTTAGAATACTACAGATACAAATTCCTGCTTCATGAGACCTCATTACAGTGGAGGGACACAGATAATAAAGGAAAACAAAAAATGTTCATGTTAGATGCAGGAACTAAGCAGGAAATGAAAACAGGGAGAATTTAAGGATTGAATTTATATGTAGGACATTCAGAGGAAGAGACAAGATGAAGGGGATCAGTGAGTTTCAGGAGGGCAGTTAGGAAATCTCGTGAGTGGCTGCCTGGTTGAACGGAGGAGAGTTTGTGAGAGAAGAAAAAGATAAAGAATATAGCTCCAGGCCTGCGCTGCGGCTCACTAGACTAATCCTCCACCTTGCGGCACCAGCACACCAAGTTCTAGTCCCAGTCGGGGCGCCGGATTCTGTCCTGGTTGCCCCTCTTCTAGGCCAGCTCTCTGCTGTGGCCAGGGAGTGCAGTGGAGGATGGCCCAAGTGCTTGGGCCCTGCACCCGATGGGAGACCAGGAGAAGTACCTGGCTCCTGGCTTCAGATCAGCGCGGTGCACCGGCCGCAGCACGCCGGCCGCGGCGGCCATTGGAGGGTGAACCAACGGCAAAAGGAAGACCTTTCTCTCTGTCTCTCCCTCTCACTGTCCACTCTGCCTGTCAAAAAAAAAAAAAAAAAAAAAAAGAAAGGTAGCTCTCTTTCTATAGTAAGGGGAGGGACATCCAGCAAGGTACTCCTTCTGGATTCAATACTGAACAGGCTAATAACACGTAGCTACTTAACAAACTCTGTAATTTCCCAGGATTGATAGACTATTTCGCCAATGAACAAGTGAGACAATGAGTTGCTCTAAGGCCATATGTCCCAAAAAGCTGGGAATTATCATCAAGAAGTCTAGGTTAGCTGAAAATCTTTCTGTCAGAAAAAAATGAAATTATTTTTAGCAGACTTCCTCTATACTGTTTCTATTCTTTCTCTGTAACTGTTGGAGAGCAGCAAAAAGTTGTTGGAAGAAAAACAGAACTTGGGCAGATTAAACATAGCGGAGTTTATTGGATGGCTCATCCATTGGTCAGTATCCCAAACCAGTAGAGGTTCAGAGAGCTACTCCTAGCAACACAGGCAGGCAGTATTTGCCTATGGAAGAGGAGGTGACCTACAGAAACAGCTTGATCGCCCACAGCTTGGTATTTGCCTTATTTGAGCATGGTTGGAAGAGACAACTACCTTAAACGGATGTGATCGGATCAGTTGTAGCTATGATGGGCTGAGATGCAGCTGTTAGAAGAACAGGAGTGTATTCATAAGCACACTTAAATCAGGCTGCATTCACTACATTCAGAGGCAGCTCTGAGCCAACATTTTAACAAAGTAAAACTTGACTCTTTTCTTGTGTGAGATAAGAAGGAGAATTTTTTATATTCTTTAATATTTCAAGAGATTTTGGAGAAGGAATATGTATGAGCTTACAAAATAGTGCATGTTCTTTAAAATATGTTTCTTTGCTTTTCTTTTTGTTCTTGTTTCAAAGAACTGATATATCTCTGGGGGGTTGGTCAGGCACCTGCGTTGGAATGACTCGTTCTAGTTCGAGTTACTCAACTTCTGACCCAGTAGTGGATGGGCTCAAGACCCAAATCTAAGTGACAATAGTCTTTTCTCTAGATTCAATTCAAGAAGCCCCTGTTTCTCTCATGTCTTTGTGCATCATTTTGTTTTTGTTTGGTTTATTTTTTTTTATTTTTTTAAAGATATTATGGATTTATATGAGAGGGAGAGACAGAGAGAAAGGTCTTCCATCTGCTGGTTCACTCCCCAAATGGCTGCAATGGCTGGAGCTCCACCAATCCAAAGCCAGGAGCCAGGAGCTTCCTCCGGGTCTCCCACACGGGTGCAGGGGCCCAAGCAACTGGGCCATCTTCCACTGCTTTCCCAGGCCACAGCAGAGAGCTGAATGGAAAGAGGAGCAGCCAGATAAAGAACCAGCGCCCAAATGGGATGCTGGTGCCGCAGGCAGAAGATTAACCTACTGAGCCACAGTGCCATTCCATAGATTTTTTATTTATTTATTTGAGGCACAGTTTTATAGACAGAGAGGGAGAGACAGAGAGAGAGAGGCCTTCCATCCACTGGTTCACTCCCCAAGTGACCACAACAGCTGGAGCTGGGCCTATCCAAAGCCAGGAGCCAGGAGCTTCCTCTGGGTCTCCCACATGGGTGCAGGGCCCAAGCACTTGGGCCATCTTCTACTGCCTTCCCATGCCACAGCAGAGAACTGGATGGAAAGAGAAGCAGCCAAGACACAAACCGGTGTTCATATGGGATGCCGGCACCACAGGTGGAAGCCAAGCCTGCTATGCCGCAGCATTGGCCTCTGTGCTTCATCTTGTTAATGCAGTTATTAAGATACAACTCTAAAGAAGAATCTAGGCTGCTTCCTCCTTTTGGACCACAAGCAAGATGGTTGTTTTTTTTTTTTTTTTTAATTATTTGATAATGGAAGAAATGAAGTTGGAGTCTTTCCTCCAGTCCCCACGGTTTGTAACTGCTGCAGGGAAGAATATCTTTGTAAAGTAGATTCAGGAAATCTCTACTACAAGAGTTTAATGCTGCTAGAGGAAGATTCATTGAAACGGTTCACCAAAGTGATGGAGGTCAGTGAGGCTTTATTTAACTGAAATGAGGTTCATTCACATCCTGTTTGTTGAACACCGGAAACAACCTGGCATATTCTGTTAGAAACTGTGGTTGGTTTTTTCGTTCTTGGTTTTTTGACACTTAGCATACTCAGCTCTGGCACCTGTTGTTAATACTCAAACAGGCAGAGTGCTATTTTTTGACATCCTGCTATATAATATTTGGTGAAAGATCATGACACTGGCCTCCATCGGGTGCTTACAGGAAAGTACAGGTACAGAGCAGGAGACAAGAGTGAGACCCTCGGCTGAGCATCTCAAGGGTTGAAATTAGGGGCCGGCACTGTGGCGTAGTGGGTAAAGCTGCCACCTGCAGTGCCAGCATCCCATGTGGGCACCGGTTTGTCCCCGGCTGCTCCACTTCTGATCCAGCTCTCTGCTATGGCCTGGGAAAGCAGTGGAAGATGGCCCAAGTGCTTGGGCCCTTGCACCCATGTGGGAGACCCTGAGGAATCTCCTGGCTCCTGGCCCCTGGCTCCCGGCTTCGGATCAGCACAGCTCCCACTGTGGCTGCCAATTGGAGAATGAACCAGCAGATGGAAGATCTCTCTCTCTCTCTCTCTATTTCTCTCTCTCTCTCTCCCTGCCTCTCTTTCCCTATGTGTAACTGACTTTCAAATAAATAAATAACTCTTAGAAAAAAAAAGCGTCGAGATTACACAGCAGTGTTGGGAGAACAGAGATGACCCATGCCTTCACTAGGAGCCTTGAACTGAGCAACAAGTAAACAGTAGCCCACTGTGAGGAAAGAACAAAATCACAAAAAAGAAAGGGGCCATGCAGCCTGTGAAACCGGGAGTGAAATGCCACTACTGGCCGTACCTAAACACACTACTGTTGGAGAAAAGAACTGGTGAGATTTTAGGCTTGTGATGCATGGAAGACCATTGGAGAACAAACAAAGCCTAAACTCAGCTGAACCATGACTACACTGAAGCGACACTCGCCCCAAACCTCAGAACATCAAAGAGGGGTGCCTGCTTCCAAACAGAAATATTATGATCTCAAACCCAACTTGTTTTTTCAGCAATACCCAACATCCAGTTAAAAATTATGAAATACTGTTAAAAAATTATGAAAAACTCATGTAAAAACTATTGATTTTGAAAGAATAAAGCAACAGAAACAAGCAAGCAACAGAAACAGAGATAGATCAAGTGTTGGAACAACCATGGAGGACCTCTAAGATCACTTCAATTCTTACGTTAAATGATCTAGTAGAAAGCTGATCAGTATATGTGAGGTGGGTTTTCTGCCAAAAAATGGAAACTATTTGTATAGTTGGAAATGTTGTAAATGCAAAGGATCATATTGGAGAAGAGGAATTCTTTTAATATGTTTAACAAAAGACTGAATGTGTACACAGCCAAGGAAAGAATCAGAGGCCTTGAGATAGACCTATGGAAATTAACCAAGCTGAGATTTGAAGACATTCCAGAGTGAAACAAATAAAAGTAAGCACAGACATCCCACAAAACAATAAAATGCCATAGAAAGGTTCACTATGCATGTGACTGGAATATCAGTGGAAGAAATGGGAGAGAACGAGAACAGAGATGAGAAATCTCCAAAATTACTGAAATGCAACAAACAATAGGTCGAGATATTTAGAGAACATCAAGCAGAAAAACACACCTCTGCACACTATAGGAGAAGTGAGAAGCCTAAATATAAAGAAAGCCTTTTGAAGGCAGCTAGAGAAAAACAAATATTCCATGCAGAGGAGCAAAGTAAGAATGTGAGAGATTTCTTTGAAACCATGCAAGTTAGAAAAAATAGACAAATATTTCTAAGGCAGTAAAAAGAGTCAACCTCAAATTCCCTACCAAATGAAGAAGTTTCAAAATGAATATAAATATAAAATTTGTCTAAATAAATCTGATAGAAAAATATTTGAATGGCTTCAGTGTAATACCAATGAAAATTCAAACCTTGTAGGATATAAAAAGATTCTAAAATTTATGTCAATGTAAATGCAAATGTTCACTTGAAATTAAAATACTTTTGAAGAACATTATCCAAGAACTGATTGTAGCAGAAATACAAGTTTATTAGAAATTGAGTAACACATTGTAATATTTGTACCTGGAAGGGCAAATAGATCAAGAGACCCATGGAGAGAACCCCAAAACTGATATGCTCATACATGGGTGTTTGACTTACTGCAAGCATGGTTTCTTAATAAGTTTGGCAAAAAGATTATCTTCTGATTTATTTATCTTGTGAAAATGAGTTATTCTTCTCCAGAAATATACTAGACTTTGCACCCATACTTCACAAAATACGGAAATTCAATTCTTATATAGTCCTAAATGTGACTGCTAAAATGACACCCACTTTAAAACATAAATGGGTAAGTAGTATCACGATCTTGGGTGACAGAGAATTTTTATAGAAGAACACACACACACACACACAACCACTAATCATAAAGTAAAATATCATTTTACATTATTTACATTAATTATTATTTACATTAAAATTAAGAACTTCTTTTCATAACAATACTATAAAAAGTGTTTTTAAAAGTCACAGAATGGAAATGACATTGTCGAATCATCTAACCAACAATACTCATCCAGAATATGTTTAAAAACTCTTAAAAATTAAGAAAAAGATAATATAAGAGCAAAAGATATCAACAGTCTTCTCACAAAAAAATGAAAAAGAACTAATAAGGAAATTTATGAAAAAGTGTTTCATTTGGTTTATATGGGGAAGATACAAATAACTCCCCAAAAGAGACACCACCACTCAGCCATCACACAACAGCAGTGAAAATTGTTGAGGCTGAGGCCAATCTGCTGGTGAATATGTAAATTGCTAAGCAGTCTTTGATTTGATGATAAATCTGATCTGGGAAGTCTGAGGCCCCACATCCTGCATGCCCTAGAGTCTCCCTAGTGTTACACAGGAAATCTATATACATATACAAGTGTACAAGTTCAAAACATTAATAACATTTAATAACTCAGTAACATTTCTTAAAAGATAATCTTGAAAATCCAAATATTTATCTACAACAGAATGAGTCAATTGTCTTTGACTTCATATAATGCAATATGCACAACTCACAGCTCCATGCAATGGACTATACAAATCTTACAAATATCTCAGTGACAAATGAAGCAAGGCACAACAGAACATGCACAATGTAATTCCATTTGTATAAACATTGATGCAGGTAAAACTAGATTAGATTACTTAGGACCCTACATGTATATGATGAAGTTGTAGAAGAAATTTGGAGCAGTTATAAAATTGATTGGGTCTAGCAGTGTTGTCAGAGGTTATAAAAAGCACTTTTAGGGTTTTAGGAATGCTGAGTTTATGTGCCAGGATTGTGATTTATAAGTTCATTTTAGAATTACACATATATAATTACCTACATATAATATGATACATAACATTGACATTTTATGGTTTTATATATAGACTTCTGCATGTGTTATATTTCCGCATTTTGAAAACAGAAAGAAATGGATATAATTTGTTAAACTATTGCTTTTACAGGGACCAAATGATTATATTTTAATTGATCAAGGTATGGGATCAATAGACATTTCACAGGGTTTTCTTATCCTTAAATATATTTTTACGTTTTAACCTTTTACCAATTTGAATTTTTTGTATTTGTATTTGTGAGATCTAGCTCCAACTTGATCTTTGTATAAATGACCATTCAGTTGTCTCAACCTATTAAGAAGTCCATCTGGAGGGCTGGTGTTGAGGATCAGCACGTAAAGCCAGTGCCTGCAATGCCAGCATCCCAAACAGGTGCTGGTTCAAGTTGTAGCCACTCCACTTCCAATCAATCGCCTTGCTAATGCACCTGGGAAAGCAACTGAAGATAGTCCAAGTGTTTGGGCCCCTACACTCATATGGAAAACCCAAATGGGGGCCATAGCAGGATAAAGCTGCGACCTGCAGTGCCAGCATCCCATTTGGGCGCCAGTTCGAGTCCTGGCTGCTCCACTTCCGATCCAGCTCTCTGCTATGGAAGATAGCCCAAGCCCTTGGGCCCCTGCACCCACGTGGGAGACCCGGAAGAAGCTCCTGGCTCATGTCTTCAGATCAGCTCAGTTCTGGCCGTTGAGGTCATTTGGGGAGTGAACCAGTGGATAAAAGACCTTTCTCTCTCTCTCTCTTTCTCTCTCTCTCTGGCACTACCTCACTCTATAACTCTGTCATTCAAATAAATTTTTTGATACATCTTTAAAAAGAAAACCCAGATGAAGCTCCTGGATCCTAGCTTCAGTCTGGCCTAGCCTCGCCATTGCAGCCATTTGGGGAGTGAATCAGCAGATAGAAGATCTCTCTCCCTCTCTCTCTCTTTCTCTCTATCTAACCCTACCTTTCAAATAAATAAATAAATCTTAAAAAAAAAAAAAAAGAAGAAGAAGAAGTTCATCTTCACCCTGCATAACCCTATAACCCCTATGCAGTCTATTTGCGGAATTTCTGTTCTGTTCTTTCAGTGATCTGCACATTCACAAGTCATTACTACCATTTCTTTTTTTAAAAAAAAAATATTTATTTATTTATTTGAGTCAGAGTTACACAGAAAGAGGAGAAGCAGAGAGAGAGAGAGAGAGAGAAATGTCTTCCATCCGATGATTTACTATCCCAATTGGCTGCAATGGCCAGAGCTGAGCAGATCCAAAGACAGGAGACAAGAGCTTCTTCCAGGTTTCCCACATGGGTGCAGGGGCCCAAGGGCTTGGGCTATCTTCTACTGCTTTCCCAGTCCATAGCAGAGAGCTGGATCAGAAGTGGAGCAGCCGGGTCTCGAACCCAGTGCCCATATGGGATGCTTCAGGCAAGGGCATTAACCCACTGTGCCACAGGGCCGGCCCCCATTACTACCATTTCACTATTTTTTGGAAATTTATTTTGAGATAAAGAATCCTTATACAACACACACATACACACACACACACACTCAAAGACACACAGCACTAATCATAAAGTAAAATATTGAATACATTAAAATGATAATGTTTTTCTCTGACATGTGGCAGTCAATATAGAATACAAAAAATGTATAGTAATGAAATGAACATCTTGTGATATGATTGCTTTTCTTAGCCCTTTGTTGGACACCTGTGGACTTGTGGTCTTTCTACCTCTTACTTGTTGAATATTATGGTTAGTGGAGAATTAAGCCTGTGATTGATTATAGAGTAGATTGAAATTATGTCTTTGCAAAAAAATTAACATAAAAAGGAAAAGGAAGGAAGGAAGAAGATGGAGGGAGGGAGGGAGGAAAGGAGAGGAAGTCTGGTTCTTCTCTAAGAACTGTACCTATGAAATACATGAACTCTGTTCTCTTTATAGTAATAAAAATTAAAGAATAAATGAAAAATAAATGAGATGTTCTTTTCATGAAAATACCATAAAAAGTGTTGAATTTTTAAGTGTTATTTCTGATTTCAGTTATTTTAACAAATGCCCCTAAGTTTTACATTATTAAATATTTTTGTTTTCCTACGCAAGGAAAGAATCAGAAGGTAGTTACTAAGGTGAGGTCTAGACTCAAAAGGCCTCTGAGATATTGTCCTTAGACAATTTATTTCATTTCAATGTCTCAGAAAAGGTAATTTTAATTATCTTTGTTAATGATTGTGCTAACAATTATAAGACAATAGTAAATGCTCACTGGGGATTTGTGAGCCATAGATGAGTTATTATAGCTACCACAACTGGTACAGAATGAATCCTGAATAAATACCAGATGGTTTTAATGTCTCTTCAGGTTGTTAATTATTTTTTTCAAATTTTGTTTGATAAATATAAATTTTCAAAGTACAACTTTTGAATTATTGCGGCTTTTCCCCCCTTAACCTCCCTCCTATCCTCAACCATCCAATCTCCCACTCCCTCTCCCATCCCATTCTTCATCAAGACTCATTTTCAATTATCTTTATAAACAGATCAACTTAGTATATACCAAGTAAAGATTTCAATAGACTGCACCCACATAGACACACAAGTATAGAGTACTGTTTGAGTAGTATTTAATGTAACTTAATGTATAACTTAGAGTAGAACATAGTACAACACATTAAGGACAGAGATCCTACATGGGGAGTAAGTGCACAGTGACTCACGTTGTGGACTTAACAATTGACACTCTTGTTTATGGCGTCAGTAATCACCTGAGGCTCTTGTCATGAGCTGCCAAGGCTATGGAAGCCTCTTGAGTTCACAAACTCTGATCTTATTTAGACAAGGCCATAGTCAAAGTAGAAGTTCTCTCCTCCCTTCAGAGAAAGGTACCTCCTTCTTTGATGGCCTGTTCTTTCCACTGGGATCTCACTTACAGAGATCTTTCATTTAGGTCTTTTTTTTTGCCACAGTGTCTTGGCTTTCCATGCCTGAAATACTCTCATGGGCTTTTTAGCCATAACTGAATGCCTTAAGGGCTGATTCTGAGGCCAGAGTGCTGTTTAGGACATCTGCCATTCTATGAGTCTGCTGTGTATCCCACTTCCCATGTTGGATAGTTCTCTCCTTTTTAATTATATCAGTTATTATTAGCAGACACTTGTCTTATTTATTTAATCCCTTTGACACTTAATCCTATCTTTTTTATCAATTATGAACTTAAACTGATCACTTTAACAAGTAAGATGGCACTGGTACATGCCACCTTGATGGGACTGAATTGGAATCCCCTGGCACATTTCTAGCTCTACCATTAGGGGTAAGTCCTAGTGAGCATGTGCCAAACTGTACATCTCCTCCCTCTCTTATTCCCACAGAGTGTTAATTATTAAACACAGTATATTGGCTTCCCATTGCTGCCATAAGAAAGCACCATGAACTTAGTAGCTTCAAACAGCAGAAGCTTATGCTTTCCAGTTGGGGAAATCCCAATTCTGTGAGATAAAATACAAGTGTTAGGGGTGTTGTGCTCTGCATGGAGACTTTGGGGAGAATCTCTTTGTTTTTCAGTACATTTACAATACAATCAGGTAATTTCACAGCTGTGAGACCAAGAAAATCAGAAGACTTCATCTACTTCTTGGAAATTTCAAGGAATGGCTAATGTTTACCTAGAAGTACATTTTCTTATCCTTTTGCACCTAATGTCAGTCCCCTGTCCTGAGATATCAGGGCATCTGAGGAAGAAAGGAAGCTAAGGGAGCCAATGGGAAAGAACGTTCATGATCATGGTGATAGGTCATGATGGAGGCAACATACTCCTCTGGGGGTTACTAAAGAAAGGAAAACCTTGATTTTTGGCGAAGTCACAAATATAACAGAAGTATTGGCCTAGAAACTAGGTTCTTTGCAATATGGTCTAGGCTAGCAACATCAACAAGTAGTTAAGTGACTTAATTTTGCTAGGCCTCAGGGTTGTAATAATCTGTTTAAGATGAGTAGCAGTGACACCAATATTTAACTTGGAGATGTGGTTGTTCTTTTCAACCATGACATTTCTCCAGTGTGAAAATGGGTGTTACTTCCTCTTGGTTGTATTAGCTTGCAAGGTTAATTACAGCTAGACAAATGCTCAGAGGAATGTATTAGTTTGTTCTGAAATTCAAATCTAGAAATACAACTGAGCAGCATAGACTCTACCTGATGTAGGATGTTCAATGTGATAAATTTCATGGCAAAGAAAAAAGGACAGATATGAAAATTCATCTCCTTTTCTCCTGTGAATAAATAACATGCTTTAGGCAATTAAGAAAAATTCAAGCTCCTATAGCATAACTGGAAAATTCCTTACATGAGTAAGTAGTTAGAAGGAGGACAAATGACAGCACAATGTCATGTTTCTGTAACTTCTAAAACATATTTTACTGGAGATAAATAAAAAAGGCACCAATAATAACAGCAACAGCACAATAAAAAGATACAGGAAAACGTGTTTTAATTCAAGTGTTAAAGTAATTGTTCATTTCCTCATGGAAATTCAGACTTCCTTCTGGAATTTTACTACTGAGGAAAATAAAAACAAGATAATACTGGGTTATAATTTTTAAATGTTTTTGTGGCTGCAAATATATACAGACATATAATTTATACTTTTAAGAGAAAAACCAGTGACTTTTACAAATGATTGCAAAGATTTAAGATCATTTAACTGTAGCACTATGACCAAAAATCCAATTGAATTAACCCCATCAGATCTGTTGGCACCTCATTCTGCACTCCTTATACCACCACTGTATCAGCTCTCAAAAACTAAAAACATGGAATGCAACCTGATTAACCACAATATACATTATCTCAGATTTTCAAAGAGTCTGCTAATGCCATGCCCTTTTTCAGGGTGAACAAAAAGAAAAGCTTTATTTAGCTTTAAAGCTCACAACACGATCTCCATGTTGGTAGTTGCTTTCACCTTCTAAAACACTCATCTCACAAGATCGTCATCGGCGTTCAGCTCGCTGTGTCTCTGTGCAGATGGGCTATGGCTCAGCTGAAGAGCCACGTCAGCCCCCTTGAACAGGCCTCCACCCAGGAGAACTGTACATGTATCCAACACATGCCCACCAACAGGAGTGATGTCCAGCTAATCCCAGGTTTGATTGGTTAAGCTCTACTTGACTGAGCCTATGTGACTGACCTTCTATGTGACTGACCTGACTATACATGACTGACCCTCTCCATAACTGAAAATGTCCTTGAGAGAAATAGGGAAGACTAGACAGGTGGCACTGGGATGCAGGAGAAAGCTGCCTCTCATGTAGCCTAGTATCATCCGTAAATGAAGGCAGTGATAAAATCACCCTTGTTGTATAATCAGCACCACAACATTATAACTCGATAGAAAACATCAGTGTAGTAATTACTAGCTTGTTTAAGTGTAGATTTCTAAGTGTCTACAGTGTTTTTGTTCCTTTGTCTCTTTGGTGGAAAAGAAAGTCTGGTGTTCACCGTGTTAGAGTAAGATGCAATCATCATTTGGAGGTCGAGAAACTTGCTGGAGTCTACGGAGCTCCTCCTGAAGTCGTGCTTGTTCAGCTTGGTGTATTGCATTCAGCCTCTGAGCCTCTTCCTAAAGAGAGATGATGAGAAAATATTAAACTTAGCACAAAAGTGAAATCAATCTTCTTTCTGGTGGCCTACATCATTCACTTGTCCTTCTTTATTTTAACTCACAGTAACAGTAGACAGGCCCCAAATCTCTCTCTTCCATGTGTGTACTTCCAACCCACTCCTGTAATTATCCAATCTGCTTCTCTTTCTCTACCTCCAGAAACATCTTTCAATCTGCAAAATGTTGCTGTCCTTACTGTCCTTAGTATTCCATCCCAACATTATCTTTCTCTTTACACTGTACGATTTCCTGAAGAATCAGTCACAGTGTGACTTTAGTTCTCATTTACACATGAGAGAATGTAATCTATACATAGAGAGAAAGGCAAAGTAACAGAGACAGAAAGAGAGATCCCTAAATGGTCACAACAGCTGGGAAAGGGTCAGGCCAAAGCCAGGAGCCTGGAACTCCACCTGGGCCTCCTCATGGGTGGCAGGGACTCAAGTACTTAGGCCAACTTCCACCTTTCCCAGGTGCATTAGCAGAGAGCTGGATTGGAAACGGAGCAGCTGGGATTTAAACCTGTGCTTCAGTATGGGATGCCAGAGCTGCAACTGGCGGCTTGACGTGCTGCATTACAACAGCAGCGCTGATGGAAAACTAGCAACTCTAAGTGACATCTGGGATCCACTGAGGTCTGAGCCTCAGATGAGGGAATTTCTGCTAGGTCAGCACAGTTTTGGAAGCAGAAGTAGAAGAAAAGATTCTGGAGATCAAAAGCCCTACATTGCCCATCTTGTCATTCAGGAAAGTGCTGAAATCTAAAAAATATCTTGGAGGCCGGCACAGTGGCATAGGGGGCCTAAGCCACCGCTTGCAGTGCCTGCATCCCATATAGGCACTGGTTTGAATCTCGGCTGCTCCACTTCTGATCCAGCTCTCTGCTATGGCCTGGGAAAGCAGTAGAAGATGGCCTAAGTCTTGGGCCTCTGTACCTGCGTGGGAGACCCAGAAGAAGTTCCTGGCTCCTGGCTTTGGATCAGCACAGCTCTGGCCATTGCAGCCATTTCAGGAGTGAACCCAGTGTATGGAAGACTTTCTCTCTCTCTCTCTCTCTCTCTCTCTGCCTCTCTAAAACTCTGCATTTCAAATAAATATTTTAAAAAGTATATTGGAGTAGATCCTGAATAATAGGGGGAAAGTCAGGATTCTGTTCCACAGTGAATAGGTTACAGGAAAGAATGCATTCAGTGTGCTTGGTACAATGCTTGGTTAATAAAAGCCACTGTGTATTGAGCGATGAAAAAACTACAGGACTGGATAAGAACAACTTCTGCAAGTTAAAGGCCTTCAGACCTTCAGAACTAGAGATTGTCAAGGCAAGGATTGGGTATAGACATAGTAATACAAAGTTAATTTAATAAGATATCTATGATCAAAGCATTTTGGCACAGTGGATTAAACCCTACTTGGAACACCAGCATCTTAAATCATAATGTGGTTTTGATTACTAAATTCCTGGCTCCTGGCTTCAGATCAGCCGAGTTCCAGACATTGTGGCCATTTTGAGTGTGAACCAGTGGATGGAAGACTTTTCTCTCTACCTTTCCCTCTCTGTCTCTCCTGCTCTTTTTTTTTTTTTTTTTTTGTAATTATGCCTCTCAAATAAGTAAAACCTTTTTTAAAAAAATAGGAATTAGCAAGTTGATCAAAATAACTATTATTGTGCTCTAGAAATGTCTTTGTTCAATAGTTTACGCTATTTACTCTGCGCATAGTCCTATTTTAAACATAAATATAACTCACTTGATTACAAAAGTAACCCTATAACTGAGTATCACCACTGACTCTGTTAAGCTAGGAAGACAGGAGACAGACAACGTGCTTAACACAGTATGATGGTACATCAAGTTTCTGGAAAGCGAATTAAAAGATAAGCTTATCTGGCTGCCAGAAATTTTAAAATATATGTGTACACAGTCTTCAAAAATTCCATGGAAAATGTGTATTATGAAAAACTACATGGCCAGCGCCCTGGCTCATTAGGCTAATCCTCTGCCTGTGGTGCCGGCACCCTGGGTTCTAGTCCTGGTTGGGGCACCGGTTCTGTCCCGGTTGCTCCTCTTCCAGGCCAGCTCTCTGCTGTGGCCCAGCAGTGCAGTGGAGGATGGCCCAGGTCCTTGGGCCCTGCACCTGCATGGGAGACCAGGAGGAAGCACCTGGCTCCTGGCTTCAGATCAGTGCAGCACGGCCGTAGCAGCCATTTGGGGAGTGAACCAATGGAAGGAAGACCTTTCTCTCTGTCTCTGTCTCTCATTGTCTAACTCTATCTGTCAAAAAAAATTTAAAAAAACTACACATGGAGGGACCAGCACTGTGGCGTAGTGGGTAAAGCTGCCGCCTGCAGTGCCAGCATCCCATATGGGCGCTGGTTCTAGTCCTGGCTGCTCCACTTCCGATCCAGCTCTCTGCTATGGCCTGGGAAAGCAGGGGAAGATGGCCCAAGTCCTTGGGTCCCTGCACCCATGTGGGAGACCTGGAAGAAGCTCCTGGCTCCTGGCTCGGATTGCCATAGCTCCAGCCATTGCGGCCAGCTGGGGAGTGAACCAGCAGATAGAACACCTCTCTCTCTCTCTCTCTCTCTCTCTCTCTCTCTCTCTCCATGCTTCTCTCCTATCTCTGTGTAGCTCTGACTTTCAGGTAAATAACTAAATCTTTTTTTTTTTTTTTTGACAGGCAGAGTTAGACAGCGGGAGAGAGAGAGAGACAGAGCGAAAGGTCTTCCTTCCACTGCTTCACCCCCAAAATGGCCACTACAGCCGGCACACTGCACTGATCCGAAGCCAGGAGCCAAGTGCTTCCTCCTGGTCTCCCATGTGGGTGCAGGGCCCCAAGCACTTGGGCCATCCTCCACTGTACTCCCAGGCCACAGCAGAGAGCTGGACTGGAAGAGGAGCAACCGGGACAGAATCGGCACCCCAACCGGGACTAAAACCCAGGGTGCTGGCACCGCAGGCAGAGGATTAGCCAAGTGAGTGGTGGTGCCGGCCTTAAATAAATAAATCTAAGAAAAAAAAAAAAAAAAACTAAACATGGCTTGTAAAAAATATTTTGCATCAAAATGAACTTGTATTTTCATTCCATTTCCCCATAAACTTTTAGAAGTCGCTGTTATTGAACAGGAGGTGGGGCTCAGATGCACATGCAGCAGGATGGCTCCAGAATCCTGGCTCTCAGCTACCACATTGGACCCTCTCACCCCGCCCAGTGGTTCACCCATCATCACAGTATGGGGAGAGATGGCAAAAAACCCGAGATGAAATAACTGATGAGTACCTGGAGCCGGCGCTCCTTGGCCCTCTGCTGCTCTTGCAACATCCGTGCTCTGTTCATCTCCATTTGTCGCACCTCTTCCTGGTGGCGCCTCTCCTGCTCCTCCATCAGCCGCTGGTTCTCCCGTTGAATGGCCTCCAACCTTTCTGCTTCAGCCCTTGCAGCCTCCGCTTGCCTGCGTGCCTCTGAGGAGAGAGTGGAGAAGGTCAGACCCCTCCAGGATGAACGTGCCCCTTCCCTCTGCCTCCCACATCTCCCTGTTCATTGTCCGACTTCTTTGGGAAAGTCCCCAGGGCCTGTTTCTCCATCCCAGGTAACCAGAATGCACTCCTCATGCCACACTCAGATGTGGCCTGAGGGGCTAAGATGCATCTTTGCCATTCCCACCGCAGTGTAATTATCCCAGGCGAGCCAGGCCAAGTTCAAATGTAGACATTTCTGTTCATCTTACATTGCTTCCATCCCTTCTCACCTTTCATCTCCTCCTCTCTGGCTCTGAGAGCCTGGTCTGTCTGCAGAATTGTAGCACTCACAGACTCCTTGGACTTTAAATACTCCTGCAGAGCTTCCTCAGCCTAGGAGGCCAAAAACATGCAGTCAGGCATAGGGAATGGTGATAAATTATCAATGCTGTCTATTTCTTCATCTTCTCAACTCTCTTCCTCCTAGGAGGTGCTCAACCTGTGCTTGCTGGAACTATCCACCAAGCTGCTCCTGCCACAAGGTGGACATAAACCCCCAACAGGCCCCTTTGAGCACTCAAGGCCACCATATGCAAAGGATTTATTCACAGATAGAAAAATACAGTTACTAGGTGTTTGGAAAACTGTTATGGATTCTGGGGAAAGATGCTCTTACTCCCTCCTGAGACTGAGGGCACTAAGGAATAACTAAGTGAGAGAGCGTCAAGATGGTGGAATAGGAAGGGAGCACACTGATAGTCCAGGAAGAGACAGTTTAATAAAATTGGAGATACTGCAGGTTCAAGGAAGAGTAGGGGAAAAAACAGCAGAGGAAACTCTTCCGGAACTAGTGATTCACAGTGGACCTGCGTGGAGAGCGTGGGAGCCCATGGTTCCGGACATCAGTGGCAGAATCAACACACCAGCACTGGAATGCGAGGTGAGCCGAACCTCAATAGCCTGAGACACCAGCGGGCAAGCAGAAAGAGGAGACTAGAGGGAACGAGGCTTTAAACCCCTTGGGGAAAAGTTCAAGAGGCTAACTAGAAGAGAGAGAGAAAAAAAAGTGACCAATATGGACACGAGTTTCTCTCTCTCTGCTCACCTCTCAAAGGCAAGCAAGACAAAGAGCAGGCGCCATTTTGGACATACATCATAAGCGGGGCGACCTCAGGGCTGCGCCTGCCCACATCCAAGCAGAAAAACCTGACTCTGGGGCGGGTAAAATAACAGGAGATTAGGACCTAGTGAATGTGTGGTGCTAATGAACTGAGACTGTGAAAAAAGACACAGTGGGTGAGAGAACTCATGGAATTCATGTGAGTACTCTCCAGAGATGCTACAATTCAGTAACCTTGGCAATCCAGTGGGAGACTGCAGGAGAATTTGAGTCCACACTAAGGGCAGTACAGCTTCCCTGTATGGTCCTTGGGAAAGAGCTTCCGATCTCTGGCTCCTGTGGGTATATCATTCACCTGCTAACTACCTCCAATTCCGCTCAGCTGTGCGGAATTACTTCCCTTTTGAATCAAAGAAAGAAAGAGAGAGAGAGAGAGATTTACCATGCCTAACCTGGGAGTGACACCTTTGGCACACCCTTAACCCTGAGGAACCAAACGGAGCTCTCAGGCCACACCCATCTCAAGCCTCTAAGCCTCCATGAAAAGCAGACAGTCCACTTAATACAGTCATAGTATAACAAGAAAAAACACCACAGCAAGGGAAGAAGAATCCAAAGAATATCTCCACGATGCCAAGCAACAAACGCAGAAACCGAGGAAACAAGAACAAGGAAGGCACTATGACACCCCCAAATGAAACAGACACCCCAAGCCAAGATTATGAAGATGATGAGAAAGAAGAAATGCAAGATACCGATTTCAAAAAATTTATGATAAGAACAATTAGAAGTTTTCAAAATCAATGCTTGAGCTACGGAAATCCTTACTGGACAGGATAGAAAATCTCCTTCGAAAATGAAATATTAAGGAGGAATCAAAATGAAACGCAGAAGCTAGTAGAACAGGAAAGTGTGATAGTGAAGAGAAATCAAAATGAAATGAAGAATTCAATAGATCAAATGACAAACACATTAGAGAGCCTTAAAAACAGAGTCAGTGAAACAGAAGAGAGAATATCGGACTTAGAAGACAGAGCACAGGAAAGTATACAGTCATACCAAAGAAAAGAAGAGGAAATCAGAAATCTAAAAAATAATGTTGGGAATCTAAAGGATACTATTAAAAAACCCAACATTAGGGTTCTAGGAGTTCCGGAAAGCATGGAGAGAGAAAGAATTAGAAGGCCTTTTTAGTGAGATACTTGCAGAGAACTTCCTGGGTTTGGAGAAGGACAGAGACATCCTGGTACAGGAAGCTCATAGAACCCCTAGTAAACATGAACAAAAGAGATCCTCACCACGACACGTTATAATCAAACTCACCACAGTGAAACATAAAGAAAAGATTCTAAAATGTGCAAGAGAGAAATGTCAGATTACTCTCAGAGGATCTCCAATCAGACTCACAGCTGACTTCTCAACAGAAACCCTACAAGCTAGAAGGGAATGGCGAGATATAGCCCAGGTACTAAGAGAGAAAAACTGCCAGCCCAGAATATTATATCCTGCAAAGCTATCATTTGTGAATGAAGGTGAAATAAAGACTTTTCATAGCAAACAGAAATTGAAAGAATTTGTCACCACTCGTCCAGCCCTGCAAAAGATGCTTAAAGATGTGTAACACACAGAAACACAGAAATACGGTCATCAATATGAAAGAAGGTAAAGGAAGGAAACCTCACAGCAAGAGATCACAGGAAGTTCAAAGCATATATTAGAAAATATCTTTGGCAAATGGCAGGGCAAAGTTACTACTTATCAATAGTCACATTGAACGTTAATGGCCTGAATGTCCAGTTAAAAGACACAGATTGGCTGATTGGGTTAAGGAACAAAACCCATCTATTTGCTGCTTACAAGAAACACATCTTTCCAACAATGATGCATACAGACTGAAAGTGAAAGGCTGGAAAAAGATATACCATGCCAACAGAAATGAAAAAAGAGCGGGCATAGCCATCTTAATATCAGACAACATAAACTTTACCACAAAAACTGTTACGAGAGACAAAGAGGGGCACTATACAATGATTAAGGGATCAATTCAGCAGGAAGATATAACGATTATCAATTTATATGCACCTAATTACAGGGCACCAGTTTATTTAAAAGATTTGTTAAGGCACTTAAAGGGAGACTTAGACTCCAATACAATAGTACTGGGGGACTTCAATAATCCACTCTCAGAAATAGGCAGATCAACCAGACAGAAGATTAACAAGGAAACAGCAGATTTAATTGACACTATTGCCCAAATGAATCTAACAGATATCTACAGAACTTTTCATCCTACACAGAAACCATTTACATTCTTCTCAGCAGTACATAGAACCTTCTCTAGGATTGACCACATACTAGGCCATAAAGCAAGTCTCAGCAAATTCAAAAGAATTAGAATCATACGATGCAGCTTCTCAGACCACAGCAGAATGAAGTTGGAAATTAGCAACTCAGGAATCCCTAGAGCATATGCAAACACATGGAGATTGAACAACATGTTCCTGAATGAACACTGGGTCACTGAAGAAATCAAAAGAGAAATCAAAAACTTTCTGGAAGTAAATGAGGATAACAACACAACACATCAAAACTTATGGGATACAGCAAAAGCAGTGTTAAGAGGAAAGTTTATATCAATAGGTGCCTACATCAAGAAATTGGAAAGGCACCAAATAGATGAACTCTCAATTCATCTCAAGGATCTAGAAAAACCACAGCAAACCAGACCCAAATCTAGTAGGAGAAGAGAAATAATTAAAATCAGAGAAGAAATCAACAGGATTGAATCAAAAAAAAAATTACAAAAAAATCAGCCAAACGAGGAGCTGGGTTTTTGAAAAATAAACAAAATTGACACCCCATTGGTCCAACTAACAAAAAAAAAGAAAAAAAACCCAAATCAATAAAATCAGTGGTGAAAAAGGAAACATAACAACAGACACCACAGAAATAAAAAGAATCATCAGAAATTACTACAAGGACTTGTATGCCAGCAAACAGGAAAATCTATCAGAAATGGATAGATTCCTGGACACATGCAACCTACTTAAATGAACCAGGAAGATATAGAAAACCTAAACAGACCCAAAACTGAGACAGAAATTGAAACAGTAATAAAGGCCCTCCCAACAAAGAAAAGCCCAGGACCAGATGGATTCACTGCTGAATTCTACCAGACATTTAAAAAAGAACTAACTCCAATTCTTCTCAAACTATTCAGAACAATCAAAAAAGAGGGAATCCTCCCAAACTCTTTCTATGAAGCCAGCATCACCTTAATTCCTAAGCCAGAAAAAGATGCAGCATTGAAAGAGAATTACAGAGCAAGATCCCTGATGAACATAGATGCAAAAATCCTCAAAAATTCTCACCAATAGAATACAACAACACATCAGAAAGATCATCCACCCAGACCAAGTGGGATTTATCCCTGGTATGCAGGGATGGTTTAATGTGCGCAAATCAATCAATGTGATACACCACATTAACAGACTGCACAAGAAAAACCATATGATTATCTCAATAGATGCCGAGAAAGTATTTGATAAAATACAACACCCGTTCATGATGAAAACTCTAAGCAAACTGGGTATGGAAGGAACATTCCTCAATACAATCAAAGCAATTTATGAAAAACCCACGGCCAACATCCTATTGAATGGGGAAAAGTTGGAAGCATTTCCACTGAGATCTGGTACCAAACAGGGATGCCCACTCTCACCACTGCTATTCAATATAGCTCTGGAAGGTTTAGCTAAAGCTATTAGGCAAGAGAAAGAAATTAAAGGGTTGCAAATTGGGAAGGAAGAACTCAAACTATCCCTCTTTGCAGACGATATGATTCTTTACTTAGGGGACCCAAAGAACTCTACTAAGAGACTATTGGAACTCATAGAAGAGTTTGGCAAAGTAGCAGGATATAAAATCAATGCACAAAAATCAACAGCTTTTGTATACACAGGCAATACCATGGCTGAGGAAGAACTTCTAAGGAAAACATCATGCTGAGTGAATTAAGCCAGTCCCAAAGGGACAAATATCATATATTCTCCCTGATTGGCGACAACTGACTGAGCACCAAAGGGGAAACCTGTTGAAGTGAAATGGACACTATGAGAAACAGTGACTTGATCAGCCCTTGTCCTGACTGTTGATGTACAATGTAATACTTTACCCCTTTTAGTATTTTTTTTTGTTCTGGTACTATTGGTTGAACTCTGTAATTAACACACAATTATTCTTAGGGGTTTAAATTTTAACTGAAAAGTGATCCCTGTTAAATATGAGTGGGAATAAGAGAGGGAGGAGATGTACAATTTGGGACATGCTTAATCGGACTTGCCTCAAATGGTAGAGTTAGAAACATGCCAGGGGATTCCAATGGAATGCCATCAAGGTAGCATGTACCAATGCCATCTCACTAGTCCAAGTGATCAATTTCAGTTCACAATTGATCACACTGATAGGTCTAAGAGTCAAAGGGATCACACAAACAAGACTAGTGTCTGCTAATACTAACTTATAGAAGAATCAAAAAGGGAGAGAACGATCCAAAATGCAAAGCAGGATACACAGCAGACTCATAGAATGGCAGATGTCCTAAATAGCACTCTGGCCTCAGAATCAGCCCTTAAAGCATTCAGATATGGCTGAAGAGCCCATGAGAGTATTTTAGGCATGGAAAGCCAAGACACTCTGGAAAAAAAAAAAAAAAAAAAAAAAAAGAAGACCTTAATTAAAGATCTCTGCGAGTGAGATCCCAGTGGAAAGAATGGGGCCATCAAAGAAGGAGGTACCTTTCTCTGAAGGGAGGAGAGAATTTCCACTTTGACTATGACCCTGTCAGAATAAGATCGAAGTCGGCAAACTCAAAAGGCTTCCATAGCCTTGGAAACTCATGACTAGAGCCTAGGGAGATTATTGACACCATAAACAAGAGTGTCAAAGTGTTAAGTCAACTACAGGAGTCACTGTGTACTTACTTCTCATGTGGGATCTGTCCTTATTGTGTTGTCCAATGTGAAGTAATGCTATAACTAGTACTGAAACAGTATTTTACACTTTGTGTTTCTGTGTGGGTGCAAACTGATGAATCTTTACTTAATATATACTAAATTGATCTTCTTATATAAAGATAATTGAAAATGAATCTTGATGTGAATGGAATGAGAGAGGGAGCGGGAGATGGGAGGGGTGCGAGTCGGAGGGAAATTATAGGGGGGGGGAAGCCACTGTAATGCATAAACTGTACTTTGAAAATTTATATTTACTAAATAAAGGTTAAAAAAGGAATAATAAGTTGGACCTAGCACTGTCAATGCTGTTGTCATGGGGCTAAGTCTGCCTGACAGTGAAGCCATTAGTCATGGAAAGGGAACAGAAATAAGAAGTGGGGGATTGGAAACCAAAACAAAGGGAAATTGATGACACTTTACATTCTGAATTGTATCTACATTTGAAACAAAATTAAAACTTTGCTTTGGGCTTTTATAAGCTAATCAATTACTGGGTTTTTTTTTTTTTCTAGAATTAGTTTCAATTATTGGCATTCTGTCCTGGGTAACCAAAAAGATCCCTTTGTGGCAATCAATGCTGATGGCTGAGCAGAGGTCTGATGACTATGGTAATGGTTCCATGCAATTCCAGGGATATCATTCAAGCATAACTTTGGCTTTAGGAACACCAGTACCAGGCACATATTTTTCTATGCATGTTCATTTAATGAAAGAGTAACCTCTGGCAGAGGCAAAAACCTCATCTGAACTTACAGTGGTGTCTTTCCTCCTGTCCTCAATTTTTATAAACAGCTGCCCCATGCATTTTCCATAATTAATAAATCGAATCAGGGATACCTGTATCCCTTTCCTGGGCTTCTGATAGTACTCTGCCTTCAGCTCTTCTGTCTTCTGAAGGTAGAGATTGTGACCTCCTGGTTTCGAATAAGTCCCCTGCTTCACTGCTTCTTCTAGGGGACCAAAAATATCCTGAAGCAGAGCTGAGCAAAGATCCGATGAGGCTTCCAAGTTCCGTTTACAAAAGTCATCACGCTTTGCATCCAGTAGTGCCTACAAAGAGACAAAACCCAGAAGATGTTAGCATCATTTCAGTGTTTCTGGATGGGTTTTCAAAAAGAATCTATATTTTTTTCTAGAAGCACAGAGGAATACAAACAAAACTATAACCATCCCATGAAACCTGGAAAAGTTCCAATGATGATACTTTAGAAAACTAGCATTTACTTTTCAGTTTCAAATTTCCTGAAATCCCATTTTCTTGTTATTTTTCCTTTATGGGTGATCTTCAGACCACAGACATGTAGTCTTCTGCTCTGTTTCTAAACTTAGCCTACTGTTTCACAATTTTTCTCGTTTTAATGTTTTACTGAACCTGGGATCCCACATCATAGTAAAGCTACAAGTCCTTGCTGCTCCACTTCCAATTCAGTTTCTTGCTGATGTGCCTGGGAAGGCAGTGAAAGATGGCTCAACTGCTTGGGCCCCTGCCACCTCTGTGGAAGACCAGGATGAAGTTCCTGGCTCCTGGCTTTGGCCATGACCCTTGTCCTGGCTACTGGCTACTGAAGCTCTTTGGAGAGTGAAATATTAGATGGATGATATTGCTCTCTCTCCCTCTCTCTCTCTCAATCTCTCCCCCCCCCCACCTTTCAAACCAAAAAAATAAATTTTAAAGTGCTTTAAACTAATTGGACTTATAGT
Organism: Oryctolagus cuniculus; assembly: GCF_964237555.1. Lineage (NCBI taxonomy): Eukaryota > Metazoa > Chordata > Mammalia > Lagomorpha > Leporidae > Oryctolagus > Oryctolagus cuniculus. The sequence goes on from NC_091438.1 coordinate 81,927,802, forward strand.
AGTTTATTTTATAAAACTCAGATACATCATTTGTACCATTTTAATGTATTGAATTTACAATTCTTTATGTTAGATTTTTTTAAAAGCCAATTTAATACTTTGTAAATACAATCATTTATAGGTTTAAAATTAGTTCAAATAAGTCCATGGCTATAACATGATAAAGTAGTTTGCATATGGGAAAATGAGAGACAACAGAAATAGGGCTCACTAAATCAAGCCCCTCCCGTCTTGAACACATATCCATCTCCCAAGCCATATGTGTATCCATCTCCCACCAAAGGTTACTCGACCCAACTCCAAACCAATCAGGAGCAGGGAGCATCCAGACTCTCATTGCAAAAGACCCCCTACTGCCCTGTTAGTGACTTCTTCAATCTATGCATGCTGTGAATAGTGGATATGTGACCAGTACTGTGGATACATGACCTTCGTGTGGAGGTGGTAGTGAGCAGCACTGACATTTTGAATATGGCGTGTACAAAAGAGGCAAGTGAGCCTGTGGAGAACAATGAAGTGCCCAGTACCAAGGTGGCTAAGTCAGAGTTCAAGAGCACATGACTACATCTCCCCAGCCTGATACATCTCCCATTCATCTTCCCTCTGGAGAGTCCATCAGTGGCATATTCTTGTTGTGCTCAGGTATAAGCACCAATAGGCCTTGTCTGGGTTCAACAATGGCTCCTTGCTAATTTCTATTACAAGTAGTCAAAACCTTGAGCTGGTATCAAAAAGCTCAGAATATGTAGAGCACAGAGTATTACTTGTTTGCTTGTTTGTTTTTACAGTAAAAGTGGCATCATAAACATGTGGTTGACTATCATTATTTCCCAGTGTAGTAGAAATTCCTTTTCTTAATGAAGTCATGTTTTACTATTTATAGCAATACTTTGCCTTGATCTGGAACTTAATATTTGTGAACTAAAACCAAAAAATAACTACCTCTAATTCCTTCTGAAACTTTTGATCCACATCCTTGAAGGAGTCCTTCATGAAGACTCCGATGGCCTCTCTCCGAGAAGCAGTGTGCAGGTCCAGCAGCTCCTGGAGGGTTTCTGTGGGCAGCTGCACCTTCTGGCTCATCTGCTGGTCATAGTGGGCAATGGCCTTTTGCACAGCAGCCGTGTTCTCCTTCTGGGTTAAGGTCAGAACTGCGTTTTCCATGCAAGGCAGATCCCCACAGCTAATGGCATTGACGTAGGTCAGCAACAGGCTCTCTAGACCTTCACAGAGTGAAACCAGGCTTTCATTAATTTGCAGAAAAAGAGGCCATGAACTATACTGAATAATTCTGAAAATGTTAATTTAACATTCTATTTATGAAATTGTTCAGTATTTTGATCAAGTGGACAAAATAGGTTCCTGTAAGAAATAGTGTGATCAACAAGGCAAGTGTTTCCTTCTTTGGGAAAAGAAATAATGTGTAAAGAAGAAAATCTCAAGATGTATGAGACGATTCATCCATATTTCATTCTTCTCCCATGAAGAAAATAATTTTATAAAAGTCGTGCATACTCATTTTATTAGAATACTCAATGCCTTATTCTTTTTAATCTGCCCTCTCTTTTCCTTTTCTTCAATTTTCTATTCTCTTCAGAACTCAATTTTCTTTTTCACTTTAACATGGGCTCACTGCTATGCAGGATTAACCTTCACCAATAAAGTGTGAAGCGAGTAATTTGGAACTGGTTTTCCATATTCTTGTTGAGTCTTTCCTGTTTAACTTCCTTATCATTTACACTTTTTTGTTTGCACTTTTTTGTTTCCCTCTATGATCTAGCAATTATTTACAGAGCTCTAAGACAGAATTCTTAGAAAATACTAGAACAAGAAATCTGTTTAAACCTCTTCGTGGGCTTTAGACTTTTGGGCCTTTGTTTAATTTTGCATCAACCAACTATTTCTACAGAGAATATGGATCTCTTGCTCATACAATACCTATCAAAGGACATGATGCATAATAAGGAACCAATATATTTGTTGAATAAATACTGCCAACTTGTGTGGATTAGTCTATTTCAATAGTGGATCACTTATGGGAAAAATGTATTTCACTTGTTCTATCATCAAATGATATACCTATTTTATGTTTGAGGCCTTTCTAAAAACAATAATAGAAATATCTATTGGGACTTTGACAACCATTGGGACATGTGATACATATGATTTCCATGACTGTAATTGCTTACACATTTGTCTTAAATGTGTCCCTTACTCAAGAGAGTGAATTGAAGGAAAATCCTACAAAAGGTACTCACGAGGTCCATTGACCTTGATGCCTCCCGGAAGAGTCTTGGTCATAGAATGATTAAAGATGTAGGAACAGAATTCTGCCACTTGTTGCACAAATAGAGGTTCCAGGTCATCATCACTCAGTGTCTCAAGTTGGGAAAGCTTCTTCAAGTCAGTGGGTGAGTCAAAGATAAAGCATTTTCTTGTTGGAAAGAACTTCTTTATACACTTACGGGGCAAATTGTAGGACTGAGTTCTTTGATCATCACCTAAATATGGAAAAATGGTATTTATTTAGCATAGGATTTACATCGTGTTGAACAATGATCTAAATACATCAAGTTAATGCCTTTCCATCTGATGTTACTGAGAGATAGAAATCTTAAGAAAAAAAGTGAATAATTAGGAAAAGGAAAAAAAGAAATTTGTTCCAAGTGTATGGGACTAATGCAATTTATTATTAATATTAATTCATTCTAAATTGATGGTATTTTAAACTTCTTTTGTGAAAGAGATAGGTGAGTCAATATGAGAAAGTTTACATTTAACCACCTGTCCTAAACGGATCACTTCCTGGGTTAAACTCCCCATTCCCAACCCTGAAGTCCCTGTCACCTTCTTTCAGCTTCAGTGAGTTCTCCAGGTATTCATCTGCTGTGATGAGCTGCCCGTCTATTTGAAGGTCTAGGAAGAAATCTCTCAGAGTCCACACCAGGTCTGGAAAGAAGCTCACATGGCCAGCAGCGTCTTCACCCACATCTGGGTCAGGTGAGGTTCTCACCCTCAGCAGATCTGTCAGTTCTGTCACATTGCTGACACGCAGCTAAGGAAAAGTGGTGGTGACAGGACTGCAGCTGAGCCCCTTTCAGTTGACTGTATCCCCAGACTTTGATTTTGCTTTAATCAATAAACATGGGGCCCTCATATATGGGCTTTTGTCTTGGTACTTTCAGTGTTTTTGTTATATTTCATTTTGAGGATTCATGAGGTCACACAGATAGACTTTGAAACTAAAACTTCTCTACAAAAGGATACTTCAGTAGGTCCATAGATCCCTGATCAATTTTGCTCATGGTATTGTACACAAAGGTACTACTCAATAGGATCGCCAGTGTAAAGATCTTGATATCATTGCTGTCATCAGCCTAGAAGTGAGAACAAATTTAAATCATTTCTTTCTTAAAGCAACCCAGAGTCACCTGGTGGTAACCAATCACTTCTTTTCTTTTTTTTTAAAGATTTATTTATTTATTTGAAAGGCGGAGTTACAGAGAGGCAGAGAGAGAGAGAGAGAGAGAGAAAGAGAGAGGTCTTCCATCCACTGGCTCACTCCCTAGGTGGTTACAATGGCCAGAGCTGTGTCGATCCAAAACCAGGAGACAGGAGCTTCCACCAGGTCTCCCAGGCAGGTACAGGGGCCCAAGGACCTGGGCCATCTCCTTCTGCTTTCCCAGGCCATAGCAGAAAGCTTTATCTGAAATGGAGCAGCAGGGCCTCAAACCAGCACCCATATGGGATACCAGCACTGCAGGCAGCGGCTTTACCCACTACACCACTGTGCAGGCCCCAAATCATGTTTTATAACATTCACAGAATACCAGTCATCAAAAACAGATTCCTTACCTGCAAATGTTAAACCAGATGAATAATAATGACTGATATGTGAACTTTGAAAACTCTTTGTTTGCCTGAATAATTTTATACTGACCCATATGTTGTTGACTTTTTGTAAAAATTAAGGTTGCCAACAACAGATGCTGGCGAGGATGTGGGGAAAAAGGGACACTAACCCACTGTTGGTGGGAATGCAAACTGGTCAAGCCACTATGGAAGTCAGTCTGGAGATTCCTCAGAAACCTGAAGATAACCCTACCGTTCGACCCAGCCATCCCACTCCTTGGAATTTACCCAAAGGAATTTAAATTGGCAAACAAAAAAAGCTGTCTGCACCCTAATGTTTATTGCAGCTCAATTCACAATAGCTAAGACCTGGAACCAACCTAAATGCCCATCAACGGTAGACTGGATAAAGAAATTATGGGATATGTACTCTTTAGAATACTATACCGCAGTAAGAAACAACGAAATCCAGTCATTTGCAACAAAATGGAGGAATCTGGAACACATCATGCTGAGTGAAATAAGCCAGTCCCAAAGGGACAAATATCATATGTTCTCCCTGATCAGTGACAACTGACTGAACACCAAAAAGGAAACCTGTTGAAGTGAAATGGACACTATGGGAAACGGTGACTTGATCAGCATAGCCCTGACTGTTAATGAACAACTTAATACATTATGCCTCTTAGTATTTTTTTTTGTCTGTTCTACTTAATATGACTGGTTTAATTTTGTAATTAATACACAGTTATTCTTAAGTGTTGAAAATTAACTGAAATGTGATCCCTGTTAAACATAAGAGTGGGAATAAGAGAGGGAAGAGATGTACAATTTGGGACATGCTCAAGCTGACTTGCCCCAAATGATAGAATTAGAAACATACCAGGGGACTCCAATTTAATCCCATCAAGGTGGCATGTACCAATGCCATCTCACTATTCCAAGTGATCAATTTCAGTTCACAATTGATCATAATGAAAGGACTAAGAGTCAAAGGGAGCACATAAACAAGTCTAGTACCTGCTAACACTAACCGATAGAATAAATAAAGGGGAGAGTGATCCAACATTGGAAGTGAGATACTCAGCAGACTCATAGAATGGCAGATGTCCTAAATAGCACTCTGGCCTCAGAATCAGCCCTAAAGGCATTCCAATCTGGCTGAAAAGCCCATGAGAGTATTTCAGGCATGGAAAGCCAAGACACTCTGGCAAAAGATCTCTGTGAGTGAGATCCCAGTGGAAAGAACAGGTCTTCAAAGAAGGAGGTACCTTTCTCTGAAGGGAGGAGAGAACCTCCACTTTGAATATGACCTTGTCTAAACAAGATAAGAATCGGAGAACTCAGAGGGCTTCCATAGCCTTGGAAACTCATGACTGGAACATAGGGAGATTACTGATGCCATAAACAGGAGTGTCAATTGGTAAAGTCAACAACAGGAGTCACTGTGCACTTACTCCTCATGTAGGATCTCTGTCCTTAATGTGCTGTGCATTGAGATTTAATGCTATAACGAGTACTCAAACAATATATTTCACTTTGTGTTTCTATGGGGGTGCAAACTGTTGAAATCTTTGCTTAATGCATACTAAACTGATCCTCTGTAAAAAAAAAAAAAGAAAGAAATTATCAACTCTCACTGGGATTAAACATGACAATAAGTCTGATCTGATTTCATCATCATTTAAAAAAATCATCTATTATTTTTCACTTTATGTTTCTGTGTGGGAGCAAACTGTTGAAATCCTTACTTAATGTATACTAAGCTGATCTTCTGTATATTAAGATAATCGAAAATGAATCTTGATGTGAATGGAAGGGGAGAGGGAGTGGGAAAGGGGAGGGTTGTGGGTGGGAGGGACGGTATGGGGAGGAAGCCATTGTAATCCATAAATCGTACTTTGGAAATTTATATTCATTAAATAAAAGTTAAAAAAAATTAAGGTTGCTTTTTCAGTTAAAGATTGTGAAACAATTGCCAACAATGCATCTGAAAACAATGCTTCCTCCACCTGTGGCACCGGCATACCACATGGGTACCGGTTCTAGTCCCAGCTGCCCCTCTTCTAATCCAGCTCTCTGCTATGGCCTGGTAAAGCAATAGAAGATGGCCCAAGTGCTTGGGACCCTGCACCCACATGGGAGATGGGGAAGAAGCATCTGCGCTGCAGATCAGCACAGCTCCAGCTGTTGCAGCCATCTGGGGAGTAAACCAACGGAAGGAAGACCTTTTTTTCTCTCTCTCTCCCTCTCACTGCCTGTAACTCTACCTCTCAAATAAATAAATAAAAATCTTAAAAAAAAAAGGAAAGGAAAATGTATATTCTGGGGTGGGTGTTTTGGTGTAGCATTTAAACCACCACTTAGGATGTCCACACTCCATATCAGAGTGCATGGGTTCCACTTACAGCTCCGCCTCCAGTTCCAACTCTGTAACCTGGATGGCAGTAGCTGAAGATCCAATAGTTGGATCCTTTTCACCTATCTGGGAAACTTGGATTGAGTTCCCAGCTCCTGGCTTCAACCTGGCCCATCCCTGGTTGTTGGCATTTAGGGAGTGCACTAGCAGGTAAGAGATCCTTGCCTATCTAATTTCAAGTAAATAATTGTTTTAAAGGCCATTGTCTGGTCAAGTGGGAATATAAATTTAGGAAAACCGAAACTTCCCTGGATAAAGAATGCTGAAAGGTAATTCAAAAAGGAATCCCGTAGCCATACCTTCTCTACGTCACCCAGACCTTCTGTGTCAAGCAGAACTAGGGTGTGGTCAGGCTTCTCTGGATGAGGCACACACCACATCCAGATGCCCTTGGTGTGAGACTGCACGGTGGACCCAACTGAGAAGCCTGCAGAGAAGTGGAGATGTTGTAATAGGGGAGGGGCTCTGGAAATAAGGATTGTCTTGATCACTGAAAAAGGATTTAGGGGAAGCAAGATGGAAAAACAACGGAAGGCACAACTAATCTGGTTCTGAATTACAATAAAGGAATAGAAAAATAACATCAAACATCATAGACTGGAAATTTTATTTTTTAAAGAACACCATACTACTAAAATGTCAATAGTTTATAATTATACTTATGGAAATTACTTCCCTGATAGCTCACTCTTTATGAGGGGTGCACATTATGCTCTTTCCCAGAGACTTGTTAAGGGCAAATGAAAAACACAGTGTGAGGCATCAGGACAGACAGCTGCCCTTTGTCTCCCAGGAGATAAAAAGACCAGTGCCTTCCACACATTGGCTTTCAGTGCCCCTCCCCCTCCCCGCCTTTCTCCCTTCTCCTCCCCAGGCTGAGTGGTGACAGTGTGGGTGGACAGAGGAGACCCTCAGAGCATAGCTGTTGCCGCTCACCCGTCTTCTTCCCAGCCAGCTTGTTCATGAGGTAGGACTTGCCCGTGCGGTAGAGGCCCACGATAGCTACCACCACCACGGGCTGCGTAACAGCCGACAGGATCTGCACGGCCTCCTCATTGACCATGAACTGCTCACTGGTGTTCTCAATGAGGCACACGGGTTCTGCCATGAGGATCTCCAAGGCCATGTCCAGGACGTTACTTTGTCTGCAAGGGAAGAGATGAGCTGGGCCAGAATATCTAGTGTTTAAACCGAGAAAATCATTTTGTCTACTGAACCTGGGCATATGCTCCCCCAGCATGGCCTGTTGCTGAAGAATTTTCTAAAAGCTGAAAATAGCTTAGCAAATGTGGGTTGCAGTAGAACACTACATCCTTCATACTCTTGACCACCTTACTGGCTCCTAGCTATTTGGTGGACAAAGGGAAATCCCACCCTTGTGGGAGACCCAGGTAGAGTTCCAGGCTCCTGGCTTCAGACTAGCACAGCCCTGGCCATTGCAAGCATTTGGGAGTGGACTAGTGACTTATCCACTGCCCTACAATGTCTGCCTCTCTCTGCCTTTTAAGCAAGTAAATAAGTAAAAATAAATAAAATTTGCTTTAAAAATCATGATATTAGAGGCAATAGCAGAGTAGAGACAGAATTCAGCACAATAAAGGGTTAACAAGTACTAAGAAACAAAAAACTCAGAGCTATAGGAAAAACCCACTTTGGAAGAGCAAGATCAAGGCTCAAAATACATTACTGTCTGGAAACCTCTTCACTGTTCAGACTGGGTTTCACTTTTCCTGTTCTTTCTTTTTTGGGGGGAGATGAAGAATCTTCATATTAGCAGTTTAGCAAGCTATTTACTTTGTATCTCATTCATTACTCTTTCTCACGAAAATAACAATCATAGCTCATCAGACTTGCAGACTAAAGTTTGAACCAGCTTAACCAGGTTTTAATAAAGAGAAAAGTAGCCTAAGTAGCAATTATAATCGCTTAGAAGTCATGAGATGGCAAAGGGAGAAAAGCGGTTTCAGGATATTTTAAACTCACAGGTTGGTCTCCCCATATATGTATATTTAATTTAGCAAGAAGCGAATGTAATTGGCACTTGATGGATTCTGCTCTGATAACACCATGACTTAATATTTTCTGAGTCCCAATACACCACACCCAGTTAGACTTCCTTCTATCCCAGACAGACCAATTTTAAAACTAAAGGGAACCTTGTACAGTTCTTCCCACCTTTGCCCAGTCTTACCTTAACTGGAGCAATAAAATCAGCGGGGAGCAGAGATCTTTCAGAGCAGACAAGGAATCAGCTTAGACGAGGACTTGATAAGAAACTGCTTTGACGAGAACTAATGAGAGTTCTAACTGCTGTGCCCAGTGTGAGTGTAGCTGAAATGATTTCTAATGTACTTCATCCTTACCCACCTCCTGGGATTCCCCATCCCCTCTCCTCCCCACATCACACCAACTCCCCACCAACAGTTAACTGTGCAGCACAGGGAAACCGAAAGTGGGAAATGACGTTGGGAAACTTGCTTGTAGGAAACTGAAACTGCAAAGCAAAGGCAGTTACAAACAATATTTTCTGAATATTGACAATTGCTGGGCTGGAGGGTTTGGTCGGATTTCTCAGAAATTCTATGTTGCTACTGAAAAGAAAACTTTGAGGTTCTTGATAATGTTTCTAAGTGTATGGTATTTTACCTAGCTTGAAATCTGATATTTATCTTCAGCTTAGAAGCAGGGCAGGAAGAAACCTCATAAAATTTTTGGGGTCTAATTTTTTGAAATGTTTGATACACTTACATAGGGTCAAGTTTCTTGCTTTTTTTTCTGATTTAACAACTTTATTGAATTTTCAGAAGCACTCTACAGTAACACACTTTAAAAGAATCACATAGTACTTAGTAGGTACTTGTATACATGTACAGCTCAGAAGACAAATAACAAACAAAATCACTCCCAGAAAGCTTCAAAAATGGACATGTGTAGTCTAAGAATATGATAATGGCTAAAGGGATACCCAAAGGACCATATTTTGATATGCTTAGGACTACTATTTTCCACAATGCCTCTACAATTAGAGTGCCTTATCTTACAATCACAGAAATGAAAACAGGAATAAAATCCTACTTTATACAGTAGTTTATTTCTTATTGCTTTTTAAAAAAAGTCATTTAAATTTGCTTTTAGAGTATAGATTAAGCCTAATCATCCATGAAACACAATACCTTAAAAGTATTTTAAAAATCAAAGAAAGCTCCATCTTTTCAGTTCACCTGACAAAATGCACCATCCCAGAATATTTATCATCTAGAGCAGTGTTTCTCAAAGTATTGTCCGTGGACTGGGATATAACCCATGAATCATTTGCTGCAGCTTTGTATGCTCTACTGAGCACTAAGTCAAAGTGTTTATCACAAAGTTCAGTGGAGGATGTCTGAATACCTACTTTTGGGGTGGTTTTGATAAGGGGCCCAATCAGGGAGATAGGATTAGATTGATTAGATTCATGAGCTGGAAACCACGCCCCCTTGCCCCTACCTGATCTTGTTACTGGAGAAGCAGAGGGTCCTTGTCTTCCCACAAGAAAGAATTCAGGTGTGAGATAGCAGTAGAAAGCAAAATAGCAAGGTTTATTAGGGTAGAGACATCTGTAAGACAGGACCTGAGAGGAAGTGCATAGTTCACATTTAGGCTGGGGTTTTTAGGGGGATGGGTCTTGCCTTCTAGCCTCTTCTCTCCCCCTCTCCTTCTTCTCCTCTGGAACAAAGGACTTGTTGGGTGTAAATATGAAAAATTCCTCTCTGAGTTTTTCCCACCGAAGTTATCAGTCAGGGGAAGCCTGGCTGGTGTCATGTCTTAGAGGAGGGATGTTTATCAGGCCAGGTAGAAGGGGCAGGACTCCCTGGAAGGTCATCAGGATCCGGGTGGGACTTTGAAGTACAGATACTGGAAGGCTATCAGGATGACTTTGAGATGTGGATGCTGGATTGCTGTAGATGTCAATTCCTTAGGCCCTTGTCACACACACACACATAGGCTCATTTCTGACTTCCTACCTAATAATCTCACCTGTCAATCAGGCTGTGTAACCACTCCCCTTTAGGAAGTGGATAAGCCTCTGGGGAGCACACTGGGCCCACCCCTGTTCTCCTGCATGCCTCTTTTGTACTGCCCATTTTTGCAGCCACTCCTGGCCCTTCTCCTGCCTGAAGGGCTCCTTTGCGTGCCTCTGGCCTACAGACTCTCATACATGGCCCCTGGCCTGCCTCCTGAGAGTTTAGTATTGAAATTGGGGACCTTTACTCAAAATTTTATTAATTATTTTAAGATTAATATTTTGAGGGTCCTTACTGTCTATTCTTCTGAATATCAACTCAAATAAATCAGACACTATGGTAAGGTTTTAGCATCTATTTAGGGAGAGAAATACACAGGAAAGTGAGGGCTTTATTTAGGAGAGAAAGAAGTCTAGAAACACAGGCTGGGTATATCAGGCAGAGGGCAGGCCAGGAGCCACGTGGATCACAGTGTGCAGTTAGGAGCAGCCACAGGTAATGTAGCATGGGCGGGAAAACAGAGAAAGGGGCAGCCACAAGGCTGAGCATCTGGAGGCCTGAACAACAAGACAGGGGCCCCAGCACTCCAGGCCTTTTATTTACTTCCAAAGGGGAGTGGTTATGTCATCTGATTGGCAGGTAAGCATACAGGTGAGGTCAGGTAAGGGCATGAGATCACAAAAGGGGGCAGGGTGAAGGCATGGTCTCCAGCTCACAAATCTGATCAATTTAATCCTATCTATCCTATCAGTATGGAACTTCCCATATAATCTTTCTGACTCCTCTCTCCCTTCATAAAGCTATCACATTCCTGTGTATTTCTCCCACTTCCCCAAACAAATCCTGAAGTGTACCATGTTGCTTGTCTCTTTTGTGCCTGAGCTTAGAATGCTTCTCTAAGCTTAAGACAAGAACCCAAAATATTAAAATTTGGCTTAAGGTTACCCCACAACAGTTTCAAACAAACCCTAGGATTTCATCACCTACTTTTGGAACTGATAATATACATATTGCCTCACTAGAAGAAATCAGACACTTGCATGCCAGTGACAGCAGTTGCCTGTCAATATGCTGCCACTCCTCTTTAATTACTTTTAAAATAGATTCCTGGAAGGGAAAAGATAGTTCCAAGGCATCTATTTTATCATGCTGCAAATGCTTATGTTAATGGTGAAATGGCAGCAGGGAAAAGATTACCGTAGTTCTTTGTCTCATGTGGAAGAAGAATTTCCGTGCAGATGAGGCAGAAGAGAGAAAAGCAAAATTTATATAAGTCAGAGACTTCCTGGCAAAATGGCCAGAAGGGGGCTTCAAGAGAGGCAAAACCCATAGGATTGTAGTATGGATTTTAAGCACAATTTGGCAGAAAAAACTTTCAATCAGTTAACAATCAGTAACAAAATCCATCAAAAGTCTTGATTTTTAATCTGATTTGCTCATGATAAAACAAAGGAGTCCTCAGAAGGGTGGGAGAGATAATGTCTTTCTATTCTCATGATACAACTAGAAACTCAGAAGGGTTGAATGGGCACTTTTCTCTTGCTGAAGGCTACTTTTGGGGAGAAACATGGAGTAGGATATAGCACCTTCTTAGGGGGACTCTCCCAGTTCCTCATTTTCCTCTGGGACCAACCTGACTGCCTATTGTGATTTTTTTTTTTTTTTTGACAGGCAGAGGTAGACAGTGAGAGAGAGAGAGAGACAGAGACAGGTCTTCCTTCCGTTGGTTCACCCCCAAATGGCCACTACAGCTGGCACGCTGTGGCAGGCGTGCTGTACCAATCCGAAGCCAGGAGCCAGGTGCTTCCTCCTGGTCTCCCATATGAGTGCAGAGCCCAAGCACTTGGGCCATCCTCCACTGCCTTCCCGGGCCACAGCAGAGAGCTGGACTGGAAGAGGAGCAACCGGGACAGAATCCGGTGCCCCAACTGGGATTAGAACACCGGGTGCCGGCACTGCAGGTGGAGGATTAGCCAAGTGAGCCTAGGCACCAGCCTGCCTATTGTGATTTTAAGTTACCCTGATTATGATGAGAAACTAAGATGACTTCTTTTAAGATTTATTTTTTATTTAATTGAAAGGCAGAATTACAGAGAGAGAGAGAGAGATCTTCCATACACTGATTCACTCTCCAAACAGCCACATTGGCAGGGGCTGGGCCAGGCCAAACCCAAGAAGCAATCCAAACAGCAGACTCATAGAATGAGAAACACTCTGAAATACACTCTGACCTGAGAATCAGCCCTTAAGGCATTCAGATCTGGCTGAAAAGCCCATGAGAGCATTTCAGGCATGGACAACCAAGACACTGTGGCAAAAAATTGTCTACATGAAGGATCTCTTGAGTGAGACCCCAGTGGAAAGAAGGGCCCATCAAAGAAGGCTGTACTTTTCTCTGAAGGGAGGAAAGAGCTTCTATTTTGCTTATGGTCCTGTCTAAATACTGACAGAGTGTAGATAAAAAAGACTTCCATAACCTTGGCAGGTCATGTCAAGAGCCTCGGGTGATCACTGACGTCATAAGTAAGAGTGTTGTAGCAAAAATAAACTTATCTGTAAATAGACATTGGAAACAGCTCTGTGAAGGGTATATTTATCTGCAGAAAGACCACTGGGAGAGAAATGTAAGAAGTAAAGTTTGAGAATTAGAGGTGATTTTTAACTAAAGTTAGCTTGTATATTTTGCATCTGTTGAGTTCTCCATTTCTTCCTTGGGTGTGTAAAAGCTAACAACAGAAGACCTGGTGATGAAGTTGAATTCCCAAGAGAACTAGTATATGCTTAACTAAGTCAGGTGTCATAATTCAATTGGTGAAGAAAATTGCAAAACAAAACCTCCCAACAAACTCCTGCCTGAACTTCCTGAAAAGACCTTATAAATAAATAGGTAGGAAAGTACTCAAAGGCCAGCCTAAGCCTATCAAAATTGTGCCTTTCGCATTCCCTCCTCTGCATAAATTTTATTTTATTTTATTTATTTTTTTGAAGATAAGGTCTGTTTTTTTAAAGAAAGCTTTTATTTAATGAATACAAGTTTCATAGGTACAGCTTTAGGAATATAGTAGTACTTGCCCCCATACTCACCCTCCCACCCCTACTCCCATCACACCTCCTACTCCCTCTCCCATCCCATTCTTCATTACGATTCATTTTTAATTAACTTTATATACAGAAGATCAACTCTATACTAAATAAAGATTTCCATAATTTGCACGCACACAGGCACACCAATCAAGAAGTACTGTTTGAAAACAAGTTTTACAGTTAATTCGGCCAGTGCCATGGCTCACTTGGCTAATCCTCCGCCTGTGGCACCAGCACCCCAGGTTCTAGTCCCGGTTGGGGTGCCAGGTACTAGTCCCGGTTGTTCCTCTTCCAGTCCAGCTCTCTGCTGTGGCCTGGGAGGGCAGTGGAGGATGGCCCAGGTGCTTGGGCCCTGCACCCGCATGGGAGGCCAGGAGGAAGCACCTGGCTCCTGGCTTCAGATCAGTGCAGCGCCAGCCAAAGCGGCCATTTTGGGAGTGAACCAATGGAAAGAAGACCTTTCTCTGTCTCTCTCTCACTGTCTATAACTCTACCTGTCAAATGAAAAAAAAGAAGAAAAGAAAACAAGTTTTGCAGTTAGAGTACACCTCAGTTGGGTAGAATATATTGAGAACCCTGCCTGCAGTTAATACAAAAATGCATGATCAAGGCAGTAAACACTTTTACTGAAAGAGTAAAACATGCTGAGGACATCATGAGAAGTCAGGGTGGACTATGAGTGCCTGGGAAAACTCCTCACATTCACCTTCCAGAGAAGGAGTAGGAGATCCAACTTCTGTTCTTTCAAAATATAACCAGGACTTGCAAAGGGGTCATCAAAGGGGTCATTAAAAACCTTTGCTCTTCCCTTCTTAGGTCAAATCCTTCATTTCCATAGTGAAATATTCTTTGATTGCAAAGCCAGATTTGGGCATCAATGAAAAGAAGGTAAGGCATGTGCAGAAGTACCAATTTCCTCCCTTAGTAAGTGAGAAAGGAACCAAGGGTCCACAATTGCTCATTTCTTACTCCCTGCTTTGTCTTAACCAAAATTTTGGATTATCTCTTAGCAGTGATTTTACACTGACTTTTGTCTCTTACCACTTTTTTTTTTTTTTTTTTTTTGCTATTTGTGCTATTTTCTAAACTGTGTCACACGAAATTCTCAGCCCAATTTCCTTTTGATAGCTGTAGCTATCATAAATAAGAGTGTCGAGCCAGCGCCGCGGCTCACTAGGCTAATCCTCCACCTTGCGGTGCCGGCACACCGGGTTCTAGTCCCAGTCGGGGCGCCAGATTCTGTCCTGGTTGCCACTCTTTCAGGCCAGCTCTCTGCTGTGGCCAGGGAGTACAGTGGAGGATGGCCCAAGTGCTTGGGCCCTGCACCCCATGGGAGACCAGGAGAAGCACCTGGCTCCCGCCTTCGGATCAGCGCGGTGCGCCGGCTGCAGCGTTGCAGCCACGGCGGCCATTGGAGGGTGAACCAACGGCAAAGGAAGACCTTTCTCTCTGTCTCTCTCTCTATCTCTCACTGTCCACTCTGCCTGTCAAAAAATTTTTAAAAAGATAAAAAAATAAATAAATAAATAAATAAGAGTGTCAATTGTTAAATCAACAACAGGAGCCACTGTGCAACTCCCCATATAGAACCTCTGTCCTTAATGAGCTGTACTATGAGAATTAACTGCAAAACTTGTTTTCTTTTTTCTTTTTTTTTTGTTCATTTGACAGCAAACAACAAAACTAAACATATTCCCTGATCAGTTTTTGCTAAGAATGCCTCACAACAATGAAATACTTCTCCTATCAAGCTCTGCTAGTTATTTTCCACTACTTGCCAAATCCCCTAACAGTTCTTATAGAGCATTGCTTACCTCTCCTGACCCTTTGAACAAACACTTTTCATATTTTATATTTGAACTTGATAAACTTGTAGATTCCTAAAGTCAGAGCTTCTCCTTATTACATTTGTCTCTGATCTAGATAGTGGAGTTTTAAACTATTTTGTTTTGGCTTGACAAGTAATTATTGTATATATTTATGAGAAAAAAATGTAGTTTGACAAAGGTAGATGTTATGGAATGATTAAATTGAACTGATTATGATGTTACCCTCCAGAGGTTTTTTTTTGTACGATACAATCCTTTGAGGTAATTTTGATACACACATCACATCATTAAATATCATCACTATGCTATGCAAGAAAATGCAACATTAATTCTGTTGTCTACCTGAAACTTTGTGTTCTTTAATCAACATCACCTAATTTCCTCCACATCTTGTAATCAACCCTGCTTCTATAATTTCAACATTTTTATATCCCAAATGTAAGTGAAATTATGCAATATTTCCTCTCATTCCTGGCTTATTTTCACTTACCATAATGTTTTCCATTCTCACCCAAGTTCTTGCAAATATAAGAATTTCCTTATTTTAAAATATTATTTATTTATTTGAAAAGGAGAGACAAAGGCAAAAGAGAGAGAGATCTTTCATCTGCTGGTTCACTCTCCAAATGGCTGGAACAGCTGGGGCTTAGTCAGGCCAAAGCCAGAAGCCAAGAACTCCATCTGGGTCTTCCATGTGTGTGGCAGGAACTCAAGTATTTGAACCATCATCTGCTACTTCCCAGGCACATTAGCAGGAAGACAGATAGGAAGTGGAGTAGCTAAGACTCAATCAGTACTGCAATATGAGATGCATCCCTAGCAACAGCTTAGCCCACTGTATCACAATGAAGCTTAATAATATTTCATTGGGTGTGTGTGTGTATATATATATACGTATATGACACAAATTAAATTTCTTGTATTGATTTATTTGCTTAATAATATTCCATTCAGCATATATCCCTTGTTTTTAATTTATTTTACTTACTTACTTTTTATTTGTTTGAAATGCAGACGACAGACAAGCAGAGATCTTCCATTCTCTCCTTCATTCCCTAAAAGCCTATAACAGCCAAGACTGGGTAAGACCAAAGCCAGGAGCCATGAATTCAATACAGATCTCCCGTTTGGGTGACAAGAACCCAAGTACATGAGCCATCATCTGCTGCATCCCAGAGTTTGTGTTACCAGGAAGTTGGAATCAGAAGCAGAGCTGTGACTTGAACTCAGGCATGAGATGCAGCATCCTAAAAAGCTTCTTAACTGCTTCAACTGCTTCACCAAACACCCACACCCATTTTCTTTATCCATTCATCCATTCATCCATTGTTATATACTTAGCTTGGTTGGATTAGTTTAGTTTTCTTTTTTTTTTTTTTTCTTTTTTTTTTTTTGACAGGCAGAGTGGACAGTGAGAGAGAGAGAGAGAAAGGTCTTCCTTTGCCGTTGGTTCACCCTCCAACGGCCGCCGCAGCCAGCACGCTGCAGCCGGCGCACCGCACTGACGTGAAGGCAGGAGCCAGGTAGTTATCCTGGTCTCCTGTGGGGTGCAGGGCCCAAGCACTTGGGCCATCCTCCACTGCATTCCCAGGCCACAACAGAGAGCTGGCCTGGAAGAGGGGCAACCAGGACAGAATCCGGCGCCCCGACCAGGACTAGAATCTGGGGTGCCGGCGCCGCAGGTGGAGGATTAGCCTATTGAGCCACGGCACCAGCAAGGATTAGTTTTTATTAGACAAAGTTAATAGATGCTTAACGTGTCTCAGAGAGAACAGAAGGGAACAGTTACACGTTGGGTAACACCAATCCCCATCCTATAACCTAAATATTCTCTTGTAAAGACACGAGTATCGCAAGGCCTGGAGCAAGCTGCAATCAGGTATCAGTATGAGATGAGTCCCAGCCTCTTGTAAACTGCCCACCAAGCCCCAGATAACATCAAAGGTGAGACTGAAAGGATAAGTCAGTACATCCGGGGCACCCGACTGAGTCCACCCCTTCGCTACTCTGTTCACCGTACCCTACATTTAAACTCAATTCATTGCCATGTCTGCAGGTTGGTGGCCATATCTATACAAGATTTAACACATAAGGGTTATTAGCATACTCACAGACTTTGCTGCTGCAACTTATCCCAAGACCATAATATATTCAGCATCTCCCTCTTCCACTTTCCAATCTAGATATCTCTACCTTCCTCATAACTAGAAGCAGATGTTCCATGTAAGTTATTGGAAAAAGAAGAAAAGATTGAGCTGTGTGCTGGAAGCACTCCTTCTACAAGTGTTACCAAAAAGAATCATGGCTTGGAAAAAACTATTCAATGGCTCCAGGTAGCTCCAGAAGCTCAGCTTAGCTTCTGGTAAAAAACAAATGAGCACCATACAGCACATTCTGCTTACTTACTTACATTTTATAAAAAGTGCAAGTATCACATTGTCTTCAATTTTCATTTCAGCTGTATCTTCACATGACAGTCATTCCGCTGCCCACAAGTACAGTTAAACAGCATATTGCAGGCCCGTGCCGCAGCTCATTAGGCTAATCCTCCACCTGTGGCGCCAGCACCCCGGGTTCTAGTCCCGGTCGGGGCACCTGATTCTGTCCCAGTTGCTCCTCTTCCAGTCTAGCTCTCTGCTGTAGCCCGGGAAGGCAGTGGAGGATGGCCCAAGTGCTTGGGCCCTGCACCCACATGGGAGACCAGGAGGAAGCACCTGGCTCCTGGCTTCAGATCAGCGCAGCGCACCAGCCATAGCAACCATTTTGGGGGTGAACCAACGGAAGGAAGACCTTTCTCTCTGTCTTTCTCTCTCTCTCTCTCTCTCACTGTCTAACTCTGTCTGTCAAAAAAAAAAAAAAAAAACCAGCATATTGCAGTCACATAGAAATTGTTGTATTTAGTTGTATTACATCTCAGGTAATTCAGATGAAAAAAATGCAAATCTTCACAGTTTGCTATCAGAAATTCAGCTCACAATGGTTATTAATTGATCTAAATTTGTTCAAACTTATAAAAGATCTACAATAGGCCGGCGCTGTGGCTCAATAGGCTAATCCTCCTCCTTGCGGTGCCGGCACACTGAGTTCTAGTCCCGGTCGGGGCACCGAATTCTGTCCCGGTTGCCCCTCTTCCAGGCCACCTCTCTGCTGTGGCCCGGGAGTGCAGTGGAGGATGGCCCAAGTGCTTGGGCCCTGCACCCCATGGAAGACCAGGAGAAGCACCTGGCTCCTGCCTTCAGATCAGTGCAGTGCGCCGGCCGTGGTGGCCATTGGAGGGTGAACCAACCGCAAAGGAAGACCTTTCTCTCTGTCTCTCTCTCTCACTGTCCACTCTGCCTGTAAAAAAAAAAAAAAAAAAAAAAAAAAAAAGATCTACAATAATGGAATAGTATTTAAAATCTGGTTTAATGGTTTAACAGTTAATACATGTTTTCATGTTTTCTACTTTTTTGGTTACTTTGTCTTAATCTATTTTGATCAAATGCCACATTTGGTTGTGTTTTTCTTTAACTTCTGCATTTTCCAAGTGTTCATCCAAACATAGATCAAATTCACCAAGTAGTTTTATGATTCTCATGACATTTCCATTATTTGAAGAATGTAACTTTTAATCATGACCTCCTATTGAGCAAGCCTCATTTAACATGTAATAATTACCACTACTCATCCAAAATAATGGCAAATGTTCCTCAAGACACTGGTAATTGCCTTTATATTTGATTTAGATGAATCCAAATAAACTCAAGCATTCTTAAGCTCTGTGGAGTCTTCAACATGTTTTGAAAGTTTGTGATATGATTATTCATTTTGAAAAATATATGCTGTAAATCAATTTGTTCTGATGAAAACAACTTACTAAGCGAACACTATATGCTGACTTTTGGTTCTTGAATAGGCTGTCCAGGATCTCAAATGTTTCAATTATTTTAAAATTTGAATACTGTGTATTATCTCAAGCCAAATGCAGACATAAGTAGGCCCAACTAAAGTAATATCAGTGCTTCACATTAAAGAACTTCAAGAATGACAACAGAACATCCCACAAGTCCTGAATGAAATGTCTTTCATTTCATAACAAAGTAAATGTAGATAATAAAGATATTAATTATTGGCTTATTACATCACTTTAATTATGATATCCCTACATGGGGTAGCACTGTAGTATTTGTCTCATGCTGACTTATAAATTATTCCATCCACTTCCATGTTTTTGTCAAATTTGTGAGGAATTTGTATTAATTCTTCATTAGATACTTCATAGACTTAGGCCTGAAATTTTTGATACTCTTTAATTAATAACACAATCTCCTTACTTATTATTGGTTTATTCAGATCATCAATGTATTCTTGAGGCCATTTCAGAAGATTGTGTCTTTCTACCAATTTGTCCATCTCATATAACTTCATTTGTTGGCACACAGTTGCTATCGCCTGCAGTGCTGGCATCCGTATGATGCCAGTTTGAGTCCCAGCTGCTCCATTTCCATCCAGCTTCCTGCTAATGGCCTGGGAAAGCCATTTAGGCATAAGATGGCCTAAATATTTGGGCTCCTGCACCCACATGGAAGATGTGGGTGAAGCTCCTCACTCCTAGCTTCAGCCCAGCCCAGTTCTGGCCATTGCAGCCATTTCAGTAGTGAATCAGCAGATGGAAAATCTCTCTTTGTCTCTCCCTCTCTCCCTTTCTGTAACTCTGCCTTTCAAAGAACTAAATGAATCTTAAATAAAAAAGAAATTGGAGAAGATAAAATAAATTTATAAAGCTGTTTAACTTACAATTTGTGGTCCATTAATTCACCTGTATTTGAGTTAGTATCTGGTGTCAGTTTTCACTCCAATACAGTTATGCTCCTATGTGCCTTCTCTGTGCTATTATCATCAAATATATTTCTATATGTTATGGGCTCTGCAATAAAGATGATAAAGCCTTTTATGCAATAGATTTCTGTAAAATCAAGAAGAGAGAGAAGAAAAAAAGCATTACACTGTTTTTTATAATTATATCATTTCCTTAATGATGCTCCTCATGTTTCTATATGGATTGGTATTTACATCTAAGATCACTTGCATTCTGCCTGTAAACCTTCTGTTAGTATTTTTTTATCAACTACATCTGAAAGCAATACATGTTTTCAAGCCTCTAGAGTTGAACACAGTTTCAAATACAGTCAGTTCCTTTGAAGAGCACTTCAGAGCTCCAATTTTATGGGCAACCTCCCTCTGTGAGTCTGAGTCACGCTCCTTCCACTGGACAGTGGTGGTAATCTCTGATCTTCTCTTGCCTCTCTTAGCATAAAAGTGAACCAGAGGAAGGGTAATCAGGACAGGTGTTCCGAGCCTGCTCTGCACGGACCATGGCTTTGACTCTGTGGGTGGAGGATGGGAGAACTTAACCTCTGATCCCACTGACCAGGAATTTAGTCCCTATGCTTCCAGAGAGGAGAAGGCTAGACATGCCAGTAATCTGGCCCTGCAGCCTCCAGCCTCTGCATGTTGAGCAATACCAGGGTACTGTGGGATCAGCAGAGAACCTTGTGTCTCTTCTTCCTTTCTTCTTCCCTTAGAAATGCAATCAGGAAGCTAAAGAACAGCATAGAGTCTAAGAGTATACAGAGTTTAAAATTTGCAGCCATATTGATAGTCTTATTTTCATTATAAAACAGAGACAATTTCACTTACTCTGTATTATTATAGTCAGGACTGAATTAGACACATTGACTTATTTATGCAGGAAACAATTCAATCATAAAAGCTGTTGTTTTCACATTAGTCACTTAGCTACAGAGAGAGGCAGCTTAGTGAGGTGGTTCAAGAATAGGATATGGGATCAAGACTGCCTGGGTTCAAATTATTTGTGATGCTATGATTTCAGATAAAGGATAAAATCTGTGTGTGCATTGGTTTCTCTAAAGCCATAGGGAAATATTTCTTTTAAGATTTAAGGTGTGTAATCTGTAAGGTGTCCGGCACATAACAAATCTTCCCAGGCAGACGAATCAATTAATTCACAGGCTTTTATTGGGGTTCTGCTCCCGGGTGAGGTTCCCCGGTCCCAACAGAGCAACAGAGTAGGGGCTGGAGAAGTCGCATGTCAGAGATTGGGAGAGCTCCTTTTATAGATTCAGGGCATGGGGGTTAAAGGTTGAGGTGGGTCTGATCCTCATTGGTTGACCTTTACAAGGACTTTCTTCCCCAGAAGTAGGCCTCTCCATTCCCAGAAGTATAGGATTTCCCTCCTCGCTGATCCCAAAGCTACCATAATCCATGTGAAGCAGCCAGCATGGGGCCTGGAACCCCCACAGGATACACAGCACCCTCTCTTAACTGCATGCTTGGTGTTAAGTGCAAGAGCTGGGAGTCCATCAATATGCTAGGCATGTCCTGCCCCTCACACAGCCTCTCTAAGGGAAAACCAGCCTCACCTACTGTGGATCAATGATTTTAGATCAGACCTCAAAACATAATAAGGTGCTCCTCGTACTGGGATTTCTGAAGTGACCCCTAATCAGGAAACATGCTCCATGATATTCAATATCTGATGGGCATTGTGAAAACAGCAAAATGTCTCTGCGATCTCTTACGACATAAGGTAAGGATCATGGTTGAGAAAATCACCAATCCTGTCCCTTGCACAACCCTGGAAATTCCTGATGGTTGTTGAGTCACTGCCTACACTGAGTACTTTCAGTTTCACATTACTCTAAACCTATGACAGATGTTGCTTTTTCCTCATTATTTGCTCACTGAAAAAACTCAGAGAGTGTCACAGTTAGAGGGGTGAAATATAAATCCAGCAATCCACTGAGATAGAGCAGTGGAAGAAGCCACTCCGTCTACGCTGCGCAAAGAACAGGTAAGAGCTCTTCTGACTTCTCTCAGAGCAGCCTCCTCCCAGCTATAAAGCAAGCAGGGCAGGCATGGGAAGGGGTAGAATAGAATCAGTTTGTTTCCTGGAAAGTGAATGAAACCTAGAGAAGCTGCAGCTGAACCCGAGGTGGCACAGGGTATCTGTCATCCAGGGCAATGCTTGCCTGAGGGCCACTACTGTTCTGTGGAACCAGGTGGCAGAGACACAAGCTAAACTGGAATTTGAATGCAGGAGGACTGACTTTCTCTTTATTATCATTGCAGGATTAAACCCATTAAGCTACAGGGAGCTTGCTCAGTACTCCTATAGTTGAAAAAGCTGCCCCTGGGTTATTTACATGACAAAGAACAGTCACTGAGATGCAAAAACCCCTGAAACCCAGGGTTTGAGAAGATTCAGGTGCCCAGCCCTCTCTCTAATCACACTGCTGACCTTTGTTTTCAAAGCGGATTTTTTCCCTCAGAAAGGCCCATCCACTCCTTATGCCTTTTTACTGCTTTACCAGAGTGCTTCTATTTAAAGAGCATCCCTGGAGGCAAGATCTCTGTTTACCTTGACCACACATCACCCCAGACAATTTTGACCCAGGCACTGCTGCCCACTGCCCCCTCCTCCAGTACATTGGCAGGGACATGCTTTATTCTCACCTCTTCTCACAGGTCCGCTTTCTCCTTTCCCTATCCACCCCATCCACCCACCCACCCCCACACACAGATATACTCCTTCTCTTCCTATCTCTCCTCCTTCTCTACCAAATGGAAAAATTGAGACTTTAAGTGTTGACTAGGGATTTGAGAGGGGGAGAGAAGGGAGGGAGGAAGCGAAGGAAATATGATTATCTTCTTAGAATTGTACCGGTAAAATACATGAAATGTATTCTCTTTAAATTAATAAAATGTTTTAAAAATAATAAAATAAGCAATGACAGGAAATACAGATATTTTCTTTGAATAACTTCCTATCTAGATTTTTTTCTTGAATTTTTTAATTTATTTGAGAAGCAGAGACAACAAGTATTCCCATCCACTGGTTCAATCCCCAAAAGTTTGCAATGGCTAGAGATAGACTGGGGTGAAAACCAGGAACTGGGAACTCAACCCAGGTCTCCTAGGTGGATGGCAGGGAACCAGCTACTGTAGCAATCACCTGCCACCTCCCAGGGTATGCATTAGCAGGAAGCTGGAGTCAGGAGCTGAAGCCAGGACTCAAAGCCAGGTATTCCAATGTGAAACTCAGGCATCCTGACTGGTAAATTAAATGTCTACTCCTATGTCTACTTTTCTTGATCTGCAGATTGATCTTTTGATCCTTATTGAAAAGTCTTTTTTAAAAGCAGCAATTCAATATATGCAGTTGTACATTCATACTTCCACTGAGTTAGAAGTTAATTTATTATGAAGCATATGAACCTCAAATTTCAGGGCACTGCTCTGTCATAAGCTCCTTCCAAGGCTGTGGATGGGGGCCTACTCATATATTCACCAGGTCACAGTGCCTGCAGTGTTGATATCCCATATGGGCGCTGGTTCAACCTGGGGTCTCCATTTCCAATCCAGCTCTCTGCTATGACCTGGGAAAGCAGTAGACGATGGCCCAAGTGCTTGGGCCCCTGCACCCGCGCAGAAGACCTGGAAAAAACTCCTAGCTCCTGGCTTCAGGTTGGCCCAGTTATGGCCATTGCAGCCATTTGGGGAGTGAATCAGCAGATGAAAGACCTCTCTCTCTCTCTCTCTCTCTCTCTCTCCCCCCCTCTACCTCTGCCTGTCTGTAACTCTGCCTTTCAAATAAATAAATATTTTTTTAACAATATACTTACTAGAGAGAGGCAGAGAGATTAGGAAAAGAGAGACAGAGAGAAACGGAGCTCACTTAATTGGTTCACTCCCTACATTCCTGCAATAGCCAGGGTTAAGGCAGTCCAAATCCAGGATCCAAGAACTCAATCTCAGTACCCTTCATGGGTTGCAAGGATCCAATGACTATGGTTACCACCAATAGCTTCCAGGGTCTGGTTTCAGCCGCAGCCAGAAATTGAACACAGGCATTCCAGTGAGGAATGAATATCTTAACCAACAACTTAACTGATAGGCAAAATACCCATCCCTAAATTTTGAAATAAGAATCCAAAAGTTTTACACAGTAAGTCAAATAGAAGCTTTGAGTTATGGACTGATTAAATGTTGATCATCCATTGTCATACTACATTTTTAAAATGAACTGCTTTGATAACAGTTACATGATTTTCTAAAATAGTACATATTTTTCCCCTGTCTATGTTGTTGGCTCACACAAAACCTTTGGCCATGCCATGGAATTTTATGACTCCACTTTGTGAAGACAAAAGACTGGAAACTCTAACTCATTTCACCTCTTCCCTTGCAGACAAAGTGATACTCCAAAATGACCTCAGAGATCCACATGCCAGGCCCCATGTGCCTCATTGAAAACATTAATGGACAACTGTTGGTCAATCAGGAAGCTCTGAAGATCCTGTCTGCCATCAAGCAGCCTGTGGTGGTGGTGGCTATTGTGGGCCTCTACCGCACGGGCAAGTCCTACCTGATGAACAAGCTGGCTGGGAAGAAAAAGGGTGAGTGGCAGCAGCTAAACTCTTTTTCTCCTCTCTCTCCACTCACACTGTCACCACCCAGTCTGGGGAAGTGAGGCAAGCAGGATGAGGACGGGGGTGAACACTGAAAGTCAATGGTTGGACCACAGCTGGTCTTTTTATCTGGACTGTGAACCAGGAGATGAGAGTCGGCTCCTTGCCTCTTCCCAGGATGCCTTAGTTTTTCCTTCTACAAGCAAAAATTGTTCATATTTTAGAGTTAGACAGTAATAAAATAATTAATGTACACAATAATCATGCATAATAAACTACAGAACATTCAAAATGTTCTTGAAGTGACAAGTTTGATTAGATGTCTAAGGTTAAACATTGTTCAATCTGTACTGAAATTTTTATTATTATGTAAAATATATGTGCCATAAGATTTAGCCTTCTTATTGTATTTAAGGTACAATTCTATGGCATTAATAAATGGTCATTGGTGTACAGCCATCACCTCCATCAATCTACACAACTTTTTCATCTCATCTTCTGAGACAGAAAATCTGTACTCAGGGGCCCCACTTTGGTGTAGTGGGTAAAACCACTGCCTACTACACCAGTATTCTATATGGGTACCAGATCGAGACCCATCTATTTAGGGATCCCTCTTGAGAATCCTTGAAATTATACAGATTTTCCTACTTCTAAAAAAATAATCTATGGAATTTTGATGGGCATTGTATTGAATCTGTAAATTACTTTGGGTAGTAGTTACATTTTAAGAATACAAAAGCTGCCAACCCATTAATGATATCTTTCCAGCTATTTATGTCTTGAGTTCTTTCAAGAAGGTCTTTAAGTTTTATCTATATGAGTCTTTCATATCCTTAGTTAAGGTTATGCCTAAGTAGTTTATCTTTTTAAAAAAAAAAGGTTTATTATATATCAAGCATTTTCTCTGCCATAGGCACTAGGCTAGTTTTCATAATTATATCATCACATAAAATACAAGCTATTGTTGTCCTTTATTAGGATGAAATTATTGTTTTCAGAAGTTATGAAACTTGCTTGAGTAAAAGTTTAAGTAGTAATAATAAATGGTAGCTCTTGAATTAAAACCAAAGTCAACTTGACTCTAGAATATGAGGCTTTAAATCAAACAGCCCTACTGCTTCTCCAATTTCACTTCTGAAATTTGATTAAATAAATTTCATGAAAATCATGAGATTGGCCAGTAGTGATTTTGGAGAAATAATCTTTAGCTCAGTAAAGCAAAATTCCAGAAATCTCATTACCTATGTCAACAATGCCTCAAATCTATATGTGCCTATTTATTCTGCATGATAGGGAGTCAAGGAGAAGGAGTGGGATAGGCTGCATGGATATATGTAGGCTATTATCTAGGGCTTGGCTTTTGTTGAAGCTGGTTTGTCCACCAGGAGTGTTATTTTTTAAAAAAAATCAACAAATAACTCAAAGCAGGCCTTGCTTGAACCAATTCATGATGACCATGCCATGGATAAAGGATTTTGCCTAAAAATAAATATATAATAAAAATAAATTTTTAAAAGGTTTCTTTATTTATTTGGAAGTCAGAGTGACAGAGAGGGAGAGACACAGAAATCTTCCGTCCGCTGGTTTACTCCCCAAATAGTCACAATAGCTAGAGTTGGGCCAGACTGAAGCCAGGAGTTTCAACTGAGTCTCCATGAAGGGATCAAGCACTTGGCCACCCTCTGATGCTTCCTCAGGCCATCAGCAGGGAGCTGGACTGGAAGTGGAGCAGTCAGGACATGAACCAACACCCAATTGGAATGCCATTGTTGTAGATAGCATCTTTACCTGCTATGTCATAACACCAGATCCAGTAGTTTATTCTTCTGATGTTATACGAAAAAAGATTATTTTCTGATTGGTTCAACATGGCAGATGTGCTGCTGAGGTCATATGGTGCTTCGACCACCACCATGTGGCTGAGGGTCCAAAACTGAGTCAAGGTTTAATAGGTTAAAAAATGTTTGGAGCCAGGAGCCTGTAATTTGTTTTTAATCCTGTGGTTTCATGCTGAAGACACTGTCATGACATCTGGTAAGACTGATCTGATTGTTCACAGAGCAACTCATTTCTATACACTGATTTTGTACGCTACAACTTTGCTGAGTACACTTATTAGTTCCAACAGGGTTTTGTGGTCTACTTAACGTTTTCTACATATAAGAGCAGGTCATCTGCTAACAGAAAGTTTCATTTTTCCCTTTGTAATTGTTATGCCCTCTATTAAATTTTCTTACAGAGTTTCCTTTTTGCTTCCAGTATTATGTTGAACAACATGGCAAAAGACATCATTCTCTTCTTATGTATGATCTCAGAGAAAAAGCTTTCTTGTTTTTATCATTGAATGTGATGCAAATTTCTCATATATGGCATTTACTATGTTATGTTTACTTCCTTCTATTTCTAATTCATTGATTGTTTTTTATCATGAATGTGTGCTGCATTTTTTTCATATGTTGGGTACCTTAATTTTCCTTTTGCTCTGATTATTATATGTGACATAAATACTGATTGTGGATATGTATATCTCTCATAACTTCTATTATACTAACATTTATCTCAATTTCCCTAACTCCTGGCTCCTAACCATGCATGTGTCCTTTCTGATGCCTCTCCTCTCTGCAGGCTTCTCTCTGGGATCCACGGTACAGTCTCACACCAAGGGCATCTGGATGTGGTGTGTGCCCCACCCCAAGAAGCCAGACCATGCCCTAGTTCTGCTTGACACTGAGGGTTTGGGAGATGTAGAGAAGGTAAAGAATGGGCATCAATTTTGGATTAACTCCTCATTCCTGAACATCCTCTAAAATACGTGGTTTTCCTTAAATAAGAGCTTGCATTCAACCATCATAAATCTGTTTCTTTTTACCTGCATGAGAATTAGTTCAGCAACCAGAGGTGAGGAAAATATTCATAGGCAAAATCCTAGTAGAAGAGCCTGGTGGTCAGTTGAGAGTGTTCTAACTATTAACAGGCTATAAACTAAGCAAGTTTACCCAGGTGCCAAAAGGTACCACAAATAAGCTGTCTTACTTGACAGAGACCTTCAGTTAAGGATTTGGCTTGTAAAGCCCCATAACTCTGTGTTTAAATTGAAACAGTCTCACTAGTTCATTGGCTTTAGCAAGTTGACTTCTTTAGCCTCAGCTTTCTGATTTGTAAAATGGATATAAAAGATCTATATTTGCTTTGCAGTATTGTTTTGGGTATTATATAAGATTACTAATGTGTTAAAATGCCTAATGACTTCACACTTAAATAGCTACAAATATTATAAATCTTACTTAAATCATTTTTATTATACAAATATAAAATTATAAATTTTAATTATGTTTCAAGTCTTGGAATGTCTGTTTTATAATTGTCCGCCAATAATCATAAGAAGGCCTCATGAGAATTAGTGTAAACCAAAAATTCTAACAAAAGATATCAAAAGTCAAAGTTCAACAGAGAACCATTTTTCTTTGGATTTAGGTTCCTTTTATAGGTAGTCTTTAAAAAAACACTCCAATTAGGTGAGTATATTTTTACTGCTGATCTGGAAAGTGCCACGAGAATGAATTGATGGAATGTGTTCTGACTTTCAGGGGGACAATCAGAATGACTCCTGGATCTTTGCCCTGGCAATCCTCCTGAGCAGCACCTTTGTTTACAATAGCATGGGAACCATCAACCAGCAGGCCATGGACCAACTGCAGTATCCTTTCTGTGGTCCAAATTAGCACAGATTCCGAGAGGAGATCTGCACTAATAATCCAGCTGTGAGATTTTAAAGCAAGTGCAAAACAAAACAAAACAAAAAACATAAAAAGTAATTCAAGGTACAGCAGGTTAAGCCCCAGCTTGTGATGTCCACATCCCATATTTGAGGGCCTGGTTTTGAGTCTGGCCACTCTGCTTCTGACCCGACTTCCTCCTAATGCACCTTGGAAATGATATTGGAGAGGCAGCTAGTTAGGTCTGTGAAGCTGGAAGCCA
This sequence comes from Oryctolagus cuniculus, assembly GCF_964237555.1. Taxonomy (NCBI): domain Eukaryota; kingdom Metazoa; phylum Chordata; class Mammalia; order Lagomorpha; family Leporidae; genus Oryctolagus; species Oryctolagus cuniculus. The sequence goes on from NC_091438.1 coordinate 81,956,441, forward strand.
GAAGCCACTATAGCCTGCTCACCCTCCTGCCCATGTCCCCTCCTTCTTGTCAATCAAGCACCCTGTCCCAAGATGTATCTCCTTCACCTGGGACCTGGCAGACAGACACCATTATGTTTTAGACAAAATAGGGTTTAATTTTTATTACAGGCTCTTGCCAAGCATAATGGGATTCTTAATGCTGGCATATATAAGATAAATTTTAATCAGAAGATGAGAAAGTGAACATAAACACATGTGAACATGGAATGCCCCACACCTAGAGATACCCATCATGAATTGGAAGTGGGACCAGAAGAGAAAGGGGGTAAAAGAGGGGGAGGTGAGAGAGAGAGAGAGAAAGAGATGTCCAGATGTGAACCTCTTTTATGAGGCTGTAGGGCAGAGTGACTATTTACATGGTGTCTACCTCCCAGGTCCCAGGTGAAGGAGATTCATCCCAGGAAGGGGGTGGTTTGATTGTCAAGGGGTTGGGAGTTGGGGAAGGCTTATGGCTTCCAGCCTTGCAGATCTAACTACCTGTCTATCCCATGTCAGAAACAGCAAGTTTTGTCTCAAGTACTTGAGTCCCTGCCATCTGTATAGGAGATCTGAAAGGAATCCCTGGTCCCTGGCTTTAGCCTGGACTGGTGCTGGCTGTTTCAGCCATTTGGGGATTGAACCAGTGGATAGAAGATATATCTCCCTCTCTCTTTTTCTCTCCTTCCCTCCCTCCTACCCTGCATCTCTTTTTGTCACTCTTTTACCTAAATAAATAAATCATTTAAGAAAACAATTCAAATCAAGGGAAAGAAGCCAAGTATTTAGTGAAGAATTGATACCTAGGTGAGAACAAAGGCACAATGAATGTTTGGGAAGATGTGGAACTAATACAGAATTGGGATATGGTTATTTTCACCAGTTTTCCTTAGTTAACACTCAGCTATGTGACTGAACTGACAGATCGCATAAGAGCAAAATCCTCACCTGATGCAAATGAGGTGGAGGATTCATCTGACTTTGTGAGCTTCTTCCCAGACTTTGTGTGGACACTGAGAGATTTTTCCCTGGACTTGGAAGTAGATGGACAAGCCATCTCAGCAGACCAGTATCTGGAGAATTCACTCAAGCTAAAGCATGGTAATGGATGTGTGGCCAGTAAATGGGGATGACAGAACACCAGACATTACAATTTTTGAGTTTTCTTATATTTACAGCTTTTTATTTCTTCCAGCTAGTAATTCCAAGAAAATAATGCTTGTTTAATATCAATTTGATTTTAAATTATTTTCTCCCTTGTTCTAAAAGCAACTTTCTTTTTATCTCACATCTCACTTTGTTATGACTTGGTAAATGTTGTCTCCTTGCTTAGGGTCTGTGATTCTGTATTTATCTAAAGAATACAGAGTAAAATGAATCCATATATTTGAAGAAAATCAACTAAAGCATGAAGAGAATATTTGTCCAAGTACTGATCAATGACACCACACAAGTAATATTATCAATACAGTGATGCCATTTTTTCTTAAATAAGGTTCATTGCAAAATGCTATGCCCATTCATTTATGTAGTGTCTATGGCTGCTTTCATGTTATAATACTCGAATGGAGTACATAAAGAAAGCCCATCTGACCAGAAAAACCTAAACTATGTATATTTGGCTCTTCACAGAAAGTTTGTAAACACTTATTTTAGGCAAATCCTTTTATGTTCCCTAGGCACCGGTGAAAAAATTAAAAATTTTAATCTGCCAAGACTCTGTATCCGGATGTTCTTCCCAAAGAAGAAATGCTTTATCTTCGATAGACCTACGCACCGGAAGAAGCTTGGCCAGCTCGAGACAATGCACGATGATGAACTAGATCCAGAATTTGTGCGACAAGTGGCCGAATTCTGTTCCTACATCTTCAGCAATTCCAAGACTAAAACTCTTTCAGGAGGCATCAGGATTGATGGCCCTCGTAAGTCCCCTTTCTGGTCCCTCCAGCTTCAGCTTTAAAAAATGCAAATCTACCACCATTCTTGTGTTAAATTTCAGATGTCACCTGCATTTCTAATGGATTTTGTTGGTAGAATTCCCTGGTGAGAAAGGCAGAAAGGACCAATGAAAAGCTGTATTGCTCAAAACTTTCCAAGTAACCTGGACATGCACTATCCAATCTGAGAGTCATTAGACTAGTGTGCCTATTTAAATTTAAATGTAGATAAATTAAAATGAAAGCAAAGTAAAAATTCAGGTCACATGGTTACATTTCTTAGCTAGATGTGGCTTGTGACTACTCTGTTATACAGCATAGCATCAATTATTCCATGAATAGTGATCAAAACAGGCTTACTATGGACAAGGCTGATGGTGAAATGAAAGTGGTATGCCTCCCAACACAACCATGCTTGAGGTTAAAATGGATGCAAATATGCAATAACCACAGGCCTATGTAATCTAGAAACCAGATTCCCTATGCTTGCTGTGCTTACAATACCTATCATCTGGGGATCTTGCTAAACAGAAGGGTCTGATTAAGGAAATCTGAGCAGAAGCAAAGATTCTGCATTTCTAGCGAGTTTCCAGGTGACCCTGTGGACACTGATGCAGTGAGGCAAATGGATGGGAAATGAAATGCTCAGAATTACACAGAATGGCAGCATTGTCTTCACTCAACCTGCAACAAACATCACCATTTGTGCTTCATTTGTAGGTCTGGAGAACCTGGTGTTGACCTATGTCAGTGCCATCAGCAGTGGGGATCTGCCCTGCATGGAGAACGCAGTGCTGGCCTTGGCCGAGATAGAGAACTCAGCTGCAGTGCGAAAAGCCATTGCTCACTATGACCAGCAGATGAGCCAGAAGGTGCAGCTGCCCACAGAAACCCTCCAGGAGCTGCTGGATCTGCATAGGACCAGTGAGAGAGAAGCCATTGAAGTCTTCATCAAGAATTCCTTCAAAGATGTTGACCATTCATTTCAAAAGGAATTAGCGGTAACTTTTCTCCTAAGTTCATGTAGATATAGATGAAAGCAAAGTACTACTAGGAAGTGAAATGGGTTCTTATATTGAAAGAGGTGATTATCAATAGATTTTAAAATGGTGAGAGCTATCTTTTGATAATAATAATAATCAGATGAGAATTTTATTTATACAGACATAAGGCTTTGAAACATGTGTCTTTCACGAATAAGCTAATACTCCTCCCCTTAGTTGGATTCAGTGCATATAAGTAATAATCAAAACCTATAATCAGATTACATACCCACTGGTATCAGACTGATTTGAAAGTCTAGCCAAGGCCAAAGAAAATTTTATTGTTAGTTTCTTGAGAAGGCTTATGTTGCACTACATTTATTCTACATGCAGTCATTTGTCCAATCTGAAAAAAAGTTGACCTTTACTTCCTAAGATGTGGCATGAAGCTAGCAATCTCTACTGTGAACTTCACCTCCCACGAGAAAGACACTTTAGTACAGAATTGGGATCAGGAGGAAGAATCGAGTCTTGAGACAGTACCTATAATTTTCTAGGGGAAATAGACCTTTTTCAAAGAAGTATTTTCAAAATTCTGAGCTCAGGCTAACCTCTCTTCCATGCTCTTCTTTTTGCTTCCTATTTTTCCATGAAAGGCCCAGCTAGAAAAAAAGCAGAATGACTTTGTAAATCAGAATATGGAAGCATCATCAGAGCGTTGCTCAGCTTTACTTCAGGACATTTTCCAACCTCTAGAAGAAAGTATGAAGCAAGGGGTCTTTTCTAAACCGAAGGGCTATCGCCTCTTGATTCAGAGGATGCAAGAACTGAAAGAACAATACTATCAGGCACCTGGGAAAGGGATACAGGTAACCATGAGTTTTCTTTGATTATGGGAAACTGTTAATATGCCTCCTTGAAACATCAATATGACCAAGTATAATTGCAAAGAGACATACATTACTGTCTGCCTAGCATTCATCTTTTTATTCAATGACATATACAAGAGTTCAGTTACACCAGATATGTACCTGGTACTCATTAAAGTACATGCAATTAGCAATAGATTTATAAACTGACTCATGAGATTAACAATGAAACTGCTGTTATCGTCCATTATTACAGCTGGATTGTGGTTTGCAAGGGAGAGAAACTCAAAAACAATTCCTTAAACAAAAATGACCATTCATCAGTCTGAGGTTCAAACTGGCAATGAAGGCCAACTGGATCCAAGATTTTCAACTATGTCATCATCTGTCTTTCTGCCCATTGCTTTCCCACACCTCCACATGTGCCTCCCTCCCTCCCCACATCCTCCACCTCCTACTCTGATCTGCCTTCTCCTGGATAGCTTCATTCTCCAGCAAACTCACTCCTATGGGACCACAGCACCAACAGCTCCATACTTAAAGCCCGCAATCTAAAACCACAGAGTCACTTTTCCCCAGTATCTGTATCGGCTCCCTTTTAGGAACTGATTAGGGAGGTGGGGTTGTGATTGATTAGCCAACCTAGAGTTTGAGTCTGCATCGTGAAATGGAATCTTGAACACTGGGTTCACTGGGGCCAAGAGCAGCAATTCTTATAGAAAAAGAGCTGAGAGACGGGGAGAAATGCTTCCAGTCATTTCCTATGCCAACTCTATCCTCTGGGTTCTAAGGCTGAAGAGACTCTGCAGAAATACTTGAAATCCAAGGAATCGGCCATTGATGCAATTCTGCAGACAGACCAGACCCTCACAGAGAAAGAAAAGGATATTGAAGGTGAGTGACTCAAAAGAGTGTAGATACTCACATAATCTCTTACAATTTATATAATTTGACTGCATGAACCTGATGTCTTTAAACTGGAGAAAGAAGAGCAGAGATGTGTCTTACAAGTGGAAGTCACATCTGAGGAGGGGCTATCTAGCCAGCAGCAATGATAACCCCATGAACATTTTCTTTCTTCCTTTTCCTTTGCAGTGGAACGTGTGAAGGCTGAGGCTGCAGAGGCTAACGTAAAAATGTTGGAGGAATTACAGAAAAAGAATCAGCAGATGATGGAGCAGAAAGAGAAGAGTTATCAGGAGCATGTGAAACAGTTGACTGACAAGATGGAGAGAGACCGGGTCCAGATGCTACAAGAGCAGGAGAGGACTCTGGCCCTTAAACTTCAGGTATTCCATGGCATCACCTTCAGGTTTCTGCTTTTCTGCTTTCTCTCCTTCTTCTTGACCACAAAAACTGTGCAGAAGGGGAACACAAAGCCCAAAGACAGACCTTGCTTGCTCATTTGCACTCTTCAATCCCTGCCTGCCTACTGGCCTGTCTGTGCCCCTATCTGATAACTAACACATCAGTGTTTGTGCCATATCCATGCTTTACTGGTGAGTCCTTCAGTTAACAGTTGCCCTTATCTGTGATGTATCACAAAATTGTCTTAATCTGTGTCTCTTACTGAATCGTATGCAAGCAATGACTAGATCCCTATATTCAGGAAAGCACACAGAGGTTCAGAAAAGACTAAATAACTTTCCTAATATCATAGAGTTAGTAAAACATCCACCACTTAGTGGAGTCCACAGTAATTTTTTTTTATGTTGCATCTGATGTGACTGTCACTCCATGAGAATTTTCTGAGCAAGACTCCTTAGTTCTCGCACCTGGGTGAGTCTGCAATGCCCTCTTGCTCTGAGTCTATGTTGTGCAGAAAATCACATGCAGAAATTCAATGTGGCCACTCTAGGACTCTGAGTTTCTTGCCTATCTCCTGCCAACCCTGCCACCACATTTTAGAGGGCTAACATCCTGATACACATCAGGTGCTTCATCAGATTTTGAGAATACTTTATTTCAGGGTTAGGTGTAGAGATATAAACATGTATGTAGGAGGATGAGTAACAGAGTTCAGTAATGCAGAGATGAGATTTGAAGCCAAATGCATGACTGAGGTTTCCAACTAACATCATGTACGATGAATAGGAGGGAAAGCAAAACTGGTAATGAGGTTCATGAGTGGGTCAGGAGGTGTGGTAGCTGAAACTCTCTCTTAGTCAATGGACCCAGGAGAAATAATCACAGAGTTCAGATGCCCAAGAAAAAGTGCACTGATTACTAGGGGTAGGGTAGGGAAAGTTTCAAAGAGAAATTAAGAACTAAAAACTCAATGAGTGCAGAAATTACACAGAGGGGTTTGCTTAAAACTAACTGTATTCTGTTTCATTTTCACTTTTTAGGAACAAGCTCGACTAATGAATGAGGGATTTGCAAATGAGAGCAAACGACTTACTAATGAGATAGAGAGTCTCCGCAGGCAGATGAGACCACCAAGGAGAAGATGTGTTATAAGCTAAGGACCTTAGGGATGGGTCTTTCCTGTCTCCCTAACCCAAGGCATAGTGTCATGTGTTACCTCACTTGCAAATCCTTAGGCCTTGCATCACAACACCAAAGACATAGAAGTATAACAGTTGAAATCATGTTCTTCCAAAAAAGATTGTAAATTCTGTAGCAAAGAATGATTTTGCCTCACTACCAATACAGGAGATACCACAGAGGAATCATTCAGGAGATGTCTATTCTTCCGGTTGACAAATATATTCTGAGCTAAGTCATGGATAAAAGACTTGGGACGTAGTTGGACATCAGTTTAGAAAACTCTACCATGGTCACAGAAGCAGGGATAGCCATCTTAATTTTTTCTGAAGATAATATGAAGTTCTGCGTTATGTTAAAGCTATAGTCTATGAGCAATAATATAGGGTAGGGGCAGTGGATAATCTTCACTAATGGATTCCAAGCCAAAGTAAACTACTTTATATAAGCTCTAGAATGTCTGAATAATTTCCACAGGAAGATGGAAGAAATCATCAACATGGAGAGTTGGGTCACATGAGCTAAGGCAAGAAGCTTCCCTTTCTTTCTCGGTTCACCCAGATTATAACTTTAATGGAACCCTTTAGAATTTAGGATAAATGACACTGGATTAAGCTCAGTAACATGATGGCACTTATACATGAAGTATTTAGGAATGCATAATTTTCAAAGGCTGAATTTAAATGATTATGGGTAGCATGTGAGAAAACAAAAGTATTAATGACTTGATGACTTACAATACTAAAGTTTAGCCTAGTGTTTTCCTAGTGGTTCATCTTAACAATTGACATCCTTGTGATTTTCTTCAAAGAGCATGTATTTGAAATGTTTTCTATATTTTTCACCAATAAAGTGTTGCTCTTGTTATTACCTGGTATTTGTAGACTATATCCAATTGCCAAAAGTCTAGGTGGGCTGGCACTGTGGTGTGGTGGGTTAAGCCTCTGCCTGTGGCTCCAGCATCCCATATGGGTGCCGGTTTGTGTCCCAGCTACCCCTCTTCCAATTCAGCTCTCTGCTAATGGATTGGGAAAGCAATGGAAGATGGCCTGGGTGCTTGGGCCCCTGCACCCACATGGGTGACTTGGAGGAGACTCTTGGATCCCAGCTTCTCTCTCTGTCTATCCCTCTTTCTGTATGTAACTCTCCCTCTCAAGAAGAGAGAAAAATGAAAAAAAAAAAAAAGTTTAGGTGAACAATTGTCTTTTCTTAAAGTTATTAGTAATTATTTTCAAGCTGAAAATAAAACATATTTCACTAGCCTTATCCCTAATTGAGTGTTCTTTACAGTTTCTTACAAAACAATAAGGTTTTAGTCTTCCTAGCAATGATTGGCCAACTTTTCTGCAAAATACTAGATAGCAACAATTTATGGCTTTGCAGATCATTTAGCCCCTGTCTCAACTACCCAACCATGCACATAGAGAAAATGCAGCTGTAGAGACAATATAGAAATGAATGAGCCTGGCTACATTCCAGTAAAACCTTTTTATCAAAAACAGGAAGCACTCACAAGCCACCGTTTGCAGAATTCTGCTTTCTAGAAGCACTGATTAAAGTTTTATACCCCTGCCTGTGTTACTTAAAAGAATCACATGGATTAGATTGTATATGTTAGCATCTTGAAAATGTTACCTGCTCAGAAAAGGTCAGGGAAGCAGCAACTGCCGTTAACTCCACATGAACAACCCTCCTTTTTCTCATTTTATCACTTTGAACCTCTCCTGTGCCCATCAGATGGCAAATTCCTCCTTGCACAGTTGGGTCTGAGACTGGCAAACAGTATTTGCTCCCTTGAACTGAAATTTCACAAGAGACCCGATAAGACAGCATATTAGATGGAATGTTTATGTAGATATACTTTGTTTTCTTTTTTAAGCTAGATGCTACAGAGAAATATAGGAAATATATTTTATTAGTTGAAGAAACTCAGGGATAGAATAAAAATAAACTGTCTTCAAACTAAAAATAATGGGGAGCAGATGTTTGGTGCAGTGTCATTAGTGGCCATTTACAACACCCATGTCCCATATCAGAAAGCCTGGTTGAGTCTTCACTAAGCTGCTTCCAGTCCAGTTTCCAGCTAATATGCTAATAAACAGCAAGTGATGGCTATAGTACTTGGGTCTCTACCACCCACGTGGAGGACCTGGATGGAGTTCCAGGTTCTTGTTTTCAGCTTGGCCCTACCTACCCTGGTTTGTGGGGCATTTGAGGAATGAACAAGCAGATGGAATATAAATTTCTCTGTGTGTGACCCCCTTTCAAATAAAATGAATTTTTTAAAAAATAAACTGTATAGGCCAATGCCATGGCTCAATAGGCTAATCCTCCGCCTGCAGCACTGGCACACCGGGTTCTAGTCCCAGTCGGGGCGCCGGATTCTGTCCCGGTTGCCCCTCTTCCAGGCCAGCTCTCTGCTATGGCCCAGGAGTGCAGTTGAGGACCCCCAAGTGCTTGGGCCCTGCACCTTCAAGGGAGACCAGGAGAAGCACCTGGCTCCTGCCTTCGGATCAGCATGATGTGCCGGCTGCAGTGCACCAGCCGTGGCGGCCATTAGAGGGTGAACCAATGGCAAAAAGGAAGACCTTTCTCTCTGTCTCTCTCTCTCTCACTATCCACTCTGCCTGTCAAAAATAAATAAATTTAAAAAATTTAAAAAAAACTGTATAATGGTTTCTTTATTAACCACATACAAATAAGAAAATTGAGACTCAGCGAAACTGCTACTTCTTCTCTAGCTTGGTAACATCAAAGTCCAGTACAGATTCCAAGTCATGTGACTATTGGTTTCATGATTTTTTTTTAAACAGTATTTCCAGGAACAGCAACAATAAGCTCACTCTCCATAGATGCCTATTGCTGTCACCAGTGCTCCTCAGTCCTGCTGCATGTTAAAAGCAACTCATTAAATAGAAAGACTCCCTGACCCCTCCCTGCCTCTGACTATGAGTTGGTGTACTTCATTGGTTGCAACAATAAAAAGAGAAGGATGACACATACTCAATATGCCAATGCTACCACAGGTTGAGACCTATGTTTCATGACCCTGATGGTGTTCCTTTTTCAAAAATCATTTGAGATTCTGGTATTGTGGCTCAACAGGTTAAAGCCATGGCCTGCAGCGCTGGCATCCCATATGGACACCAGTTTCAGTCCCAGCTGCTTCACTTCCAATCCAGCTCCCTGCTAATGTGCCTGGGAAAGCAGCAGAGTGGGCCTCAAGAGCTTGTTGAATCTCAGGCTCCTGACTTCAGCCTGGCCCAACCCTGGCTGTTGTGTTTATTTTGGGAGTGAACCAATAGATGGAAGATCTCTCTTTTGTCTCTCCCTCTCTCTCTCTTACTCTGCCTTTCAAATAAATAAATAAATCTTTTTTTAAAAGAAGTCATGAGTTTAGAACACTAGTCTTCTGTTGGTAAGTGATAACTACTTATGCTTTAACCTATGGGTTTAGCAACAGGAAATACAGTTTCCCCTTATTTAGGGAAAGGAAACTCACCAAACAGTGAAATCGTGACCGAAGCCCATAAGTCCTCCAGAGAAATCTGCCTTTCAAATGTCCAGGCTCAAGAACCGACTAAGCCCACTGTGCACTTACTCCTCATGTAGGATCTTTGTCCTTAGTGTGCTGTACATTGAGATTTAATGCTATAACTAGTACTCAAACAGTATTTTACACTTTATGTTTTTGTGTGGAAGCAAACTGTTGAAATCTTTACTTAATGTATGCTAAACTGATCTTCTTTATATAAAGAGAATTGAAAATGAATCTTGATGTGAATGGAAGGGGAGAGGGAGTGGGAAAGGGGATGGTTGCGGGTGGGAGGGAAGTTATGGGGGGGGAAGCCATTGTAATTCATAAGCTGTACTTTGGAAATTTATACTCATTAAATAAAAGTTAAAAAAAAAAAACTAAAAAAAAAAAAAAAAGAACCAACTAAGCCGAAGAAGCTACCCCTACCAAAAAAATAAAAACACACATAAATATTCAGGAAATCCTAAAAAAAATATTTAGGAAATCCTTTTCATCTTTGATACATCAAACCGGCACACTAGAATTAACAATCTGACAACTCTGTGTGTATCAGTTGAGAATTCTGATGAAAGGACTAATGTCTCTAAAAGCACAAACTACTAAAAATCCCAAGATAAAACAGATAACTACAATTACCTTGTAACTTATAAAGAAGACAATTTTGCAGGAAAACAAATCTGAACATAAGTTTTCTAGATCCAGATGGCTTCTCTTAGCTGGCAAATTTTACTAAGAATTCAAAGAAAAAAAGAATATCAACCCTACACAGTTTCTTTCAGAAAATAGAAGATAGGGGATAATTTCCTTATGTGTTCTATGAGGGCAGAATTATCCTGATACCAAATTCAGACAAACACAATACCAGAAAAGAGAGAGAAAATATAGATCATTACCTCTTATGAACATAGATGCAAAAATCCTCAACAAATTATTAGCAAAGCTAATCAAGCAATATATAAAAAACAATGTGCTCCTACAAAGTGGGATTTATCCTGGACATGCAAGGTTGGTTCAAAAACCAATTAATGTAAATCACCACAGTGCAAATACAAAGAATAACAAAAGATTACAGATTGTTCCAGAAAAATCCACATATAATAAAACTCAACAAATTATCCACTCAGGTAAGTTCTACTTAAGGCACTTACTGAGTCAATGTAGTCCTCATATTTTTGCTCTTTATATACCCACATGCACACGGCTAATTGTGTTTCCAACTTGGAGATCCTGACTCCATTCAATCTTACCCCAGTGACCCTTTGAATTAATGATTCCTACTGCTATGCACTCAGGAGCCTACTGCCTGCTGTCTTTTACATGAAAGCAGCTGATTATAAAAACAGTTCATTCCTGAAATTGAATCCATCCTTGAAACCCTAATATTTATAACAGCATTTGAAACCAGTTATCAAAGATATAGATATGATTTTATAGGGCAATAAAACTCAATTGAGTTAATATGATCCACATATTTCTATTAGAAGGATACAAAGGTTCCATAGACTACAACCAACTCAACTGGAAAGGGAGGAAATTAGCTCACTCATATTCAGGCTTCAGAAGAAAAAGTCCCTGGATATAAAAACAAAATACACAAAATTTACAGTTTATTATAGTACTCAGGAAGGAGCCATTTTCTTAACATCCAGTCTATTTCCAAGAAACTGAGAGCCTACTGCTACTTTCAGTCTCAATACAACATCAGGTTCAAAAACAATAAATAAAAGCTTCATTTTGTCCCAAATTAACACCAGAAATCCTTTATTCACAAAAAAAGGGGAGTAGGACCCAGACTTTTCATTCATAAGACTAACAAGTCTTTGAATGCATGGAAACCAGAAAGTTTCAGTCCACTTTGGCAGAATATGGAGCTATAAATGAACCTAATTTGATCTTCTATTAGCTCAGTGACTTGTCATTTGAAGAAACCCCAAATCAACTGTCAGCAAACCAACTGTCAGCACCTTGTGGCCTCATAAACTCCTACTGAAAAGCCATTAAACATCTTTAACTGTGCTTGTTGATCTGTAAATTGTAGATACTACAACCTACAATTTAAGCACATAGAAAAGAAAGAATAGCACATTGCTATGCAGTAGATACCACATGCATTTTACTTCTGAATATAACAGCAATTCAGGCTTCATTGCCTCAAGGATGCTTTTGTACTATGAGATGAAAATGTGGTGAAATAAATATATATTCTTATTTATGTTCTTCTTCAGTAGTAATTGAAAGGATCCTATTTAAACAACATTGTGTCAGTTGAGGTAAGGTTAAAAAGCATGATCCCATCTATTGGGGAGGAGGTGAAGATCAGATAAACACTTGGAAGAGTGAGAGGGTCAGGACACAATTTGAGAGTCAAATTTTATAATATGTCTTTAAAATCTTTAATAAAAACATAACCTTTACCCCACATGTTCACTTCCACAATTTTGGTTCATTCAATCAACAAACACTTATCGAAGGCTTATTATATGTCAGACACTTGTTTTAAAGATTAGCTTATTTGAAAGGCAGAGTAACAGAAAACTAAAGACTGAAAGAGAATGAGAGAGAGAGAGAGAGAGAGAGAGAGAGAGACCATCCATCCACTGATTCACTCCCTAAATAACCACAATGGCCAGGACTGGGCCAGGCCAAAGCCACGAGGTTGGGACTCAATCCAAATCTCCCATAGGATGTCAGGGGCCCAAGCACTTGGGCCATCTTCTGCTACTTTCCCAGTTGATCGGCAGGGAGCTGGATGGGAAATGGAGCAGCCAAGACTTAAACCAGTGATTCAGTATGGGATGCTGATATTAAAAAAGGCAACTTAACCTGCTGCAGCACAATGTTGGCCCCTGTAAGGCAGGGTTTTGAGGTGCTAGTAATTAAAACAAAGACAAAAAAATTATAGACAAAAGAGACAAAAATTCCTGCCTTCTGGATGATAACATTCTAGCAAGCCACAAGCAACAATTTAAAACACACAGAATGGCTAATGACCACAAGTTCTACGCAGAAAAGAGAAGCAGGGACAAGAGATAAGAGCTGGTCATGTAGAGTATACCAGTGTTATATATCATCAATGAAGTGTCATTTCAGTGAACACCTCAAGCAGTAGGAGGGTAGGTCACATGGGTATCTAGGGAAGCACCACAACTGGCAGAGGGGATACCAGGTGTAATGGCCCTAAGGTAAGACAAACTCAACATGTCTGAGAGGCCAGGAGGGATAGTTACAAGGTGGGGAATACCAATCCCACAACCCATGTATTCTGCTGTGATGACATGAGTGTCACATGTCTTAGAGCAGGATGCTATCAATCTGAGATGAGCCCCAGTCCCCAGGGAACTGCCCACCAAGCCCCAGCTAGTCAAAGGTGAGACTGAGAAGATGAGTCAGTGCATCTGATGCACTTGACACAGACCACTCCTTCACTGCTCTGATCACTGTGCCCTACATTAAACTCAACTCATTGCCATGTCTTCAGGTTAGTGACCATCTCCAATGATATGCAGGACTTAACACACAGGAGTTAGTAGCATACACACACTTTGCTCCTGCAACTTATCCAACAACCCTAAGATATTCATGATTGCCCTCCTCCATTTTCCATCCTAGATTTCTCTACCTTTCTCATAACCAGAGGCAGACAGCCCATGTAAGTTATTAGAAAAAGTTGTTCACCTGTGTGCTTAAAACATTCCTTCTACAAGATTCACCCGAAAAGAAAACATAGCTTGAAAACACTCAAGTATTCAACAGCTTCAGATACAAGAAAGCTTATTCTTTGATGAAACAATGAGCATCACACAGCACATTCTACTTATTTGTTACTATTTTATACTGTATGTAGCAATATTGTCTTTATATTTCATAACAGCTGTATATTTCTTTGAGAGGCCAAACTGTGTCCCTAGCACAGTTTGGGAAACTCCTAAAATGGATGTTGCACTAAGTACTTTCAGTTTCACATTACTTTTTATCTGTTACAGAACTTGTTTTTTCCCCATTATTTGGTCACTGGGGAAAATCTAAGGAAATTTGACAGTGGAGGAGTCAAATAAAAGTCTCCCTTTGAAGAGAGAGCAAAGAAGCCATTCCATTCACATTTTGCAATCTTCCTGCTTCTCTCAGACCATCTTTATTCCACCTGTAAAGCAGGCTGGGAAGGGATTAATTAGGATCAGTTCATTTAGTTAAAAAACAGCCACAACCAAGAGAGACTGAAGCTGAGCCCAAGGTAGCCCAGGATGTTGGATGAAATCCTGGTGTCACCTGGGGGCAATACCCTGCCAAGAGCCACTGTTGTATTCCTGGGGAAGTAGGCTTCAGATATATGGGTGAAACTGGAGTTTGAAACACATGATGGCTTTCTCTTTGTTGTCATTGTTGTGTTGATGAGGGGCACAAATGACCAGTGCTAGAGAGGGAGCTTGCTCAGTGTTCCTGCTAAAAAGCTGCCTATGGGTTATTTTCATGACAGAGCAAGAACAGTGCAGCCCACTGAGGGGTTAAAGGCAATCCTCCCTAACCCCTACCTCTCCACCCCCTAGACCAGCAGGCTCTCTAACCACTCATGGGAACTTTGTTTCAAAGTGGATTTCTCCCTAGCTAAAGAGTTCAGACTGGTTAATATCTTAGTGCTCCCCACTCCTTATCCCCTTAGGTAGGATATGGCCCACTACTTTACCAGAGGGCTACCTTTTAAAGAGCCCCCTAAGGTGCATCACTAAAGGAAGATCTCTGTTTTCCTTGACCTCCCCAAGCCCTCATATGATTTTGACCATCTAGGCTTTCCTCTCCCAGTTGATCTGCTACATTCACCTGCTACTTTCGCCACCTTCTCTTCTCACAGGTCCACCTTACATTTCCCCCAACTCCACTGTCGCTCCCCCTCTTCACGGAGGAACAACACAGGACCCTGCGCTGTTCTTTTGTCTGCTCGGCCCTCCCCAGGTTTGCTGCTGGTTCTTCCCGGGTTGGCTACCGTCCCTTCCACCTCCGTGGAAGGGCGGTTCCCCCTACCACTTTCCCCACTTCCGCGGGGGAGCGGCACACCGCCGGCCGGCTCTCTTGGGGGCTGCTCAGATGTTATTCGGATGTTCCCCTTAGATGTTCCCGGTGCATGGTGTCTCTCTCCTCCTTTATAGTCCTCTTCCACCAATCCCAACTCTGCTACCCACACGCCGAGTACGCTGCTCTCCTCCAATCAGGAGCAAGATCAGCTCCTGCATCTCAGTCAATCAAATTGGCGAGAGGCAGCTGTGTAGAAGCTGTTTACTCCCTTCTCAGCGCCATATTGTGGGAGAGCAGATGCATAGAATAAGTCTTAATTCGAGTAACTTAGTCTAGTCCGAGTTGCTCCCCACATCCACACTCCTCTGTCTTTTCCTATTTCTCTTCCTCTTTATCCACCAAATGGAAAAACTGAGAACTAAAGTGTATCAGCTAGAAATACAGATATTCTCTTTGAATATTATGGTTAGTGGTGAATTAAACCTGTGAATAGAGAGTGGATCAAAATTATGTTTTTACAGGGCCAATGCTGTGACATATTGGGCTAAGCCTCCACCTGCCATGCCAGCATCCCTTATGGGTGCTGGTTCTAGTCCCAGCTGCTCCTCTTCCAAACCAGCTCTCTGCTATGGCCTGGGAAAACAACAGAAGATGGCCCAAGTGCTTGGGCCCTTGCACCTGCGTGGGAGACCTGCAAGAAACTCATGGCTCCTGGCTTCAGATAGGCTCAGCTCTGGCCATTGTTAACCATTTGGGAGTGAATCAGTGGATGTCTCTCCCTCTCTCTGTCTGTAACTCTACCGCTTAAATAAATAAATAAATAAATAATGAATAAATAAAATTATGTTTTTGCAGAAACTGATGAAAGGAACAGAGGGGAGGGAGGGAGGAGGATTGGGACTGTGGTGAAGCCTCTGTATTTTAATTAAACTTGCTTCTGACATGATTAAAGCTGTGGTAAAGCTTTCGAAAGGTCAGAAAAAGAATAAGGGAGGCACCTGTCTGGTAGCTTCGGGATCCGCAGGAGAGAAGGCCCACACTTCCAGGAATGGAGAGTCCCTACACGCACTTCTGGGAATGAAAAGTCCTTGCCAAGGTCCCCGCGGGAGCCTAAAGATCAACCAATGAGGATCAGACCTGCCTCAACCTTTAACCCCCACACCCTGTGTCTATAAAAGGAGCCCTCCCAACCTCTGACGCAGGACTTCCCTGGCCCCCACCCTGTTGGGACCGGGGAACCTCGCCTGAGATCAGAATCCCAATAAAAGCCTGTAAATTGATTCATCTGGCTGGGAAGATTTGTTACTACACCAGACACCTTGCACTGCCCTGGAAATGAAAGGCAGTTGTTAGCTGCTTGCCTATAAATACTTTAGCTGTAGTTACTACCTGCTTATGTGTAATCACTTCAAATTCTATTTGTTAGTACAGAACAATGATGTTAACACTTGCCAGATAGCACATGGCTCAATATATGTGTGGAGAAAAACATCATAAATAACTATGTACCCATGTGAAGTACTGTCCCAATTCCTGTGGCCACCGTGGAACAGTAGAATATCCAATCAAATGTATGCATGTAACCATATAAGGGAGACAAAGAGGCTAAATCCATATACAAGGAAAAACCCTTCTTTGTTTAGGGTTCAGGCTTTTGGATACAAAATTCCACCTGGGCCTTATGCCAGCATAATAAAAGTCTACTTCCTGTCAAAAGGCCCTGGTGTCTTATCTCAGTACATGAATCATGTTACATTTTTCTGGGGGTTTCTCTAGGATCAGATGTGGGTTTTCCACTTCCTTTGTTTTCAGGGGTGTGGGGCCCCTGGCACTGGGGGTAGAGTGAACTTTCTTGACACCAGCAGACCACTCAGGGAATGGTTCTCTCTCAGCATGCTGGGACCCCAACCCTGCAAGCACAATGGAACCCACGGGCACAGGAACTTGTCTCAGGAGCACTGTCCATCGGATCTGGCAGAAACTCAGGTTCAGTTGGTTTGGAGGACCTGCCATAGATGGCAGAGGGGAGCCTGATCAACTCCCAGAGTTGCCCTACTAATCTCATAAGACACTGGAGTGGAGCACTGAGATGAAACCACAGCTCTAAGGCACTGGGCAACGGGCTGGAGAAGTAGTCTGAGTGTGTGTAGATGATGACTGAACGAGATGGTCATCAGGGGAGCTGAGCCTCACCTAAAAGGCCAAAGCAATTGCAGAGTCTTGAACCACAGTTCTGTAGTCTCCATGACAGACGAAGCAGGTGTGCGTTTCCTCCATTGGTATCCACCCCTCCCCTTCTTCCTCTCTGTGCATGAGTGTCTTTTTTTAGAGGGAGGAAATGGGTAGCAAACAGAGCACATGTACTTCTTTAGAATGTATGGTAAAAAAATTTTCAAAAAGGGACATTCAGCAGACTATGGTGTAAAGTTGCTCCCTGACAAACTTTGAACCTTCTGTGAGGTAGGTTGGTCCTCCTTCAGGGTGGGATGGCCATCTGAGGACTCTAGATAAGTTGGTAGTCAGCAAGATATACCAGGTAATGGTTAAAAAACCAGGCCACCCCAATCAGTTCCCATAGCTTGGCTGAAGACTTGTTGGAAAAAAAAAAAAAAAAACAACTGTAAAATCACATGGCCCCTTCCAAATACCAGGAACCAAGCCAAGAAGCCCATTGTATTGGAGGAGTCAGAAGTTTCCCCTCCTTATGCACCACTATACCATCCGCTACCAAATGCACCCCTGCACTTGTGCCAGGGACCACCTTTCCCCCTGAGGTTGGAACCTCACCAGAGGTTACTCTCTCAAAGCTGCCCCTCTCATGAGGTCACTAGAGATACCTCAGACTGTAGCCATCCTGGAGCCACCTGTCTTAACCCCATACCCTCCGAATGAAGAGGAACCAGCTGGCAGCACCTCTCTTAATAAATGCTAAAGCGGCGCTCAGCCCTCTGCCTCTCTGC
Organism: Oryctolagus cuniculus; assembly: GCF_964237555.1. Taxonomy (NCBI): domain Eukaryota; kingdom Metazoa; phylum Chordata; class Mammalia; order Lagomorpha; family Leporidae; genus Oryctolagus; species Oryctolagus cuniculus. The sequence goes on from NC_091438.1 coordinate 81,974,240, forward strand.
TGAGCTGCCCGCCTGGTCTGGCCAGGTGTAATCTCTCCACTCAACCATGTAACCTCGATCCCCCACCACCACCAGTCCGAGCGACTGGGCACCCTCTCAGGCTCTGTCTGAAGAGGTGCCCATCCGTCCTTACGGATGTCCCTTCCGAAATAAACCTTGCTGTTTTACCTCCCACTACTCTCTGTCTCACACCTGAATTCTTTCTTGCGCGAAGACAAGAAGCCTGCAATTTCTCCGGTAACATTTTTGGCTACCACAGAGGGAGTTTGAGAAGACATCGGAGATGGGAAACCAGCTCTCCTTGCCACCACATGACTCACCACTAGGATGCAGTCTCAGAAATTGGTCTCGGTTCCACCCAAGGGTCTTAAAGAAGAAATTGCTAGTTTCTCTCTGTAACAACGTGTGGCCACAATACAAACTAAATGATCAGAGAGTGTGGCCAGGAAACAGGACTCTAGATTCTAATACCATTTCTTGTTTATATCTATACTGCCGTGAGCACGGTAAATGGACAGAAATCCCTTATGTGCAGGTCTTTATGGCACTCAGGAAAGATCATGAGCTCTGTCAAAGTTGCAGACTGGACTCAGCAATGTTAACTTCATTTGAGTTATTATCAGGAGTCCACTGTAAAGCTAAGCCAAAGGAGCCACCATCTAGCACTCCCCTAGATGCCCCAGAGCCATCACGCCCTCAGCCTTCTGTGGAGCCAACAGCCCCACCTTGCCCAGAGGTTTGGCGGAGTCCCAGCCCCAGGCCGAGGGCGAGGCCTAGCCGGAGCCCCAGCCCTAGACTGAGCCCAAGGTTGAACTGGAGCCCGAGGCCAAACCAGAGCCCGAGCCTGAGGCCAAGGCCGAGCCAGAGCCCTAGCCTGAGGCTGAGCACAAGCAGGAGCCCGAGCACAGGTGTGAGCTCAGCGTGAGGGGGGAGGGTGCAGGAATGTTTCCCTTACAGGAAGTGATAGGACCCAATGGCCCCACCAAAATACGAGTCCACTTTAAAATGCAGGATTTAAATGAGATGAAAGCAGAAATGCAAAGCTTCACTGAGGACCCCAACAGGTGGCTAGAGGGATGGCATAAGATTACCGGCATGTTTGAGCTTACTTGGAAGGACGTAGTATTCCTTCTAAACACTACCCTAACTCATGGGGAAAAGCAAATGGTGTCGCAGCATGCCAATGATTATGCAAATGCCTTGCATAGGCAGGATGAGGGACACCCAATCGCGGAGGCAGCAGTCCCAATTAAGGAACCTTCATGGAACTATAATACCCCTGAGGGAAGAAAAAGAAGGGACCACATGCTGGCTTGTCTTTTAGCAGGTCTAAGGGCAGCAAGTAAGGCAAGACCAAAGAACTTTAATAAGCTATCAATGATAGAACAGGGACCACAGGAAAATCCAGCTGCCTTTCTAGAAAGGCTCAAAGAGGGTCTTGATAAGTATACTGATTTAGATCCTGATTCTGCTGTAGGAAATGCCATATTAGGGGATAGGTTCCTAACTCAAGCCGCCCCTGATATTAAAAGAAATCTCCCAAAATCAGAGTTGGGTTGAGCACCCCCTTGACTGACATCATAGAGGCTGCCTCCTTGGTCTACTTTATTAGAGACCAGGAGAACGAGAAGCAAACTAGCAGCAGAGGATACGCAATAGGCCAATTAATGGCTGCTTTACACAGTGATCTGCCGTCAAGGAGACCCAGCAAGGCCAGTGCACCCCAAACTTGCTGATATAAGGAACCAGGGCATTGGGCAAGCAGCTGTCATGACAGCAACTGCCTTCTGTTAGCTCTGCCAAGAGCAAGGCCACTGGACGCGGAACTGCCCTGGGTGTCAAAGGACTCCTGGTTCAGAACTGCAGACCTTGTGGCCCCAAGCTAAAAAGCCTTTGGCTCTTCCCTGAAGTAGCACCTTGACAGTAGGGACTCCATTTTGAAGCACTTGAGACTGCATTCTGGGAAAGTAACCCCCACCGTGAGACTCTGGTTTGCAACCATGATCTCAAATAGTCGGACAATAGCAGTGCACTACATCACCCTTGGCAGAGCACAAAAACCCCCTAGCATGCTTGCTCAAGCTTGAAAGTAGAAAGGTTGCACCTGGGTTAATGATAAAGATGTGATTTGTCTATGTCTTACACATAATTTGAATTAATGTCAAGATCATAAATGATAATTGTACGATTGTAACTGGTATTGTCAAGATTATGATGGATATTAATTTCACCTAGGTCTTAGGTTATGTTGACCCCAGTAACTATGTACTCTCTTTGGATTTTTTTTTTTTTTGTACTCTCTTTTGATCTTAGCAACTGTGTATAGTAACCGTGCATTCCCCCCCTTCCTGGTTCTGCGGTTTTTGCCTTTATAAACCCTAACCTTTGGTTATTCGGGGCTGCTCTGTTCATGTATGATCAGACAGCCCCAGCATGCTGGATAATCAATAAATCTTTAACCCTTTGCTGGTTGCATGAGAGAAAGGTCTCTTGGAGTCATTCCTTGGGCGGCGGGCTTTTTCGGACTCTAACAGCCCAGCCTCTGCCCAGCTTCCAGCTCCAGCCACTATTATTGAGGGGATGGCCTAGGGTCAGTGAAATGCAAGTTGCCTATTTCTATCAGCCTCCTATTCAGCTCTCCTCCTAGTCCAGCCATGTAATGCAAGTCAACAGGGTGCCTCCCTTAAAGGAGAGTTGCATCTCTTGCAATTCTCTTCCAGCACCCCATGGATAGGTCTGGGCCTCACACACTTAGCTAGGCCTTTAAAGTCTATCCAATAGTATTAAGCTTAGAAAGCCCTCCCTGCCATTTCCTAAAAACAGGGCTTTCCGTAACAGCTAACTTAGATAGTCCTGCACCTATTTGGACAGGTCCTCACTGAGGACTTAAAGGGCCTATCTCTTGAAGGGGGTGCACAATAGTCCATAATGTAGATGGTTAAATGTAAATGATTTGTTAGTCTGTCTCCTTTCCCAGCCTGAGACTCTAGTCTTGTGCATTGGCTTAACTTCCTAGCAAAACTGGCTACTAGATATCCGGGGGGGGGGGGGGGGGGGGGAGCATAGACAGTCCATTAGAGTGTTAATTATTTAACCCTTATCCTCACCCCCTGGGGAGAGAAAACCTGCCCCAGAGAGGATATGGGCCATGCAGCAAATTCCTACTTCTGCAAACTTCAGGCAGTCCCAGTTTTCTCTATCCGGTTCCTAGATACAGGGAAACAGCACAGTTCCTAAACCAGGCTCTCAACAGGCAGCTAAAGCAGAGCCCCCTCCTTTGGGGGAAAGAGCAAACCACAGCCTTTGCTCAGCTGCAGGATGCTATGACTATAACCCCTGTGCTAGGACTGCCAAACCCAGAGAGACCCTCCCAGCTGTACTTCACTGGGAGGCAGGGAGTCACCTTAGGAGGGTTAACTCAAGATCTGGGACCTGTTAAGCAACCTGTGGACTACTTTTCTAAAACCTTAGACATGGCTGCACAAGGATGGCCTCGCTGCCTAAAGACAATGGCAGCAGCTGCCTTGCTGACAGAGGAGGTATCTAGAATTACAGTGGGACAAGATATCGCCCTTTATACCCCACATCAAATAAATTCTCTATTAGAGCAAAAGGGCTCTCACTGGCTCGCAGATAGTAGAATACTAAAATATCAGGTCCTCTTTCTAGAAAACCCTCAGGTAAAAATAAGGCATTGCTCTACTCTAACCCAGCTATTTTAATGCCAGTTCCAGGGGAAAGTGGTCCCCTCCACTCTTGTGCTGAGACTACAGACTTGATCTATGCCAGCAGAAGGGACCTAAAAGACAGCCCCCTGACTAATGCAGATGAAGTTTGGTTCATAGATGGAAGTGGCTTTGTCAGATGGGACCTGCTTCTCAGGGTATGCAACAGTTATGGCATGGCATGTTATTGAAGCGTGCTCTGCCCCCAGGAACTTTTGCTCAGTTAGCAGAATTGATCACCTTAACCAGAGCTCTAAAACTAGGTAAGGGCAAGAGAAAATAACTCCCAGAGGTCCATACAGCAAAAGGGAACTTACCCCGGGGAAGGCTGGCAAACAGATTTTACACAGCCTCTGTCAAGGCTATAGGTACCTGCTTGTACTTATAGACACCTTTACTGGATGGGTAGAAGCCTTCCCAACCAGAACTAAAACAGCTCAGGAAGTGACCAAAAGTCTCCTGAAGGAAGTTATTCCACGCTTTGGTCTTCCAAAATCTTTACAAAGCGACAATGGGCCTTCCTTCATCTCCCAGATTACACGAGGGATTTGTAAGGCCCTGGGAATAACCCAGCCCTTCACACTGCATGGAGACCTCAGTCTTCCAGTAAGGTAGAAAGAGCCAACCAGACTCTATGGAAAACATCACGAGTATAGAAATGTGGGATTGGTAAGAATGATAAAGATAAGAAGGAAAGAGTTTTTTAATAAGGAAAGGACATGGTTTGTAAGAATGACTTCATCCTGATGGCTAGTTTACTCTAGATTGGAATGGAAATGATGGAATGTTTCAAGTAAGTTGAAGAGGGTGTGTGGAAGTCACAAGAGGTTATGAAAGAAAGAAATATTGGACATGCTAACTGCTGCTCCGAGAGGTATCTGTGCCATGCTCCAGGAAGAATGTTGTCTCTGGGTCAATCAGACTAGACAGGTACAAATCCAAATTCGTACTTTTCCTGGAAAAAGCCAAACAGCTCCAGGACCAGGCAAAGCAGGCCTGGGGTTTCTGGCCTGACATCTGGCCATGGAAATCCTGGCTATTTCCTCTCCTTGGCCCAATAACTTCTGTAATCTTGCTGCTTCTCTTTGCACTGAGTGTTTTTAATGCCCTTGTTCATTTTGTCTCTAACAGACTAAAAGCTGTTGAACTCCAAATGGTCGTCAGACAAGGCTTCCAGCCCATTCCATTGGATGACCTGAGCAGCCCTCTGGACCAAGCAGCACAGTCTTTCCAAGGCCACTGTTGCACACCATAAGACAGATAGCAAGAGGAAATACCCAAATCCCCCTCGATGCCCATATGCCAGCTTTGAAGAAGTTCCAGAAAACGAAACTCCATCCATAATCCCAAAGGAGAATTTTGGGTATTACCTCTTGAGGGGGGAATGTTAGGTAGGAAGTCAGTTATGAGCTTATGTGTGTGTGACATAAAGGCCTAAAGAGAAGACATCTATGTCCAGCATATGCTGCATCTCAAGGTCATCCCGATGGTGTTTCAGGGGCAGCCTGGTATTCACATCCTGCCCTGCCCTGCCCCCTTCCACCTGATAACCTGCCAGGTGGGGGGGTCCCCACCCCTTCTGCCTGACAAATCTTCCACAATCGCCCAGGTGCAGCCCAGTATCTGCATCTCAAACACCCTGCTCCCTTCCTCCAGTCTGATAACATTTGCATCCATAAAGTCCTTTGTTTCAGACCTTCAAGAGAAAACTCAGGGAGAAGCTTCTTAACATTTGCAAAACTCAGGGAGAAGTTTCTTAACATTTGCATCCAAAAATCCCTTTGTTCCAAGAGGAACAGGTGGGGAAGCAAGACCCATCTCCTTAAAAACCATGGCCTCAACCGGACTGCACACTCAGCCCTCTGCCTCTCTGCTGAGTCACCCACCTGGCCTGGCCAGGTGTAATCTCTCCACTCAACCATGTAACCTCACTCCTTCCCCCGCCCAGTCCAAGCAACTGGGCACCCTCTCAGGCTCTGTCTGAAGAGGTGCCCATCCGTCCTTACGGATGTCCCTTCCCTAATAAACCTTGCTGTTTTACCTCCCACTAAAAAAAAAAAAAAATGCTAAAGCACCCTATAGATGTCATTAAGAGAGACCTGGGGGCCTATTATGATAAAGATAGCCAGGTTCAAGGGGGACAGCACATATTTATATATCAGCCTTTTATTATCCTGACCTCCTAAACTGAAAACATCGCATCCACTTGTTCATGAGAAACCTCAGGCTACCATTGATCTGATGTTGTCCATCATTCAAACTCACAGGCCCACTTGGGTGGACTGTCATCAGCTTCTACTGACCTTGTTCAATACTGAAGAATGTCCCTGGGTTACCCAGGTGACAATACAATGGTTAGAAGAAAGTGCCCCAGAAAAAGCCATGAATGTTCAGGTCTACACCCAAGAACAGTTCCCTGAGAAGGAAACCCAATGGGACCCTGGAGAAGACCAGAGACTCCAACAGCTTGAGTATTATCAAGAGACTCTCATAAAGGGTGTGAAGGAGGAAAAAAGACTATAAACACGAGCAAAGTCTCAGAAGTCCTGCAAGAGCTGGGGAGAGTCAGAGTGTTTTCTATGAGCGACTTTGTGAGGCCTTCTGTCTCTAAACTCCCTTTGATCCCAAGGCAGCAGAGAATCAGAGGATGATTAATGCTGCATTTGTCAGCCAAGGCCATGGAGACATTAGGCACAAACTGAAAAAGCTAGAAGGTTTTTCTGGGATGAACACTACCGGAGGTAGCTTCCAAAGTATTTGTCAATTGGGACTAGGAGGCCTGCCAAGAAGCTGCCTGCAAGATAAAACAAAAACAAAACAACATAAAACAAAAAAGCTGACCTATTTGCTGAAGCGTTGGTGGAACAATCAGAATGATCTAGGCAGGCAGATAGGATTAAATTGATTAGATTTGTGTGCTGGAGGCCATATCTTCACCCTGCCTCCTTTCTTTCTCATGCCCCTAGCTGACTTAACCTGTATGCACACCTACCGGAAGATGTAACCACTCCCCTCAGGAAGTGAATAAGAGGCCTGGAGCATGGTGGGCCTTCCCTTGTTGTCCCATACCTTCAGGTTTGTGGCCTTTTGGCCACCTCTCTGCCTCAGCTTTCCTGCCCAGGCTACACTACCTATGGCTGCTCCTAACTGCACACTTTGCTCTACTTGGTTCCGGACCTTCTCTCTGCTTGGTATGGACCCAGCTTGCTCCTCGAGACTTCTTTCTCCCCTAAACAGAGCCCACTTTCCTGTGTATTTCTCTCACTGAATAAATGCTAAAAACTTAACATGTTGTGCTCACTTAGGCAGCACATATACTAAAAAAAAAAAAAAAAACTTACCATGTTGCCTGTTTTCTTTGAGCTGATCTTCAGAAGTCTTTTCTGAATACACAGGAAGGACCCTCAAGATTTTAATATTGAAATTATTAATAAGTTAGTCAATTTCAAGAACAGTTTTTAAAAAGGGCTCCAGTGGGTCCCGGGCAAGGCTGAAAAAAAAAAAGTTGGTGGGAGAAACAGTAACATCCAGAGGCCAAGTTGGGACTAAACCAATGTGCATACTGTTACCAAAAAGTCATTGGAAAAGTGAATGTCCTCAGCGAACAAAAAATTATCTTTGCACACACCAGCCTTGAGAGAGAGGACAGGTGATCCAGGGATGCTATCAGTCTGCACAACAATGACTCAACAAGACCTCTGAAGAAGACATTGTGGGCCTGGCCGCTATGGAAAACTATGATTAAGACAGACCAGGCTCCATTTTACTAGGCCCCCAGAAGCCCATGATCAGAATGACAATGGGGGGCCAGACCATTGACTTCATGGTGGACACTGGAGTGAAACATTCATTAGTGACCCAAATCATGGGGCCACTTTCCTAGAGACAGGCCACTATTGTGACAGCCACTGGCCACCAAGCTCATCGCCCCTTTTTCCTGCCCCAACGATGCAATTGTATTTGAGTCTATATCTCCCTTTAAGTCCCTTAATAATTCTTTCAAATAGCCAGGTGCCCTGTAATTAGGTGCATATACATTTATAATAGTAATGTCTTCATGTTGAATTGATCCTTTAATCATTATATAGTGTCCTTCTTTTAATAGCATTTGTATTAAAGTCTATTTTGTCTGATATTAGAATGGCCACACTGGCTCTTCTTTGGTTTCTGTTAGCTTAGAATATCTTTTTCCATCCTTTCACTTTCAGTCTGTGTGCATTTTTGCTGGTGAGGTGTGATTCCTGAAGGCAACAGATAAATGGGTTTTCTTTTTTAATCAATTCAGCTAGTTGTGTCTTTTAACTATAGAGTTGAGACCATTTATATTCAATGTGGCTATTATTAAATACTGTCTTTTTTTCCTGCAGTGTTTCCTTCAGTGAGCAGTTTATGTATTTTGGCTTTTGTTTGTATTTTAGCTGGTCATTTTCTACATTCATCTTCTTTTGTAGTGAAGTTCCTGTTTCTGTGTTTCTGTGCGCAGCACATCCTTGAGCCAGTGTTGTAGGGCTGGGCATGAAGATACAAATTCTTTCAATTTCTGTTTGTCATGGAAAATCCTTATTTCCCCTTCATTCATAAATGATAGCTTTGCAGGGTACAGTATTCTGGGTTGACAGTGTTTTTCTTTTAAAACTTGGAATATATCATGCCATTGCCTCCTTACCTGTAAGGTTGATGATGATAAGTCCGGGGTGATTCTGATTGGATTACCTCTGAATGTGATTTGTTGTTTCTCTCTGGCACATTTTAAAATTTGTTCTTTGTGTTTCACTGAGCTGTGTGTTGCCACAATGTGTTGTGGTGAATTCCTTTTCTGGTCGTGTCTGTTTGGAGTTCTGTGTATTTCTTGTATTTTGAAGTCTCTATGACTATTGTGGAAGTTTTCTGATATTATTTCATTAAGAAGGCCTTCTAATCCATTCTCTCTTTCCACATCCTCAGGGACTCCTATTATTGAGACATTGCAAAGTTTGAATCTTTTGTTTTTTTTTTATTTTTGTTTTTGTTTTATTTATTTGACAGGTAGAGTTATAGACAGTGAGAGAGAGATACAGAGAAAAAGGTCTTTGCTCCGTTGGTTCACTCCCCAAATGGCTGCAATGGCTGGCACCATGCCAATCTGAAGCCAGAAGCCAGGTGCTTCTTCCTGGTATCCCATGCGAGTGCAGGGGCCCAAGGACTTGGGCCATCCTACACTGCCCTCCTGGGCCACAATGAAGAGCTGGACTGGAACAAGAGCAACTGGGACTAGAACCCGGCGCCCATATGGGATGCCGGCACCATGGGCAGAGGATTAACCAAGTGAGCTATGGTGCCAGCCCCAGTGATTGAATCTTGTAAATCTCCAACTGTGATTTTTAATTTCATTTCTTCTTCTTGTGTTTGGTCTGACTGTATCATTTCTGGTAGTTGGTCTTCGACTTCTGATATTCACTCTTCTACTTTATCTGTTCGATGGCTGAGAGATTCCACAGCATTTTTTTTATATGGTCAATTGAATTTTTAATTTCCAGTATTTCTGGTTTCTCTTTAGAATAGCAATTTTTTGGGTATGCTTTTCTTTCTTTTAACTTTTATTTAATGAATATAAATTTCCGACGTACAGCTTTTGGATTACAATGGCTTCCCCCCTCCCGATAACTTTGCTCCCACACACGACCCTCCCCTCTCGCGCTCCCTCTCCCCTTCCAGTCACACCAAGATTCATTTTCAATTATCTTTATATACAGAAGATCAATTTAGTATATATTCAGTAAAGATTTCAACAGTTTGCACCCACACAGAAACACAAAGTGAAAAATACTGTTTGAGAACTAGTTATAGCATTAAATCACAATGTATAGCACATTTAGGACAGAGATACTACATGAGGAGTAAATTCACAGTGGCTCCTGTTGTTGACAACAAATTGACACTCTTGTTTATGGCGTCAGTAATCACCTTAGGCTCTTGTCATGAGTTGCCAAGGCTATGGAGGCCATTGGAGTTCGCAGACTCTGATGTTATTTAGACAAGGTCATAGTCAAAGTGGAATTTCTCTCCTCCCTTCAGAGAAAGGTACCTCATTCTTTGATGGCACATTCTTTCCACTGGGATCTCACTCACGGAGATCTGTCACTTAGGTTTGTTGGTTTGTTGTTGTTGTTGTGTTTTTGTTTTTTTTTGTTGTTGTTGTTGTTTTTGTTTTTTTTTTTTTTGCCACAGTGTCTTGGCTTTCCATCTCTAAAATAATCTCATGGGCTCCACAGCCAGTTCTGAATGCCTTAAGGGCTGATTCTGAGGACAGAGTGCTATTTAGGACATCTGTCATTCTATGAGTCTGCTGTGTATCCTGCTTCCCATGTTGGATCGTTCACTCCCTTTTTTATTCTATCAGTTAGTATTTGCAGACACTAGTCTTGTTTCTGATCTCTTTGACTCTTAGTCCTATCATTCTAATCAATTGTGAACTGAAACTGATCACTTGGACTAGTGAGATGGCATTGGTACATGCCACCTTGATGGGATTCTATTGGAATCACCTGGCATGTTTCTAACTCTATCAACTGGGGCAAGTCCAATTAAGCATGTCCCAAATTGTACATCTCCTCCACCTCATATTCCCACTCTTATATGTAACAGACCTCACTTTTCAGTTTAATTTAAACACTTAAAAATAATTGTATGTTAACCACAGAGTTCAACCAATAGTATTAAGTAGAACAACAACAACAACAAAAAAAAACACGCTAAAAGGGATAAAGTATTAAGTTGTTCATCAACAGTCAGGACAATGGCTGATCGAGGCACTGTTTCTCATAGTGTCCATTTCACTTCAACAAATTTCCCCTTTGGTGCTCCATTAGTTGTCACCGATCAGGGAGAACATATGATATTTGTCCCTTTGGGACTGGCTTATTTCACTCAGCATAATGTTTTCCAGATTCCTCCATCTTGTTGCAAATGACTGGATTTCATTGTTTTTGACTGCTGTATAGTATTCTATAGTCATGTCCCATAATTTCTTTATCCAGTCTACTGTTGATGGACATTTGGGTTGGTTCCAGGTCTTAGCTATTGTGAATTGAGCTGCAATAAACATTAAGGTGCAGACTGCTTTTTTGTTTGCCAATTTAATATCTTTTGGGTAAATTCCAAGGAGTGGGATGGCTGGGTTGTATGGTAGGGTTATTTATATTCAGGTTTCTGAGGAATCTCCAGACTGACTTCCACAGTGGCTTTCAGTTTGCATTCCCACCAACAGTGGGTTAGTGTCCCTTTTTCCGTACATCCTCGCCAGCATCTGTTGTTAGTAGATTTCTGTATGTGAGCCATTGTAACTGGGGTGAGGGGAAACCTCGTTGTGGTTTTGATTTGCATTTCCCTGATGGCTAGTGATCCTGAACATTTTTTCATTTGCCTGTTGGCCATTTGGATTTCCTCTTTTGAAAAATGTCTATTGGGGTCCTTGGCCCATCTTTTAAGTGGGTTGTTTGTTTTTTGTTGTGGAGTTTCTTGATCTCTTTGTAGATTCTGGTTATTAACCCTTTATCTGTTGCATAGTTTGCAAATATTTTTCCCATTCTGTCAGTTGCCTCTTCACTTTCCTGACTGTTTCCTTTGCAGTAGAAACTTCTCAATTTGATGCAATCCCAATAGTTAATTTTGGCTTTGATGCCTATGCCTATGGGGTCTTTTCCAAGAAGTTTTTGCCAGTGCCAATATCGTGCAGTGTTTCTCCAATGCCCTCTAATAATTTGATGGTGTCAGGTCATAGATTTAGGTCTTTAATCCATGTTGAGTGGATTTTAGTGTAAGGTGTAAGGGAGGGGTCTTGCTTCATGCTTCTGCATGTGGAAATCCAGTTTTCCCAGCACCATTTATTGAATAGACTGTCCTTACTCCAGGAATAAGTTTTAGACCTTGATCAAATACAAGTTGGCTATAGATGTTTGGGTTGATTTCTGTTGTTTCTATTTTGTTCCATTGGTCTATCCATCTGTTTCTGTACCAGTACCATGCTGTTTTGATTACAACTGCCCTTTAGTATGTCCTGAAATCTGGTATTGTGATGCCTCCAGCTTTGTTTGTGTTGTACAAGATTGCTTTAGCTATTCGAGGTCTCCTGTGTCTCCATATGAATTTCAGCATCATTTTTTCTAGATCTGAGAAGAAGGTCTTTGGTATTTTCATTATTATCACATTGAATCTATAAATTGCTTTTGGGAGAATGGACATTTTGATGATATTGATTCTTCCAATCCATGAGCATGGAAGATTTTTCCATTTCTTGGTATCCTCTTCTATTTCTTTCTTTAAGGTTTTGTAATTCTCATTGTAGAGATCTTTAACGTCCTTGGTTAAGTTTATTCCAAGGTATTTGATTGTTTTTGTGGCTATTGTGAATGGGATGGATCTTAGCAGTTCTTTCTCAGCTGTGGCTTTGCCTGTGTATACAAAGGCTGTTGATTTTTGTGCATTGATTTTATATCCTGCTACTTTGCCAAACTCTTCTATGAGTTCCAATAGTCTCTTAGTAGAGTTCTTTGGGTCCCCTAAGTAAAGAATCATATCATCTGCAAAGAGGGAGAGTTTGAGTCTTCCTTCCCATTTGTATCCATTTAATTTCTTTTTCTTGCCTAATAACTCTGGCTAAAAGTTCCAGAACTACATTGAATAGCAGTGGTGAGAGTGGGCATCCCTGTCCAGTAGCAGATCTCAGTGGAAATGCTTCCAACTTTTCCCCATTCAATAGGATGTTGGCCATGGGTTTTTCATAAATTGCTTTGATTGTATTGAGAATGTTCCTTCTATGCCAAATTTGTTTAGAGTTTTCATCATGAAATGGTGTTGAATTTTATCAAATGCTTTATCTGCATCTATTGAGATAATCATGATTTTTCTTCTGTAGTTTGTTAATGTGGTGTATCACATTGATTGATTTGTGAACATTGAACCATCCCTGCATGCCAGGGATAAATCCCACTTGGTCTGGATGGATTATCTTTCTGATGTGTTGTTGCATTCTATTGGCGAGAATTTTATTGAGGATTTTTGCATCTATGTTCATCAGGGATATTGGTCTGTAATTCTCTTTCAATGCTGCATTATTTTCAGGTTTAGTGATTAAGGTCATGCTGGCTTCATAGAAAGAATTTGGGAGGATTCCCTCTTTTTGATTGTTCTGAATAGTTTGCGAAGAAATGTAGTTAGTTCTTTAAATGTCTGGTAGAATTCAGCAGTGAATCCATCTGGTCCTGGGCTTTTCTTTGTTGGGATGGCCTTTATTACTGTTTTAGTTTCTTTCAGTTATGGGTCTATTTAGGTTTTCTATGTCTTCATGGTTCAATTTAGGTAGGTTGCATGTCTCCAGGAATCTATCCATTTCTGATAGATTTTGCTGTTTGCTGGCATACAACTCTTTGTAGTAATTTCTGATGATTCTTTTTATTTCTGCGGTGCCTGTTGTTATGTTTCCTTTTTCATCTCTGATTTTATTGATTTGGCTCTTTCCTCTCCTTTTTTTAGTTAGTTGGGCCAATGGGGTGTCAATTTTATTTATTTTTTCAAAAAACCAGCTCTTCATTTGGCTGATTTTTTTGTAATTTTTTTTTTGATTCAATCCTGTTGATTTCTTCTCTGATTTTAATTATTTCTCTTCTCCTACTAGATTTGGGTCTGGTTTGCTACAGTTTTTCTTAATCCTTGAGATGCGTTGAAAGTTCATTTGTTTGGTGCCTTTCCAATTTCTTGATGTAGGCACCTGTTGATATAAACTTTCCTCTCAACACTGCTTTTGCAGTATCCCCTAAGTTTTGATATGTTGTGTTGTTATCCTCATTTACTTCCAGAAAGTTTTTGATTTCTCTTTTGTTCTCTTCTATGACACAGTGTTCATTCAGGAGCATGTTGTTCAGTCTCCATGTGTTTGCATACTCTCTAGGGATTCCTGAGTTGCTAATTTCCAACTTCATTCTGCTGTGGTCTGAGAAGCTGCATCGTATGATTCTAATTCTTTTGAATTTGCTGAGACTTGCTTTATGGCCTAGTATGTGGTCAATCCTAGAGAAGGTCCCATGCACTGCTGAGAAGAATGTAAATTCTTTATGTTTAAGATGAAAAGTTCTGTAGATATCTGTTAGATTCATTTGGGCAATAGTGTCGATTAAATCTGCTGTTTCCTTGTTGATCTTCTGTCTGGTTGATCTGCCTATTTCTGAGAGTGGAGTATTGAAGTCCCCCAGTACTATTGTATTGGAATCTAAGTCTCCCTTTAAGTGCCTTAACAAATCTTTTAAATAAACCAGTGCCCTGTAGTTAAGTGCATATACATTGATAATAGTTAATCTCCCTGTTGAATTGATCCCTTAATCATTATATAGTGCCCCTCTTTGTCTCTTTTAACAGTTTTTGTGTTAAAGTTTATGTTATCTGATATTAAGATGGCTACGCCTGCTTTTTGTTTTTTGTTTCTGTTGGCATGGTATATCTTTTTCCAGTATTTCACTTTCAGTCTATATGCATCTTTGTTGGAAAGATGTGTTTCTTTTAAGCAGCAAATAGATGGGTTTTCTTCCTTAATCCATTCAGCCAGTCTGTGTCTTTTAACTGGACAGTTCAGGCCATTAACATTCAATGTGACTATTGGTAAGTAGTAACTTTGCCCTGCCATTTGCCAAAGATATTTTCTAGTATATGCCTTGAGCTTCCTGTGATCTTTTACTGGGAGGTTTTCTTCCTTTACCTTCTTTCATAGTGATGGCCGTGTTTCTGTGTTTCTGTGTGTAGCACATCTTTAAGCATTTTTTACAGGTCTGGACCAGTGGCGACAAATTCTTTCAATTTCTGTTTGCTATGAAAGCTCTTTATTTCACCTTCATTCACAAATGAGAGCTTTGCAGGATATAATATTCTGGGCTGGAAGTTTTTCTCTCTTAATACCTGGGCTATATCTTGCTGTTACCTTCTAGCCTGTAGGGTTTCTGATGAGAAGTCAGCTGTGAATCTAATTGGAGATCCTCTGAGAGTAATCTGACGTTTCTCTCTTGCACATTTTAGAATCTTTTCTTTATTTTTCACTGTGGGGAGTTTAATTACAACGTGTCGTGGTGAAGATCTCTTTTGGTCATGTTTACTAGGGGTTCTATGAGCTTCCTGTACTAGGATGTCTTTGTCCTCCAAACCTGGGAAGTTCTGTGCAAGTATCTCACTAAAAAAGGCCTTCTAATCCTTTCTCCCTCTCCATGCCTTCAGGAACTCCTAGAACCTGAATGTTGGGTTAATAGTATCCTGTAGATTCCCAACAATATTTTTTAGATTTCTAATTTCCTCTTCTTTTCTTTGGTTTGACTGTATACTTTCCTGTGCTCTGTCTTCTAAGTCCAATCTTCTGTCTTCTGCTTCACTCATTCTGTTTTTAAGGCTCTCTAATGTGTTTATCATTTGATCTTCATTTCATTATTGATTCTTCATTTCATTATGATTTCAATATCACAGTTTCATGTTCTACTAGTTGTTTTATTTCATTTTGATTCCTCCTTAATATTTCATTTTTGCGAGAGAAAGTTTCTATCCTGTCCAGTAAGGATTTCTGTAGTTCAAGAATTTGTTTTTGAGAACTTCTTAATGTTTTTATCAATTTTTTGAGATCTGCTTCTTGCATTTCTTCTATCTCATCATCTTCATAATCTTGAATTGGGATGTCTTTTTCATTTGGGGGCGTCATACTGTCTTCCTTTTCTTGTTACCTCAGTTTCTGCGTTTGTTGTTTGGCATATTGGAGATATTCTTTGGTTTCTTCGCTTTCGTGTTTTTTCTCATTATACTATGACCCTAGATTAAGTGGACTGTCTGCTTTTGATGGATCCTTAGAGGCTGTGATGGGTGTGGCCAGAGAGCTCTGTTTGGTTCTTCAGGGTTAATGGTGTGCCAAAGGTGACTCAACCAGGTTGTTCTCTCTCTCTCGCTCACTCACTCTCTCTCTTTTTTTTGACTCAGAAGGGAAGTAATTCCACACAGCTGAGTGGAATTGAGGGTTGTCAATGTATGAAATCTGGCCCCTGTGGGTATTCAGCTGCTCTACCCCAGAGACCACACAAAGGGTTTATGCAGCCCTCAGTGTGGTCTCAAATTTCTCAGCAGTCTCTCACCTGGTTGCCAAGGTTACCGAGTTTGTGTACTCAGTGAATTCTCTCGCCCACCCTCAGATTTTCAGTCTCAGTTCATTATCTGCACACTTTCACTAGGTCCTAACCTCCTGTTATTTCTCCCCACCAGAGTCAGGTTTTTCTGCTTGGCTGATGGCGGGCGCCACTTTACATATGTCCAAAATGGTGCCCACTCTTTGTCTTGCTCACCTTTGTAAGGTGAGTGGAGAGAGAGGCTAGTGTCCGTGCCAGTTCCCCTAATTTATTCATTTTATTTTTCTCTCCTCCAGTCAGCCTGGTGAACTTTCCCCAGTGGGGCTTCAAGCCTCATTCCCTCTAGGCTCTTTCTGCCTTTCCCCGCCAATGTCTCAGGTTACCGAGGTTTTTGTCTCACCTCCCCTTCCAGCGCTTGCGTGCAGACTCTGAGGCTGGTCTTCCACACCATGGGTGTCCTTGTTCTCCCCGAAGGTCCTCCATGCCACATCCACTAGATCCAGAAGAGTTTCCCCTGCAATTTTTTCCTGAGCCTTTTCCTAAGACTACAGTATCTCCACATTTATTGAACTATCTTTTCCCGGACTATCAGTGCACACCCTCACTATTCCACCATCTTGGCTCCGCCCCCAATTTTTATATCATATAAAATAATGCTCCAACTGTTTTTGCTTTTTGTGTGTAGATACACAATTCTCCCAGATAAATTGCTTAAGAGACTCTCCTTTATTCACTGAATGTATGTGGCATTCTTATCAAAAACTATTTGACCAGATATGTGAGAGCTTATTTCTGGGATCATTATCCTATCACATCTGTCACTCTTTATGCCACTACCACACTGTTCAATTCCCATCATTTTACTAGTTTCAATATTCAGAAAGTGTGAGATTTCCAACCTTTTTTCTTCTTTTTTAACATTATTTTGGATACTTAGGAATCACTTGAGAATTCCTATGAGATTAACCAGATTTTTCTACTTCTATAAAAAAGTTTTTGAAATTTTGATAGGAATTGTATTGAATCTATAAATTACTTTTCCAGATACAAGATGGCAGAATAGGGAGTGAGCTTACTGCTCTTGTCTAAGGAAAGATAGTTTTAAAAAAGTGGAGAGAGTGGCCGGCGCTGCGGCTCAATAGGCTAATCCTCCGCCTACTGGTGCCAGCACACTGGGTTCTAGTCCCAGTCGGGGCACCGGATTCTGTCCCGGTTGCCCCTCTTCCAGGCCACCTCTCTGCTATGGCCCGGGAGTGCAGTGGAGGTTGGCCCAAGTGCTTGGGCCCTGCACCCCATGGGAGACCAGGGGAAGCACCTGGCTCCTGCCTTTGGATCAGTGCGGTGCGCTGGCCACAGCGCGCCAGCCGCGGGGGCCATTGGAGGGTGAACCAATGGCAAAAGGAAGACCTTTCTGTCTCTCTCTCTCCTTGTCCACTCTGCCTGTAAAAAAATAAATAAATAAAAAAGTGGAGAGAGTACGCTTTCAGGGAAGAGTTAGGGAGAAAATAGCAGAGGAAACTTCACGCAAAATAGAGGAATGCTATGGACCTATGTGGAGGGTATGGATGCACACAACTTGAGACCACAGCAGCTGAGAGCCTCAGCACCAGCTTTGGAGAGTGGGGTAAGACCAGTCTGTAGCAGCCCAAACTACTGGCAATAAAGCTGTGGGAAGAGCCTGGCATAGGCATGGTTTGGGGCCCTGTGGGGGACAGTGTACCTGCCAAACTAGGGGAGAAAAAAAAGAGGCACATTTCTCTCTCCTTGACCACACTGCACCAGCATCCTATATCAAGTTGAGAGAGGGAAGGCACCCTTTTGGACATATGTAACAGCTGCCTCAGCTTGTGTCTGCATGCCCAGCAACCAGCTGAAGGGAGATGCCTGAGTGTGGCTGGGAGAACTGACAGAGGGCTGGGTGCTTGTGACTGAGAGAGGCTTGAGTGCCGGGAACACTGTGTGTGAGAACACTGTGCCTGCTGGGAGGGTGTAGGGTACAGCTGGGACTTTGGGCAGTCACTGTGGGCAGCTCCACACACTCAGGGTTCCCTGATTCCCAGGTGAGGGTAATTGCTGAAGGATCCATGCTCATACCAAGGACTGCACAGATCCTTGTTGTGGTTGTTGAGACAGCACATATGAATGTTGGATCCACTGGGAGTAGAGCCCAGGCACTGGTCTCCTTTAAGGAGAGGAGGTGAGCATGAGACTACACCAACAGAGCAGAACAAACCTCCCCTCTGATTGAAAAAAAAAAATGAGACTTACAAAACCCAACCTGGGTGTCCCCTCTCCTTGGAGCACTGAACAGAGCTCCCTAGCCACACCCAATTCACACCTCTGGGTATTCACTGAAAAACTGGACACTCCACTAAGCCACAGAGGATTAGTCCAAAGATAAAAGCCATCACAGGGGGAAAAAAAAAAGCAAAAAAGAAACCAACAGGTATCTCTACAATGTCATATAAATGCAGCAACACAAAAAACAAGAATAAGGAAGACTATATGATGCCCCCCAAAGAACACAACACTTCAATACTACAATGTGAAGATGAAGAGATTGAAGAAATGCCAGAAATGGAATTTAAAAAATTGATCATATGATTACTTAGAAGTAATCAGAAGCAAGTCCACAAACTAATGAAATGCATACATGACATGAAAGAAAATTTCTCCCATGAAATTGAGATCTTAGAGAGAAATCAAAATGAAATCCTGGAAATGAAGGATTCAACAGAACAAATAAAGAATGTGGTGGAAAGCCTTAATACCAGACTCAGTGAAGCAAAAGAAAGAATATCCAACTTAGAAGACAAATATCTGGAAATTTTAGTCAGACCAAAAAAAAGAAGAAACTAGAAAAGTAAAAACACTGTTGGAGATCTACAGGACACTATCAAATGACCCAACATACAGGTCTTAGGAGTTCCTGAAGGTGTTGAAAGAGAGAATGGTTTAGAAGGCCTCTTTAATAAAATAATTAGAAAACTTCCCTAATTTGGAGAAAGAAAGGGACATCCAAGTCTAGGAAGCACATGGAACTCCTAATTGACATGACCAGAGATCTTCACCATGACGCATTGTAATCAAACTCACCACAGTAAAACATAAAGAAAATATTCTAAAATGTCCATGAGAGAAATGGCAGATTACTTTCAAAGGACATCCAATTAGACTTACAGCTGAGTTCTCATCAGAAACCCTACAGGCTAGGAGAGAATGGCAAGATATATTCTAAGTCTTAAGAGAAAAAAACTGCCAACCCAGAATATTGTACCCTGAAAAGCTCTCATTTATGAATGAAGGTGAAATAAAGACCTTCCACAACAAACAGAAATTGGACCAATTTGTCACTACTCATTCAGCCTTAAAAAAGATGCTTGAGGAGGGCAGCGTTGTGGCCACCCTAATATCAGACAAAATAGACTTTAACACAAAAACTGCTAAAAGAGACCCAAAAATTATGTAATGATTAAGGGATCAATTCAGCAGCTTTTGTGTACAGACAATGCCACGGCTGAGAAAGAGCTTCTAAGATCAAACCCATTCACAATAGCTACAAAAAGATCAAAATGCCTTGAAATAAATTTAACCAAGGATGTCAAAGATTTCTGTGATGCAAATTACAAAACATTCAAGAAAAAAATAGAGGAAGAGCCAAAAAAATGGAAAAATCTTCATGTTCATGGATTGGAAGAATCAATATCATCAAAATGTTCATGTTACCAAAAGCAATTTACAGATTCAATGCGATACCAATCAAAATACCAAGAACATTCCTCTCAGTTCTAGAAAAAATTATGTTGAAATTCATATGGAAACACAGGAGACCATGAATAGCTAAAGCAATCTTATACAACAAGAACAAAGCTAGAGGCATCACAATATCAGATTTCAAGACATACTATAGGGTGATTATAATCAAAACAGCCTGGTACTGAAACAAAAATAGATGGATAGATGAATGGAATAGAATAGAAATGCCAGAAATCAACCTACGCATCTACAACCAACTTTTCTTTGACAAAGGAGCTAAAATCAATCCCTGAAGCAAGGGCAGTCTCTTCAACAAATGGTGTTGGGAAAACTGATCTCCACCTGCAGAAGCATGAAGCAAGATCCCTACCTTACATCTTACACAAAAATCCACTCAAAATGGATTAAAGACCTGATACCATTAAATTATTAGAGAATATTTGGGAAACCCTGCAAGACATGGGTATAGGCAAAAATTTCTTGTAAAAAAAAAAAAAAAACAGAGGCACAGGCAATCAAAGCCAAAATTGACAAATGGGATTATATCAAATTGAGAAGCGTCTATACTACAAAAGAAACATTCAACAAAGTGAAGAGGCAACCAACAGAATGGGATAAATTATTTGCAAAGTATGCAACTGATAAAGGATTAATTACCAGAATATATAAAGAGACCAAGAAACTCAACAACAAAACTAACAACCCAGTTAAGAAATGTGGAAAGGACTTAAACAGACATTTTTCAAAAGAGGAAATCCAAATGGTCAATAGACACATGAAAGAATGTTCAGTATCACTAGCTGTCAGGGAAATACAAATGAAAATCACAATGTGGTTTCACCTCACCCCCATTAGAATGGCTTTCATACATAAATCAACAAACAACAAATGTTGGCAAGGATGTGGGGGAAATAGTACCCTAATCCACTGTTGGTGGGAATGTAAACTGGTAAATCCACTATGGAAGACAGTATAGAGATACCTCAAAAATCTGAATATAGACCTACCATATGATGCAGCCATCCCACTCCTGGAAATTTACCCAAAGGAAATGAATCAGCATATGAAAGAGTTATCTGTACCCCCATGTTTATTGCAGCTCAATTCACAATAGCTAAGATATGAAATCAATGCAAATGCCCATCACCTGAAGACTGGATAAAGAAATTATGGCTTATGTACACCATGGAATACTACACAGTGGGGGGAAAAATGAAATCCAGTCGTTTACAACAAAATGGATGAAGCTGAAAAACATCAGACTTAATGAAATAAGCCAGTCCCAAAAGGACAAATACCATATGTTCTCCCTGACCTGTGATAACTAATAGAACAAAGGTTATCTAAAGAAGTGAAATTGACACTTTGAGAAGCAATGACTTTGAACAGCCCTTGTCTCGACTGTTGAGGAACAATTTTTTTTTTCATACTATTTGTTGAACTCTTTGCTTAATAGAGTTAATCACATGTGTATAAAGCAATTGAAAATAGATCTTAGTAAAAAAAATAAAAATGGGAATAGGAGAGGGAGGAGGAAGAGGGGTGGGAGAGTTGGTGGGACAGTGGGTACAGTGGGAAGAATCACCATGTTCCTAAAGTTGTAATTATGAAATACATGAAGTTTTTATTCTTTAAAAATAAATAAATTAGTTTGCATAGTGACTTTAAAGAATATTAAATCTGCCAGGCTATTAACACAGGATATCTTTCCAGTTACTTTTTTTTAAAGGATTATTTTATTTATTTGAAAGACAGAGTTACAGAGAGAAGTAGAGCCAGAGAGAGAGAATCTTCCATCCACTAGTTCACTCCACAAATAACCGCAACAACCAGAGCTGGGCTGATCCGGAACCAGGAGCCAGGAGCTTCTTCTAGGTCTCCCATGTGGGTGCAAGGGCCCCCTTCTCACCTGAGGGCAGGGATCTGAACTTTTAAGAACAACTCTGTGCTAGTTGCACCCCTTTGTGGGCACGGTGGAGGCTGCTGCTAATGCCATCCTTTGGATGTTCCCCAGTGGTCAGGATTCTTCCTCCTCTTCAGATGGAAGTGGTTTTCACAGCACCTCATGAGGCAGGGTCCTACCATCTCTGTGTTTACAACCATGGATACTCACTGACAAGTGTTTCAAACCAGTATTGCGACCCCCATGTTTTCAGAATTCAGCTTCATGGCACAATCATGTTGAGAAATTATTAGGATGTGTGGAGGGGCTTTTTATAGATAATAAATAAATATTTAATAGAATCATAGAAGGACTTCAAGTAATCATAGTTTTAAAGATTCTGTCTTTAAATTTAATGTTATAAATCATGGCATACATGAGATAATTACAAGGACGTCAGATACAAATGTCACAAATCTTCCCTCTCCAGACTCACATTCTCACCTCACAGAATCAACCTCATTTTGAACAAAGTTGAGAATTGCCTTCCAGATAGTTTATGCCAGGTTATGCCTCCATTTACTATTGTAGCAATGCTTCTCTCTCTACACTTCAACAGTCTCAAATAACATCCAAATTATTATGTTAACCTATGTGAAAATGATATCTAATTTTTATTTTAGTGTGTGTTGTGTATAATGGTGAAGGAAGTTGAACAACTTTGAGCAGCAGGATCATGGATAACACATTAGTTCACATTGTAGATGTACAATAATTTATAAATTGGACTTCATGTTTTCTTTCTGATGATATCTTTCTTTTGTTGAAGCTTCCTTCAAAAAGTATTTCAATTATTTTTTTAAATAAAAAGAAACAGCCTTCCCACCACCTTCTACCACACACATCCATTTTCTCTTAGAAATTCCATTTATATGGCACTCCTATGGAAAATTAAGGATTCAGTGTAGGTTCATTCATGGTATTTTTACAGAAAATGATACACCTTCAAACCCAAGTTTTGCTGATAGGACATAACTACTTGCAGTGAAACTGAGACTATAAGAAATAAAAGGAAAATTTGACTATGGCATAAATGCCAAAGCTGAATTACGTGAGGCCAAATTTTCTTTAGCTTGTTTATTGATGTTCACTTGGAAACACACATACACACACACACATGACTCTTTTTTTAAATCAAATACATTTCCTGCTTTCTTCTTTCCTCAATGATCTTACGACCAGCCTATTTATAGCTCAGGGAAGGACAAAGCCCAACTGGAGACAGGACAATGAAGTTCAGAAAGAACAGGAGGAAGTGTGCCTGCCATTTAGCCAAACATTTAACTTATTGCACTTAAAACTTAGCAAATTAACTGCCCTAAAGTGTCAACAGTTTGAAAATTTCTTTTTTTCTATCTCTGTTTACTTTTGAACTGGATTTGGGCAATGGAAGTGGTCATAGCATTGCAGAAGACAGAACAGGAATCCCTAGGTGTTTAGACATGCTGAAGAGAAAATTTACTAGAAGATGATAAAGCAGAAAGAAAAGGACTACTCAATAGTGGAAAGAACTGTAAATGATCACGTCTACATATTATGATAAGGGTCATGTTTAAGTCTGTCGTATCTTCATGTATTTCACAAACTGTGGATGGTAGCACAGGCAGTATTTATGGTTTGAGGGCTTTAACATGTATGTTCATTGAAGTGGTTGATTTTCATTGTCTTTAGTGCATTATTGTGGTCCCTGTCATCCACAGACTGAGAACAAATGACTTACAGTTAAGCAGATGACCCCTCAACCACTGATTTATTTTGACACATTAGAGATCATGTAAGGCCTAAGTTCATAGCTGCTGCTTACTTATAGCTAAATTTAGTCTGCATCATGGTTTCACATTTGATTTTTTTTTTAAGATTTTTTTTTGACAGGCAGAGTTAGTGAGAGAGAGAGAGACAGAGAGAAAGGTCTTCCTTTTCCGTTGGTTCACTCCCCAAATGGCCGCTATGGCCAGCACTGTGCCTATCCGACTCCAGGAGCCAGGTGCTTCCTCCTGGTCTTCCATGCAGGTGCAGGGCCCAAGCACTTGGGCCATCTTCCACTGCCTTCCCGGGCCACAGCAGAGAGCTGGACTGGAAGAGGAGCAACCAGGACAGAATCCGGCACCCCACCCGGGACTAGAACCTGGGGTGCCAGTGCCACAGGTGGAGGATTAGCCAAGTGAGCCACTGCGCTGGCCTCACGTTTGATCTTGTAAAGGATTTTTGGAGTCTGCCGCCATCAACTTTTTGCCTCCCTCCCAATTCTGTATGTCTTTACAGTAACACCTGCTATAGATCAGAAGCTGTAAGTCTCTGGAAGAATGTGAGGTGTTTGTTATTTGCATTTTCATTAAATCCAGGTTGGCTTTATCCTTTAAAAAAGGACTGGGGCAAGGGAGCTTTATTTTCCTACTTTCCTCACCATATTATTCAGTTTACAGAAATGCAACTAATTTCTGAACATTGATTTTATATGCTAAAACTTTACCAAATACATTTATTAGTTCTAACACTGCTTTGTGGAATATTTAAGGTTTTCTACATATATGATCATGTCACCTGCTAAAAGATAATTTTGGGGTCTTTTTTCCTAATTCTACTCCCATTTCTTGCCTAATTGCCTATATGCTTCAGGTACTATGTTGAACAGCATGGCAAAATTCAGCATATTTTCTAACATCTGATCTTAGAGAAAAAGCTTTCAGTCTTTTACCAGTGAATGTGGCTTTGGTGGACCCCACCCTGGCTGTTGCAGGCATCTGGAGAAGAGAACCAGTGAATAGAAATACTCTGTGTTCTGTCTTTCCCTCTTTCTCTGTCACTCTGCCTTTCAAATAAATAAATCTTTTAAAAAAAGACTATGAGCACCATCTAGTGGTCACAATTTTTATCTTTCTTCACAATATTTTATCGCTATCTTCTATTACCTTTGAGTTTGTTCATATTAAATTTTTTTAAAAATTAGTTTCATCTTATTTTAAAGGCAGAGATACAGATACAGATAGAGACATATAAAGATAGATATCTTCCATCCACTGTTTCACTCCCCAAGTGCCCATAACCTCCAGGGCCATGCCAGGCCAAAGCTAGGAGCTCAGAACTCATTCTTGATCTCCCATGTGGGTAGTAGGAACCCATCATCTGCTGCCTCCCAGGGTGTTTTTTATCAGGAAACTCTATCATCAGCAGAATAACTGAGACTTGAACCAGGCACCCTTAAATGGGATGCAGGCATCCCAAGCAAAAACTTCACCCTTGCCACCAACATCCGGCCCAGTTGGTTTATGCTTACTGCTCATTTCTCCCATTAGAACCTATGTTCCAGCAAGCAAGGTGTTTGATTTATTTTTTTTAATCACAGCATCAGTGGAGTCTAGAAAGGTGCCAAGCACATAGCAAGCACTCCATACAATATTTTAAAAAAATATTTACCTACTCATGTGAAAAGCAGAGTTATATAGAGAGAAAGGGAATGACAGGGAGAGAGATCTTTCATCTGTTGATTCATTCTCCAAATGGCTGTAACCGCCAGGGCTGGGCCAGGCTGAAGCCAGGAGCTTCATCTGGGTCTCCCAGTTGGGTAGCAGGGGCCCAAGTACTTGGGGCCATCAACTGATAGTTTCTCAGAATCAGAATGGAGCAGCTCGGACTCAAACCAGCACTCATATGGGATGCTGGCATCTCAATAGGCAGATTAAACCACTGCACCACAATGCCAGCCCCATCCACACAGTATTTTTGAATAATGAATGAATATCATATATATGAGGGGTCTTCAAAATGTTCATGGAAAATGTATGATATTTTTTAAAAGTACACATGAATTTCAAAAATTGTTAGCACCACAATAAACTCATTCTAACTTATTATGACTGAATAAGATTCACTTTCAGGCATAAAGAAGACAGAGACACCAGTTTGAAAAAAAGTTCCTATCAGAGCAAATCCTGCTAAAAGTGAAGCAAGAAAACATCAAATTGATAGTGAAGCTGCGATGGCAGCATGGTGAAGTCACTGATGCTTTATGAAACGTCTGCAGGCTCAGTGCCCACCACAGAAATCAGAAGTTTACAAATGGATAACTCATGTTCAAGATGGGATAAGGGGGTGGGGGCTGGCACAGAGGTTAAGATGATACTTGGGACACTGGAACCCAATATCTTAAGTAACACCTTGACAGTAGGGGCTCCATTTT
The DNA here is from genome assembly GCF_964237555.1 of Oryctolagus cuniculus. Classification (NCBI taxonomy): domain Eukaryota; kingdom Metazoa; phylum Chordata; class Mammalia; order Lagomorpha; family Leporidae; genus Oryctolagus; species Oryctolagus cuniculus. The sequence continues at coordinate 81,999,962 of NC_091438.1, forward strand.
GGAGCACCTGAGACTCCATCCTGGGAAGGCATCCCCCCCCCCACTGTGAGAATCTGGTCTGAAACTATGATCTAAACAAGTTGGACAATAGCAGTCCACTACATCACACTTGGCAGACCATAGAAACCCCCTACCATGATTGCTCAAGCTTTAAAGTAGATAAGCTGCACCTGGGTTAATGGTAAAACTGTAATTTGTCTATGTCCTACATATGACAGGCCAATACCTGAATTAATGTCAAAATTATAACTGGTATTGTTAAGATTATAATTGATATTAGTTTCGCATAGGTTTTAGGTTAGCTTGACCCCGGTAACCATGTATTCCCCTCCCAATTTTGTGGTTTTTGCCTTTATAAACCTTGTTGCTTTGGGCTTCAGATGAGAGTTCTTTAGGGCATGAGCCCACTCTCCACTGCTGGCAATAAAGGACCATCAAATTTTATCAGTGTAGGGACCAACACTGTGGCGCAGTGGGTTAACGCCCTGGCCTGAAGCATCGGCATCCCATATGGCCGCTGGTTCGAGACCCGGCTGCTCCACCTCCAATCCAACTCTCTGCTATGGCCTGGGAAAGCAGAAGATGGCCCAAGTCCTTGGGCCCCTGCACCTGCATGGAAGACCCAGAAGAAGCTCCTGGCTCCTGGCTTCGAATTGGCACAGCTCCAGCCATTGCGGTCAATTGGGGAGTGAACCATCAGATGGAAGACCTCTCTCTCTCTCTCTCTCTCTCTCTCTTTGCCTCTCCTCTCTCTGTGTAACTCTGACTTTTGAATAAATAAATAAATCTTTTTAAAAAATTTATCAGTGTGTAGTACACCTTTGTTTGCACTCGCTCAGGTACAACATTTTGGAGGCCCTGGCAAGATATGGAGACCACCTCCAGGAAGACCTCACTCCAATCCTTCCAGGTTGGTGCTCTGGCCATAGGGGAGGCACCCCTGATGATGTTCCAGGGCCCTGTGTCCCGATTCACTGACCTGGGAGGCTCGGCTCGACCTTAGGTCTTCTGGTAAGTCGATTCCTGTTTTCTGGTGGCGCCTTCTGGGTATTGGAGGTCTGACAAGACGCCAATAGAGCCTCCGTTCAGTTTGAGCATGATGGCGTTAGGACGGGAGACTCTGGTCTGGTTAAAGAAAGGCCTTTCCTGGATGTACTGATTTCTGTTCCTGTTTCGTGGCCACTTTCTGATGTACTATCTGCATCCATAATCCTGGGAGCTAAATTCTTTTCCCTGTCCTGTCTGTCTCCTTTATTCCCTTGTCTCTGGAATCTCTCTGCCCCTTCCATTGAGCATGGGCTCTGCTCAATCTAAGGGGACATCTTTTCAGTGAATATTCAAAAATTCCTCTCTTTTAAATCTAGAAAAATCACTGCCTTAAAAATTGCCTTGTAACTTGACAAAGTTTTGCGGCTTGGTTTTTACAGATCTGGATGAAAAATAACAATGGGTGATCAGCCCTGATGTAGATTTTTCAATCTCTGGTTTAGGTCATTAACTTCTAGCTGGAGTTTTATAAAAAGAGTTAAATTCCATGTAAATGTAGTTTTGACCTTAATTCAGATAAAGGTATTATATATCAACATCTTAAGCCACATAGGTGTAACTGTTAAATATAAATTGGGTAAAGGTAAAGGAGATAAATGTGTCTAACAAAAATGTTTTCATAAGAGTCCATATATTAAGAATAATTCGCTGGCGCTGTGGCTCACTAGGCTAATCCTCCACCTTGCGGCGCCGGCACACCGGGTTCTAGTCCCGGTCAGGGCGCTGGATTCTGTCCCAGTTGCCCCTCTTCCGGGCCAGCTCTCTGCTGTGGCCAGGGAGTGCAGTGGAGGATGGCCCAGGTGCTTGGGCCCTGCACCTCATGGGAGACCAGGATAAGTACCTGGCTCCTGCCATCGGATCAGCAAAGTGCGCCGGCCGCAGTGCACCAGCCGTGGTGGCCATTGGAGGGTGAACCAACAGCAAAGGAAAACCTTTCTCTCTGTCTCTCTCTCTCACTGTCCACTCTGCCTGTCAAAAAAAAAAAATAAAAATAAGAATAATTCAAGACTGCTTAAAAGTAACTAAAGTTAAAATTTGATGTGTTATTTTATTTTAAAAAATGCCTTAATTTACAGATTTTTTTTTTTTTTTGACAGGCAGAGTGGACAGTGAGAGAGAGACAGAGAGAGAAAGGTCTTCCTTTGCCGTTGGTTCACCCTCCAATGGCCGCCGCTGCAGCTGGCGCACCGCGCTGATCCGATGGCAGGAGCCAGGAGCCAGGTGCTTTTCCTGGTCTCCCATGGGGTGCAGGGCCCAAGCACCTGAGCCATCCTCCACTGCACTCCCTGGCCATAGCAGAGAGCTGGCCTGGAAGAGAGGCAACCGGGACAGAATCCGGCGCCCCGACCGGGACTAGAACCCTTTGTGCCGGCGCCGCAAGGTGGAGGATTAGCCTATTGAGCCATGGCGCCGGCCTTAATTTACAGATTTGTAAAGGATTGTTTCAATATAAATCAAGAAATCAACAGATAAAAAGAGGTCACAAGTATAAAACTGTTCTTGGTAAGGAAGGTTAAGAAAGAAAGAGGTTTAAAAAACAGGTGTAAGTTGTAGAAAGAGGTAAAAAAAATAAACAAGTTTAAGTTGTAAAAGGTGTGAGAAAGTCACAAAAGGTAATGAAAAATTTTCTGGATACAAAAGCTATTAATTAAAATCTGATCTTCTGTTAAAACTCTGAGGTTTTTGTAATACATATATGTTAGTAAATATTTTAAGATAGTCTTTAAAATCTGTTGAAAAAGTACACCACCTCCTTGTTTTTTTTTGTTTTTTTTGTTTGCTTTTTGTTTTTTTTTTTTTTGTTTTTTTTTGTTTTTTTGACAGGCAGAGTGGATAGTGAGAGAGACAGAGAGAAAGGTCTTCCTTTTGCTGTTGGTTCACCCTCCAATGGCCGCCATGGCTGGCACACTGCGGCCGGTGCACCGCGCTGATCCGAAGGCAGGAGCCAGGTGCTTCTCCTGGTCTCCCATGGGGTGCAGGGCCCAAGCACCTGGGCCATCCTCCACTGCCTTCCCCGGGCCACAGCAGAGAGCTGGCCTGGAAGAGGGGCAACCAGGAAAGAATCCAGCGCCCCAACCAGGACTAGAACCTGGTGTGCCAGCACTGCTAGGTGGAGGATTAGCCTATTGAGCCACGGCGCCAGCCACCACCTCCTTTTAATAGTTTTTATTTAATTGGTGACTGTCAGTTTTCTAGCCAGATCCAGTAAGCTCTCTTCTTTATCCTAGTTGACTCTGTTAAAATTGTTCCAGGTTATGGGATTGTTACTTAGGAAGTCAGCTATAAGCTTATGTGTGTGTGACAAAGGCCTAAAGAAAAGATATCTATGTCCAGCATATGCATCTGCATCTCAAAGTCATCCCAATAATGTTTCAGGGGCAGCCCAGAGTTCGCATCCTGCCCTGCCCCCTCCTACCAGATAACCTGCCAGGTGGGGGTCCCCGCCCCTTCTGCCTGACAATCTTCCACAATCTTCCAGATGCAGCCCAGTATCTGCATTTCAAATACCCTGCTCCAGAACCTGGGTTAGGATGGTGCCAACAAGGCTTCCTCCTGCCTGATACCTTCAGGGGAAAACTCAGATAGGAGCTTCTGAATCCTTTGTTTCTGGAGATGTGTGAAGACAAAGACCGATCTCCTTAACCCCTCCCCTTCCCAGCCTTAACCAGACTGCACGCTCAGCCCTCTGCCTCTCTGCTGAGCCGCCCACCTGGCCTGGCCAGGTGTAATCTCTCCACTCAACCATGTAACCTTGCTCCTCCCCCCAGTCTGAGCTACTGAGCACTCTCCCTCAGGTCTTGTCAGGTCTTGTCCGTTCTTACAGATGTCCCTTCCCTAATAAACTTTGCTATTTTACTTTTCCATTACTCTCTGTCTCACGCCTGAATTCTTTCTTGCGCAAAGACAAGAACCCTGCCATTCACCAGTAACAGGATGATTCCATGTGCTAACTTATATTTAAGAATTTTATTTCCCATTTTAGTGATGCTTTATTCTCATTTTAGTATCCTATTGATGTTCCTGTCTCTCCTTAAATTCTGTCAGTGGGTTAATCCTCCGCCTGTGGGGCCAGCATCCTGTATGGACACCAGTTCTAGTCCCAGCTGCTCCTTTTCCAATTCAGCTCTCTGCTATGGCCTGAGAAAGCAGTACAAGATGGCCCAAGTCCTTGGACCTCTGCACCCACGTGGGAGACCAGGAAGAAACACCTGGCTCCTAGCTTCGGATTGGCGCAGCTCTGGCCATTGCAGCCATCTGGGGAGTGAACCAATGAAGAAAGACCTTTCTATCTGCCTCTTCCTCTTACTGTCTGTAACTCTACCTCTCAAATAAATAAACAAATAAATCTTTAAAAAAAGAATTATGGTTTGGTTAAATCTATACTCATTCTAAAACATTTAAATGATCACTCTGTAACACTAATAAAATCTAGTCTATATCAGTGCTACTCATACAAATGTTCAAAAGTTACAAAAGTCTAATAATTTTGTTGTATTATCAGTCACAATGGTTGCTTTAATGAAAAAAGGCCCAGAGGACTAAAGAGAGATACATGTTTAATAAAATCTAAAATACTGTGTGGAGTAAACAAGTGCCTCTTCTTGTTAGTTAATAAGTTTTATAATTTTAACCATTTCTATTTACAGCCTTCTGTCATTCACAGTTTTGTATTTTCCTCTAAACACTAAAAGTCATATTTACTGTTCATAAAAATTAAAACATTGTTGGTTCTGTGTTTAAGTGTGTCATCTTTTAGGTTTCTAAGGACTTCTTTTTCTTACCTTTATTGTATTCAGTACTTTGGTATGGCTCTAAAACAGATAAAGCCAAAGTTTAAAGTATAACAGGTTCCAACTAAAAAAAAAAGAATGATTAATTCAAGTTACTAAAAACAGAAAGCAATTCTAATTAATTGGTAGTAAAAAAAAAAAAGTTAAAGATCTTAAAAAGCTGTTACTAAGAGTACTCTATTGTTCTATCTTGGGATGTATTTTATGTGCTGTATTTGTATATATTGTATGTCTACATAAAAATTTATTAAGAGCTCTGTTTTAATTGACTTATAGATATAAGATTGCTCATAAATTTAAACTACTAAGTTAAGCCAAAATACATTTTGGTTCAGGTGACCTAAATAAATCTCTGTATCAGGTGTTTTAAAGTTGGTGGTACAGAGAAACCAGAATGATTTTTTTTAAGTCATTGACATGTTTATGCTTGGGTTTGCTGATCAAACAGGTTACACTTGTTTTAGATATTCAAAATATATTTCCAACTACAGTTCCTCTTATAATTTATAAAATACTTTAGACTTTTCAGTAAATACTTTCATAAGTTGTTATTTGACAGTTAAAATTGCTTGCTAAGTTTTCACTTAACATTAAATTATTGACAGTAAGGAATCTAAAAAGTCTGTTTTCAAGATGAAAAACTGATTCTATCCTAAGTGGCTAACATTTTTTTGTAGTTGTGCCTGACCACATATAACAGCTAGATTTATTTTGCCATGGATACAGTAAACAGACAAGACCTCCCTTTCCAAACCAAACCAACGGAGAGATACAAAGTCTCACTAATTGCTTCAAAATGGTTTGGATAAGGTGGTCTTCATGTTTGATATTATACATGCCTGTGACAACACATTTCTAGCCCAGGCCACCAAAGATTAGTGAAGTGATTGAACACCCCCTTGGCTAACATCCTAAAGGCCTCCTCTGTGGTCTGCTTTAACAAGGACAGGGAAAAAGAAGAGTGAGCTGGACAACAGGAGCAATGTAAGGACAGGTGACAGCCAATTAATAACAGCTTTACACAGTGATCTGCTATCAAGGAGACCCAACAAGGCCAGTCTACCCTAAATGGCATTGGTTTTCGATGTGGAAAGCCAGTTTTGGACAGACAGCAGTCATGACAGAAGCCAGCATCTGAAAAGCCCTGTCAGCTCTGCCAGCCAAGAGCTGGGTCACTAAAAATGGAACTGCCATGCAGTCGAAGGACTCCTAGGTCAGAGCCACAGACCTTGTTGGCTCTAAGCTGAAAAGCCCTTCACTTTGCCCAGCTTCCACAGGACAGCCTAGGGTCATCAACATTGCAGACAGAGCTGTAGCTTTGCTTTCAGAGATCCTGCCTCTTCCATACTGACCTCCTGTTCAGGCCAGCTCTGCTCCCAGGCCAGCTAGGTACCGGGAGTCAACAGGGTGCCTGCCCTAAGGAAGTTCACACCTCCCTTAAAATGTCTCTTTCAGTACCCCATGTAATTAATATTTTAAAAAAAAACCTCTCCTGGTTTGGACAACATCTTTCATAGGTCCTCTAATAATGACTCTGTCCTTTATTTTAGACCCTGTATTTAATCTGCTTGTTAGATTTGTTTTCTCCAGATTTAAAGCAATACAACTCTAGATGGCCATGCACATGAAACCTTGGATGAAAGCAGTTTCTGCAAGCTGGCACTGCAGCCCCCTCAAGAGGCCATCTCCTGTTGGAACCCTGTTTTGACTGCCATTCCCTACTCCACAGCCTAAGGGGCCCCCAGGACAAGGACCCACTGATAGCAGGAAGTAGCCAAGACAAGATCAATGCCCTAGGTCCCTACAATAGTAGGGTGTGGATTAAAAGATGGGGAGGGCTGAGGCTGTCTGGTTGGGCTAAGTGTCTGTGGGCCCCTCAGGCTTTAACAAAATGTCTTGTACATATAGGCTAACTGTAACACAAAATTTTACTCTAAGACCTGTTCCCACCTCTCCACACTGTGATATCCTGTGTCCAAAACTAGCAACAGGGGTGTGGGTCCACCAAAGCAAAAACTAGCTCTTAGCACCTCCCATTCACCAAAAGGCCCCACGTTAGTTCTGGTCCTAGTTGGGTTCAGTGTGACCCACTGCTGCCCTCAGCACGGCAGCCTTGGTTCTGAGTGAGCAAGGTATTTCTCATATGCCAATAGCAGCCACCTCCAATCTTCTATTGATCTGGTACATAGCCAGGTAGAGTCTCTTACAGGAGTTGTCCTACAAAATAGCTTCCTCCTCCTCAGACTGATTGTAAGCCCTGCATTCTTAATCAGTTACCTAGCAAACTGCCCTAAATATCCTTCCTGATCCATATGATGTGGCTAAATCAAGGATTTGATTATTGTCAAAACACAAAGGGAGGAATGAAGTAACACCTTGACAGCAGGGACTCCATTTTGAAGCACCTGAGACTCCATCCTGGGAAGGCACCCTCCCACACACACACACCATGAGACTCTGGTCTAAAACTATGATCTTTAAAACAAACAATAGCAGTTCACTACATCACACTTGGCAAAGCATAGAAACCTGCTAGCAATGTTCGCTCAAGCTTGAAAGTAGATAGGCTGTACTGGGTTAATGATAAAAATGTAATTTGTCTATGTCCTACATATGATTTAAGCCAATACCTAGATTAATATCAAGATTATAATTGAAATTGTTAAGATTATAACTGGTATTGTTAAGATATTAGTTTCCCATAGGTTTTAGGTTAGCTTGACCCCAGTAACCATGTATTCCCCCTGATCCTAGCAACCATGTACTCCCCTCCCAATTTTGTGGTTTTTATAAACCCTGTCGCTTTGGGCTTCGGGGTTTAGAGTTCTTTAGGGCATGAGCCCACTCTCCACCGCCAGCAATAAAGGACCATCACATTTTATCAGTGTGTGGTACTCCTTTGTTTGCACTTGCTCAGGTACAACAAATCCAGGTCTCTGGGTTCAAATCCCAGCTCCACTCCCAATCCTCACAACCATCCTATTTAATCTCTCGGTCATCTCCACCCTTCATTGTTTCTTTCACAGCACTTACCTCCCTCTGCAAGCATTTTCAGATTTACTTGTGTATTCCCTTCCTGCCCTAGCAGAACCTAAGATTCAATACACAGTTTCTCCACTCATTCTTCCCAGCAGTATCAGTATCCAGGCATTCAATTCACATTTGTTGAATGTAAGAAAAAGGGAAGCAGCCTGTGGGCTCATAACTGAACTGATCATTCACCTCAGTGCTGTTAGCAGGTGGCTGTGGTGGTTCCTGTTAAAATACAAGTCTCCCAGTACACCAGCATCAGACAAACTCATTCTGTGATCATGATAAGGTGTGACAAAAAACAAGGCCATTTCATAATCTTGTCTAAACAGATTTAAAACAAGGTCACTGTACAAACTACAGCATATCCCTCCAACTGAAGATCATTATTACTCTTTCTTGTATATGCTTAAATATATATACTCTTTCTTATATATGCTTAAATAACAGTGATAATGCTCTATCCACTCATCTACTCTTCCATCCTCTTAGAAGTAATCAAAACAGGAAACTCCCTAACACCAACCACGTCTCCCACACCAGCAACGCAAGGTAGTCTCATTTTTCTCCCAGCAGCGTTTCTTCTTTCTTTCCTACATATATATTTATTATTTGAAAGGCAGAGAGAAAGAGATAGATAGAGATAGAGACAGAGAGAAACAGAGAGAGAGATCTTCCATCCACCGGTTCACTCCTCAAATGCCCCAGGGCAGCCAGGGCTGGGCCAGGCTGAAGCCAAGAGCCAGGGGCTCCATCAGGCTCAGAAACGCTGGAAACTTATGGAATGTGGGTGTCCCCAGCCGCAGCATGACCCTGTGTTGCCTTCTTCACCTTTAAACTGTCATCGGTCTCATGACCTTTCATTCTCAGTTTTCTGAGGAAATTCATTTTACTATTTAGCAAAGTAAACTGCCACTGTTTTTCCTCCCCTCACCCAATTACAGGAGACGAATAGGATGGCACTTCAAAAAGTTGGTAGAAAATGGAACCAAAAGTAAGTTTCTTTTTATGAAAAAAACTTTTAAAATCCATGCATAGTTTTCATACCATACATTTTCTGTGAACCTTTTTATGTACAAACTCCTTTTCCCACGTTCTTACAGCCTTGCCCCCTCTTGGACACCTTGCAAAATTACTCGAACCCTCTCACAATCTTGGTGGCCCGACAGCCTGCCCATCCTTTAAAGTCAGCCGTTGTCCTCAAGCCTGCCCCAAGCCAAGCAGTCTCACACAAGTAAATCCTGGCCGTGCGTATAAATTCCATACCCAAACCTCACTCACGACCAAAGCCCCACCCCAAAGCACCCACCCCAATCTGCTCCCGCCCTCCCGCCTACCTGGTCCAGTCTGCGATCCCGGGGATCCCACAGCCAATCCTTGACCCGAGTCCAGACCCCAGAGCCAATCCTAGGCCACATCCAGGCCGTGTCCCGCCCCCCTCAGTCCTCCAGCTCCGCGCCCTCCACCCGCCACACGCTGGTTGTCCCGTCCCATCCAGGGCCTCACCCCAGACCACCCCACAGCCAATCTGCACCCTGAGGTAGACCCCAGAGTCAGTCCGCGCGCAGGCTCCGCCCCCACGCCCAAAGCGCGCCCAACAGGGCTCCCAAGGACTGGCGTCCGGAAGCGAGGAAGGTGAGTGGGGTGCGCGCGAGGAGCGGCCGCCTGCGAGAGGAGCGGGCCCGCCGGGAGCTCGCGGGCGCCTGGCGCGGCCGGGAGGAAGAGCCGGGGCTGGATTTCCGTCCGGACTCGGACTCGGACTCGCCCCCTCGGGAATTGGGCGCGAGCCCGCGGCTGGACCCTCGACCCGCCGCACGGGCACGCCGCGGCGCGGCAGAGGGTCCACCCTGAAGTCAGCAGTTTCCCTGGAGCGGGGAAGACTCGGATAGGAACGGCCTCCTAGATGTCCTGCACTATTTGGTCTTCATTTTGTAATCTGGGCCTTTAGAAGGCCTTTAGAAGGTAAAAGGTAAAAACCGACGCCAGTTCGTGCATTACCTAACTTTTGTTAATTTAAAAAAGAGAGAGAGAGAGACGAAGGCTGTTGACTCTCCATGTAAGTGACTCTTAGTGGATTCCAGGGTTTTTAATGCGAAGAGCAGTTCAAGTTGTTGCGTCTGATCTTGCAGACCAAGCCACCTGGCGTTACCTGTCACTTCTTTTTCCTCCTTTTGGGGAAATGGGAAATGACGCGAATCCCGTTTGCACAGAAGAGCTTTCGGGCTGCTCCAGGGTGGTGTCCTCTTAAATCTTTGCCAGCACTGGCTGATTTCTTTCCTCTTCTCTAACGACGTGGCTCTGAGGCTTATCCTTACCCAACCAGGATGCCCTTTCTTGTGTCTGTGAACCTTGCACACATTCTGGAAGCGAAGTAGCAGAGCGTGGAATGAACGTAATCTTTTCTTTCTAACAGTGCGGGTTGTTCCCTGACGCCAGTGCCTGCTGCCCTTGCCTCTCCTTAATCTCCCTTGAACTTGCAGTTAACTCCAGCGTTCTCGAGTTTGGCAAATTACTGAGTCTCTTCCTACCTCTTTCCCCCCAATGCAAACTGTTTATAGGTTGGTTATCAGGATTTCATTCCAGAGCTTTAAACTTTTTTTAACGTCTTGTGTTTTAAAAATCCTCTTGACTGCTTTTGCCTACTTTGTAGCTTTGAATTCTGCTCCCAACGGTTCACCAGACCTTCGCAATTTCAGATCACTTTCAAATCTGCCAAGCATAGCTTCTGAATCTTCGTTGTAAGAGTCTGCTCCTGTGATGACGGACAGTTAAATTTACTGTCAATCATTTTCACCTTTGGTACACATTGCCGTAATTGGATTAACCAGACCACTTGAATCAGTTTGCCTGGTTTTCCTCACAGAGCATTGTTTATTGGGAGAAAATATAAAAATGCAATGAAAATACCGTTTAGAGTTAAGGACCCTTTTGATTTTTTCCAGCTTTTCTATGACATCCAAATGTGTAGTTACTTAGTTTATCAGTGAATATTCGTATGTAGTGTTCATTGCATTAGAAAAATGCCTCCCAAAATATATGTGTTCAAAGTGGAGGAGAGAAGCATCTTGTTCCAAAGGTTCTAAATCTGTAACTACCAATCTGCTTAGATTTCTTGGCAGTCATTTTTTTCACGCATTTTCCCACAATTCCTAGTGGGAAAGTAATAGGTAAAAAGAAAAGAGAGCCCAGGTGTGCGTTTTGATGAGTTCCATCATTTAATGGTAAGCTAAGGAAGAGGTAAGAGAAAATTAGAGATGGTTATGATGTGAAAAACCAAAGGAACATGGTGTTTCTGGGAGGAGTGAGTGCTTGGACATGGTATCTGAATCTTCAGAGAACACAAGGAAAGTGAGAATTGCAAAACATCCATTGGATTAAACAATATAAAGGTCAGAAATGACTTTAGCAAGAGCTGCCTCTATGAAGTAAAGAGTGCAAAAATCAGATTGCACCAGATTGTGGAGTGGAGGTTAAGGGAAAGGTGAGAGCTGGTGAAATGAGCAACGGAAAACAGAGTCAGGAGTTTCATTTTTGGTGATTTTTGGCTTTGCCTTTTTGTAGCTGGAAGAAGCATGAGCAAGGCAAGTTGAAGAGACAAGAGAAAGGGAGAATAACCCATGGATTAAGGTCTCTGTAGAGGTAGGACGGAATCAGGTCTCGGTACAGATGTTTTTCAGCTTACAATGAGGCTGCATCTCTGGTAAACCCATTATAAACTGAGAATACCATAACTCAGCAATCTGTTTAATCCACATAATTTACTGACCATCATAGTTTAGCAGCACAGCACACTGTGGGGTATCAGTTGTTCCCCTTCGTAACTCTGTGGCTGAATGGTGGTTTGGAACACCGCCACTGCCCAGCATCCCAAGACAGTGTTCTGCTGCATATCGCTAGCCAGGAAAAGATCAAAACTCAAAGTACAGGGACGGGTGTTGTGGCCCAGTGGGTTAAGCCACTCCCTGCAACACCAGCATTCCATACAGGCACCTGTTGGGTCCCAGCTGCTCCACTTCCAGTCCTGCTCCCTGCTAATGCACCTGGGAAAGCCAAGGAAAATGGTCCAAGTCCTTAGGCTCCTGCTCCCACATGGCAGACCTAGAAGAAGCTGCTGGCTCCTGGCTTTGGCCTGGCCTATCCCCAGCCATTGCAGCCATTTGGAGAGTGAACCAGCAGTTGGAAGATATCTGACTCTCTCTCTCTTTGGAACTCTAAATCTTAAAAGAAAAATTCAAAGTACAGAATGCAGTATGCATTTTTACAGAATACACATTGCTTTTTCTCTATGGTGATATCAAAGAACCTTAAGTCCAGGACCATCTGTAGTGGGTCCCATTTGATGGCTTGTGTTTTCTCTGATAAAAAGCAGTCACCTGCTTAGACTAAGAAGGGAGGTAGAGGTCGGCGCCGCGGCTCACTAGGCTAATCCTCCGCCTGCGGCGCTGGCACCCCGGGTTCTAGTCCTGGTCGGGGCGCCGGTTCTGTCCCGGTTGCTCCTCTTCCAGTCCAGCTCTCTGCTGTGGCCGGGGAAGGCAGTGGAGGATGGCCCAAGTGCTTGGGCCCTGCACCCGCATGGGAGACCAGGAGGAGGCACCTGGCTCCTGGCGTAGTGCGCTGGCCGTAGCGGCCATTTGGGGGGTGAACCAATGGAAGGAAGACCTTTCTCTCTGTCTCTCTCTCTCTCTCCCTGTCAAAAAAAAAAAAAAAAAAAGGTAGAGGGTTTCAGGTTAGGGGAATGTGGGTTAAAAAAGTAAAATAGTCATTTTGGAGTGTGGCAGAGAAGTATTGGCATTGCTTGCAAACTTCATTTAGAAGTGCTAGCGAGTATTGGGGTCAATTTGAGAATAATAGTCATGGACCTGTGCTATTGTGATGACTTCTCAAGCACTCCAGTCTGTGAACCATGCCAGACACCTTAGTTGAGTTCAGCCATCACAAGGGTGCTACAGATAGGTGAAAAGATAGGCAAGGGAGTTAAGGCATCGTCTAGAAGGTCACTGAAGTGGAAGAACTGTCATCTAAACAGGGAGATAGAGAAAAGTGTAGCCTGTATGGGAAAAAATGAGCCAGCCTCCTGGAAATGTTGGTTTTTCTGGAGAATACTGACAGTTGGAATAATTAAGCAAAGTGAAAAAGCAGGTGTTTTATAGTCAAAGAGCAGAAGGCTGCAAGTAGTTGTTTGGGAATGAGACCAGACTGAGGTAATGGTGAGGTACAGGGGATAGCTGGGAGAGGGCGAGTGAGGCAGCGAGCGTGGAGAACGACAGCAACGTTCAGGTGTGTGACTGTTGTTTGACCAGTTGTCTCTGAAGACACTGAAATTTGCCAGGATGATCACAGCACTTGGGGCTGAGAAAACTATGTCGCTGCCTCATGACCACTCCTCAGTGAGTGATGGGGAGTCACCAGCAGGACAGGAGGTGATATCGGTGAGGCAGATGAGAAGGGTAAATAGTCTGGCAATGGTAAAATAGCAAGAAAGAGGTGGGTGATACCACCTGGTGACTACAATTGGTAATGATATGCTGTAAATTTGAAAATGTGTGAGGGAGTAAATTGCAGATGTTCTCACCAAGTACAAAATCCAACAATGAGGTATGGAGAAGTGATATCTTTGGAGGGCAGTAAGGTTCAACTTAGAGCAAGGAGGAAAAGAAAACACACTGAGAATATCAAGGTAGAATGGAATTTGTTGTTGCTGCTGGAACTGTCCCCAGAGCCATAGGGGAAGATTTAGAAGTGGAAGAAGGGAGAGCTGGGTCAGTTACCAGGAAGTGTGATGTGCTGCCGAAGGCAGACAGGGGAGGTGTCAGGATTTCCAGGGAAAAGCAGATTTGGTGTGGTTTCAGACACTGAGGCCTGGTGGGGCATGGCTCACCACACCTTGGTGGGGAGATCTCCCAAGTGCTCTAGCCTAAGATCACACATGACCAGCCAGTGACCTAATGGTTCCTTCTGTGATTACTTTCAAAACCAAGGACTCATTCATGCACCATTTTGTCAAATGGGGAAATTGCATCACAGCAAGAGCCAGTGACTTACCCAAGGTTAGAGACCTATCTGGTATCAAGATGAGAACTAAATTCAGGCATCCTGATTCTTAGTCCTTTTCTCTTTCTGTAATGACAGCCCCACCACCACCAGTTTTTCTCAAGAAGTTAGAAGATTTCTCTACTTGTAAGAAAACATTTTGATTGTACTTTGCCCAAAAATCTAAGAAATCATGCTGAACTTAAGGAAGTGGACATTTGTTTGCTGAAAAAAATGTTGTCCTGCAAGAAAGTCCTCTGTGATACAAATGATTATTCAGTAATGTTCTTTGCTAATTCCTTTCTTTAAAATGATCCCTACTACCTAATCCAATTAATATTTGTTCTAGAACAGAACAGTTAGCATCACGAGAAAAAACATGGCTTGATTTCAAAACTTGGTCTTTGAAGTGAGAGACCCAGAATATAAAGGTTAGCTATTTCTGTACAAAATGAATCAATATTTCATGAAAGAATTCTTCTCATAACAGCCCACTTAAATCATTAATTCATAATGTGACTTTATATATTCATTTAGCCATTCAGTGAGTGACTATACTGTTTGAGAGAATACTCATGCAGTGTTAAACTTAACATACCAGGTATGTGTTCCTGGAGCTTACATTTTAAGCTGCCAAACAAGACCTCTTGGCTAGAGTGAATGAGTAACCAGCCAAACAAAAAAAAATGTTTTGCAGAAAGTTAATAGTAGGCTGGTGTTAAGTAGGATAGCTAAGAAGTTGTTACCTTGCATGGCCAGGGAAGGCCTTTTTAGATGCAATCATGTAAGCTGAGATTTTATTAAGAAGAGCAGGGTTTTATATTCCACTGTATTATTTTTCACAGCCAAACCTTTAAGTAGCCTTAACATTTGGGTAACTTCGAGATTCATAGCTAGTGTCAGTGCCCCCTTAGATTTCAGGGTATGCCTCCTTTTCTAAGGTTTGAACAACTATTAGAGATACAGAAGATGCCACACACTGAAACAGCAGCCTTATATGCTCTAGAGAATGACTTTCTCAGAATACAACTCAGTGAAAGTTCTCAGAAAGCTGGACGTCCTTCTGCTTCTGAGTGGCAAGATAGTAATGGAGTTGCCTTGCCTTTGATCGCCCTGCGTCTGCCCATGACTGATAATTTCCTGACAGGTAGAGAAGCAATTTAGAATGCATGCCTGTCATGGAACTGCAGTCTATTGATAGGGCTTGCTAGCTGTCAACAGAATTGCAGAGGAAAGTTTCTTCTGAGGAAATAACCTAAGATTTATTCATTTCAGGGGTCTTCAGGAAGTTCATGTCAGATGTACATTGTGAAAAAGCTGCTTGGATTTCCAAAAACTTTTGTACCAGAATAAACATCTTTTAATTCCATTTTTCTGTAGATTTGTTGAAATCTGAAAACTTTTTGACATGGGCCTACTGTTATCCATCTTTTCAAATAGCTTTCTTTTTTTTTTTTTTTTTTTTTGGACAGGCAGAGTGGACAGTGAGAGAGAGAGACAGAGAGAAAGGTCTTCCTTTGCCGTTGGTTCACCCTCCAATGGCCGCCGCGGCCGTCGCGCTTCGGCCGGCGCACCGCGCTGATCCGATGGCAGGAGCCAGGAGCCAAGTGCTTTTCCTGGTCTCCCATGGGGTGCAGGGCCCAAGCACCTGGGCCATCCTCCACTGCACTCCCTGGCCACAGCAGAGAGCTGGCCTGGAAGAGGGGCAACCGGGACAGAATCCGGCGCCCTGACCGGGACTAGAACCCTTTGTGCCGGCGCCGCAAGGCAGAGGATTAGCCTAGTGAGCCGCGGCGCCGGCCTCAAATAGCTTTCTAAATAACCTGTTCTAACAACTTGAATGTACTGTTACAACTTGTGCTTTTACCAGTAACTGTTTTCCAGGTGATTCTGGAATTTGAGTTATTGGATGGGAATATTCTAGATTTTATAGCTGCTAGAAATGGAACTTACACTTATTAAATTCTTTTTTTTAAAGATTTATTTATTTGAAAGAGTTACACAGAGAGAGGAGAGGCATAGAAAGAGAGAGAGGTCTTCCATCCGATGGTTCACTCCCCAGTTGGCTGCAACGGCCTGAGCTGTGCTGATCCATAGCCAGGAGCCAGGAGCTTCTTCCAGGTCTTCCACGGGGGTACAGGGGCCCAAGGACTTTGGCCATCTTCTACTGCTTTCCTAGGCCATAGCAGAGAGCTGGATTGGAAGTGGAGCAGCCGGGACTAGAACCAGCGCCTATATGGGATGCTGGCACTTCAGGCCAGGGCATTAACCCACTTCAGGCCAGGGCATTAACCTGCTGCGCCACAGCACCGGCCCCACTTATTGAATTCTAATACTCTTGACTAAAGCCTTATCTTATTCATTCAAAATATCTTTACAGATCTCTAGTCTTAAAATGAAGTCTAAATTTGTGTCAGGAGGAATAGATTTATTACAGTGATTGCAGTGATGAGAAAAACTAGAGAGAATGAAAACTCAGTTATCAAAAAATATATTTGTTATATGTAAGCTTATGGCCTAGCATCTCACCATAAATGTGTGATAGTGATGGAACGGTCATATATTTACTCCCTTTTTCCATTTTTCCTTTTTTCCTGTAGCATGTTTTTGGCCCACAGGAGGCTCTGCTCTCTTGGCAGTAGGACAGAACTCCTAAAGACAATTTATTCTTCAGAAATCCTGGGATTCTCTACTTCTGCTGTAGGTATTGCTTATCACTTATGGATAAATTATTGTACATTCTCTGCAATGTCAAAAAAGATACAAGTTTGTAGGTGATTTTATAGTCACTCTATTAGAATGATTATTTCTATTACATTAGCTAAAGGTGTCTCTTGTCATTAACTAGAACTGGCAACCCCTGAGCAACTGCTTGCCTGTGTCAGGATCAATGTGTAGGATGCTACGTGTCCATTTTTCTCACTTTGTCTTCACAAAACCTTTAAAAATTGTTATGGTCCTAATTTATAAATGAGTAAATAAGTAGTGGCTTAAATAGTAGAAACTTGTCTCAAGTCACATAGCTTGTGAGTAGCATGGCCAGATACAGTCCTCACCCTGTCCAGCTCTGGCTCACTGAAGAACATGCTCTTTCTACTCAAGAAACAATAGTGCTGTGATGGCAATTGCTGGTCCTGCAGCTTCCAGGTTATAGGGAATGAGGTAGATTGAGGAGCAGGAAAGTGTCATCAGGGAAAAGCAAACATGCAAGTGCAGAATGGCGGTCATACCACAGGACAGGTAACAGACCCCATTATTCTACAAAGGAATGTGGCATGGGGTATGAGTAGGAGTCAGGGGGAGAGGGCAGGGGTATTGCAGAGGGACTGCTCTGAGATGGAAAAGGGTTCAGGAAGCACAAGCACCAAAGACACTGTGTGGACCTTGTTTAGGAACTTGACCAAATGTGAAAGAATATTTTAAAAAAATATATTCAATCAGGTGATCTGTATATATGTCTGAGAGACAGAGAACTCCCATCTACTGATTGACTCCCTAGATGTCCACAAGCTGACAGCCAGGGACCCAGTTACTTGAGCCATCGCCTGCTGCCTCTGCGTTAGCAGGAAGTTGGAGTCACAAGCCAGGAACTGAATCCAGGTCCTGATATGGGATACAAATTTCTTAGCCAGCATCTTACCCATGAGACTCAGTGTTCACCCCTAATGACATTTTTTAAAGACAATTGTGGAAATACGAATGTGGACTGAGTAGGAGGTGATACCATGAATTATTATTAATTAAGTATGCTAATGACATTGCAGTTATATAAGAAAATAACACTATTTTCTAGAAATACATTCAAGTATATTATAGTGGTGTAATGACTTAGGTCTACAATTTGCTTTAAAATGACTCAGCAGTATGAACTCTGGACACAGTTCCAGTGTTCACTTGCATAGTTTGGCAAGCTATGAAGTAGTTGAACAAATTTGGCCAGGTGAATCCCAGCTCTACACAGTGATCTCTTATGGTCTTCACCTTTATCATCAAGAAGGGTGACTTCTCCAAACACATTGAGCATTCCCTCCACTTGCTCAAGAGCATGTGTGACTTAGGATGACTAGTGCTGCAGTAGTCTGAAGGTGATACAGGGAGGGAAAGTGTTGACTCAGAGACAGACAACAATAAAAAACCCATCTAAATGTTAACTGGACTCATTTATTTTCAAATGTTAAGAAAAACAGGTATTTTTTTAAATGTATTTAAATTATTCATAGAACATTGTAATATTACACATTTGAAAATAATTATACATTTAGAAAAGAATAAAAGGAGAAATATGCAGCAGAAGCAATTACTGAATCTCAGTGATGTATAAATGAGTGTTTTCTGTTAGGTTGAATCATATGAGCTTGTTTTTTTTTTTTTTTGTAAATCAAAAATGGATGAAACTAGCAATTTTGTATTGTTCCATCTAATTCTAATCTTTTAAATTTTGTATAGGCTTGAAATTTTCATAAACGCCATCATTAATTTCTTGTCTTGTAAATACGATGAACTGTACCTCATATACCTCTTGAATTCTGTCTTTCCTCTTCATTGCCATCATAGCTACCTTAGTTCAGTCTCTCTCCCATACACAGATGAAATTGTTTGGAAATTGTCATTATCCAAGTTAATCATATGAAACTATGGTTTCACAAAGAAGGGTGTGTGCAAAATTCACATTCATGGAGCTTTGTTAGACTACACATACCCAGGACTCATCCTGAGTTCTTCTGATTCTTTTTTTTTTTTTTTGAAAGTTAAGAGTTACAGAGAGAGGTAGAGACACAGAGAGAGAGAGAAGTCTTCCATTCGCTAGTTCACTCCCCAGATGGCCTCAACAGCTGGAGCTGTGCCAATCTGAAGCCAGGAGCTTCTTCCGGGTCTCCCACATGGGTGCAGGGGCCCAAGTACTGGGCCATCTTCTACTGCTATCCCAGGCCATAGCAGAGAGCTGGATCGGAAGTGGAGCAGCCGGGACTAGAACCAGCGTCCATATGGGATACCGGCACTTCAGGTCAGGGCTTTAACCTGCTGTGCCACAGCGCCAGCCCTCTTCTGATTCTTTAAGTCTTTTGAAAAATCTTTCCAGGTCATTCCAATATACACCTTATGTGAGGACCACTGACAGTGCATTATTCAAACTTACAGATTGTTTTGGATGCAATCAACCTTCCCCATAGTTAGCAGTAGAATGGTTGGATTATATTGTAGCTTTATGTTTAATTGGGGGGTGGGAGGCACTGATTTTCTTTTTTTTTAATTGATTAACTTTATTTCTTTGAAAGGCAGAGAGATACATCTTCTATCTGCTGGTTCACTCCCTAAATGTCCATAATAGTAAGCACTTGCCAGGCCAAAATGAGGGGCCAGGACCTCAATCTGAGTCTCCCACATACTGTCATAGACCTAACTACTTGAGCATCTCAGGTGCGTATTATCTGGAAGCTGGAATCCAGAGCAGAGCCAGGACATGAACCCAGGCACTCCCATATGGCATGCAGAGGTCCCAAGCAGCATATTAACCAACACACCAAGCATCTACCCCATTGTGGGGAGCAACTCGGACTAGACTAAGTTACTGGAATTAAGACTTATTCTATGCATCTGCTCTCCCACAATATGGCGCTGGGAGAGGAGTAAACAGCTTCTACACAGCTGCCTCCAGTTTGACCAGTAACCTGCAGGAGCTGATTGGAGGAGAGCAGCGTACTCGGCGTGTGGGTAGCAGAGTTGGGATTGGTGGAAGAGGACTGTAAAGGAGGAGAGAGACAACATGCACCAGGAACATCTAAGGGGAACATCTATCTGAAGGAACACCTGTGCAGCCCCCGAGAGAGCCGGCCGGCGGTGTGCCGCTCCCCCGTGGAAGTGGGGAAAGTGGCAGGGGGAACCCCCCCTTCCACAGAGGTGGAAGGGACTGTAGCCAACCGGGGAAGAACCAGCAGCAAACCCGGGGAGGGCCGAGCAGACAAAAGAACAGCGCAGGGTCCTGTGTCGTTCCTCCACGAAGAGGGGGAGTGACACCCCATGTTTAATTTTTAAGTAGCTGCCAAACCCTTTTCCAAAGTACTTTTAATGACAACAGCAGAATGTCCATGCAGTTCTTTCGAGGCTTTGCATTTACAGTGGTTGCTCAAATAGTTTGCTCTTGATGGACACATGAAAAAAGCAAACTGATCAGTGTGCACAAGAATAGAGAGAATAATTTTAAATCAAGAAAGACTGGTCAGAACCAGCCAAACCACTTACTATAAACTCATTTCACTGGAAAATTCTTTTCATCCATACCATCCTTAATATCATTGAAAACTTACTTTGTAGGTTACTTCTGAGAACGGGAATAGAACGAAGGATAAGCTACACTTTTCTATATATTTTTCACTGTTTACTAAAATATTTGTATCTATTCTGAAATTTAAATTGTGTTTGAAATGTTAATAAAAATATTACAAACATGCAGAAAGAAAAAGAAGCACATGTAACCCATGATGAAAGTTATTCTCACTTTTTGAGAACCTGCTTTTTAAAGGCTTAGAAAATGGAAGATAAAATCTTGATTACCCTCTGATGCTAGAATGACAGAGAATGAAGTATCAAGTAGAAGATAGATAGATGAGTGGAAAGAGAGATGGGTAAGAGAGGAAGCCAGAGAGTTAATAAATGGGTTTGACAAATGTATGACATGTATCTATATTATCACATAGAGTAATTTCCCTGAGAAGCCCTTTTTTGGGAAGTATATATTGAGAATAAGTAGTTAACAGATTATTCTTGAAAGAAGAATAGGAAGCCAAATAGGTTACAAATTGCAATCTGATTGACTAACCTCTAAATGAAGATTATTCTAACAAAGGGTAGGGCCTGTGTGTGGTGTAGTGACTTAAGCCACTGCCCGCAATGTCAATATCTCCCCCTCTCTGCTACTCTGCCTTTTAAATAAATAAAATAAATCTTTTTTTTTTTAAGTTGGGGGTGGGATTGACATGTTAATGGTAGGAAAATTTGTCAGAGTATGAAGAAAATATGTGGGTACTCTACTTTCTGATCATTTCTGCTGTGAACCTAAAACTGCTCCAGGTGATAAAGTCTATTAATGTTTAGTTAATCATTCATTCATTTTACTTGAAAGACAGAGAGAGAGGTCATCCAACTACTGATTCAATCCCCAAATGCCCACAACAGCCAGAGCTTGGTCCAGCAGAAGCCAGGAGCCCAGAGCTCCATCCTCGTCTTCCACATGAGTAATAGCGACCCAAGTACTTAAGCCATCAGCTGTTGCCTTCCAGAATGTACTATTTTTTTCTTTTTTAAGGACTGGTAAAAGTTAAATGCCCACTGTTACCAGAGACAGCCAGATTAGAGTTCTTTTTCTTCACCAAGAAAAGAATTGCTGATGTGAAACGGAGAGTGGCAGTAAGCGAGGTGGTAAAGTTTAATGAAGAACATACACCTGACAGTCCAGACAGGCATCTCAGAAAATAACTGAGAGCCCAGTCTGCATTCACACTGGAATTTTTTTTTAATTTATTAATTTATTTGAAAGACTGAGATAGGGAGAGAGAGACAGAGACAGAGAGAGAGGGAGAGATCTTCCATCCACTGGTTCACTTCCTAGATGGCTGCAACAGCCAGAGCTGGACCAAGGCAAAGCCACGAGCCAGGAGCCAGGTCTCCCATGTGGATGAAGGGGCCCACACACCCGGGCCATCCTGCACTGCCCTCTCAGGCTGCCAGCAGGGAGCTGGATGGGAGGTAGAGCAGCTGGAACTCAAACCAGTGTCCACATGGGATGCCAGCATCACAGGCGATGGCTTTACCTGCTAAAAGCCATAATGCTGGGCCCACAGACTGGAATTTTATAGATCTGGCTAGGAGTCCACTGTTCCCTCACCCACCCCCCCACCCAACCCCCCGGATATTGCTGGATAGGTGGCTTTTTGGGTGTGGAATTTATGAAATTCTTCCCAGTGTTATTGGACCAATTAGCCTGCCTGGCAAAGAGTGGGAAGGATTCCCTTACGCTGTCCCCAGGAGAGGGCTGGGGCCCACCAAACAAGGTTGCCAGCCCCGGGCAAGACTCCTGCCCAAATACTGGTCTTGCTTCAGAGGCTCAGGCTTCTGAGCTTCTCCCCTCACCAACTGCACAAACTACCCCTGTGTGTTCTTTGGCCCCTCTCATACACATAGGCTAGTGTCTGACTTCTAACAAGAGAAGCACCAAAGAAACGTTTATTTTCTAGCAACCAAAACAAAATTTTTTCCTTCTTCCTTAATCTGTCCTTCGTTAGAGAAAACAATTGCCTTTTTTGGATATACACACAATTTTGATTATGTATTGAGTTCACATTCAACAGCTCGCGCCCTTCGGTGCAACCTTACTCATCGTACTTGTAACTAAGAGAATCTTTCTGTTTTCGGAATGGGCACTGTCTTTGGAGTGTGTTATATGCTAAGAATTGTGTTTTCCCATTTAATCACCGTAGCCCTTACATGAGGTAGGCAGTCATTTCACCATTTAACAAATGAGGAAACTGGATCTCAGAGAAGACAGGTAGCCTGCCTACTTCACACCCTTGGTGATTTTCAGGCTCAGTTTCTAACTATGGTCTATTTGTCTTGAAAGCTCTTTGTGCTAAATAATCTTGGAAACTTTCATCAGAATACAGGCGTATCTTAGCAGGCAAAGAACTTGGGGTGGTTATGAGGGATTATCCAGATATACCTCTCTTCCTGGTACAGGTATCCATCAGAAACTGTTGTAGGATAACATAAACCAGAATTTAATATTTCGGGTTATTGCCGTTTATTTTGATTTCTAAGCACCAGCCCATACGAGACAGACAACATGTTCAGGATTTATTTGGAAAGAGAGAAATACACAGGAACGTGAGGGCTTTATTAAGGGAAAATGGATCAGAAAAAGTAAACAGGGAGTCCTGTACCAGGCTTTTCCAGGGAGCAGCCCCGAGGCTGCAAGAGAGAGAGGGCATGCTGGCGGGGGAGCGGCGAGAGAGCAGGCAAGCAAAGCACAGGAGGGCAGGCGTGAGAATCGGCACTGGGAGGGCGGGGGAGCTGGCTCAGCACGCTCCAGCCATTTATCCACCTCCAAAAGGGGAGTGTTTACACAGTCTGACAGGTGGGTGGATACAGGTGAGATCACAGTGGGGCAAGATTGCAGGGGGTGTGTGACCTCCTGCTCATGAGCCTAATTCTATCACTCTGATTGGCCCCCATATCAAAACTACCTGTGTCTCAGTCTTGGACCTAATTTCCTGTTGTCCTGACTGGCTTGGCCTGATATTGCCCTGCCCTAACCCCATAGCTGTGTCGGGATGGGAGAGGACTGCACTGTGTAGGCTTTGGCAAAAGGACCTGGCCAGTGACTAGGGGTGCAGGCGGTACTCGAATGCTTTCTCTTCTGTGATCTTGGCTTGGGCCCAGGTTTTATAAATAATAAATCAGGGTTTTTCTTCATTGCTTGCCTCACTCTCCAGTTTTACTTGTTTTCCAGTTCTTCACCTCTGTGATCAGTAGTCAGAGAAACCCTTGTGTCCAGTAAGCTTGTCTCACTAAAGGTAATGTTTAAAGCTAGCTTCCAGAAAAAAAGGTTAGCTCATGACAAAATACAAAAATGAAAATGAACCTGTGTTAAAGGGTTTTATTTTATTCAAGGGATATGAGGGAATCAGACAGAAGTTGTGACCGGTTCAAAGGAAAAGCCAAAACAAAAATTTATATAGCACCTGAATGACAAGTGAAGGCAAACTGGTTTTTCTACAAGGGCGAGAAAATTCAATAAAAGTTAGAACCAGTGTTTGTATGCCTCCGTTATCATAAATTTACAGCTGCACAAAATAGCTTGAGTTCCAGCACTACCAGAGTCAACCCTGTAAGGGGATCCTGGGGCCAGTGCGTTTTTCCATTGAAATATCAATTTTTCCAAATTCTAATCCTTTCACTGTTGTTCAATCTACAGACATTAAACTGTGACAATATATCAGGCAGAGGCCATTCTCTATAAAATAAATGAACTAAATGTGTGTTGCTTTAAAGGTCTGCTTAGGGGTGGGCATTTGACACAACCATTAAGAGGCCACTTGGAATGCCTGCCTCCATATGGAGAATTCTGGGCACCAGTCCTGGCTCCAGCTCCCTGCAAATGCACATCCAGGGAGACAGCAGGCAATGGCTCAGGTTCTTGGGTCCCTGCTACCTATGTGGAAGACCTGGATTGAATTCTGGGTTCTTGGCTCTTGCCTGGCATGGCCCCTGCAGTTGGAGCTATTTGGGAGTAAACCAGCCTGTCTTTGTCTCTCTGCCTTGCAAATAAAATGAGAATAAATAATTATTTACGTGTTAAAAAAATGTGTAAGTTCCACTTAAGTATGTGCATCTTTGATCTCATTGTAACCGGATATTTTCCTTGCGTATCTTGGAGTCTTTCCCTACTTTGCCTTTCGTCTCAGTTTTACTCTGAATTCTTCCACCATAGACAGGAACTTTCTGTTTTTCCCTATGCCATCTAGTGGCCAAAAAAAGTAATACGTGTGCTTTTTGATTCGTCCTGCTGTTGAATAAGTTACAGGAAGCCATAGTTTTGGACTAAACTCCCCAACAGACCAGGCCAAAAACCAAAATGGAGTCATTTGCGCTAACAGCGCACCTTGTCAAGTGGTTTAGCTGAACTTCAGAGCAATCAAGATTACAGACTGTGGTGGTTAATTTTATGGTGTCAGTATGACCAGATTAAGGAATACCCAGAAACCTGGAAAAGCATTATTTTGAACATGTCCAACGGAGATTGGCATGTGAATCTGAGTGCACTAGGCAGGAAGACTTGGCCTCAATGTGGGCGGACATTGTCAGTGGGCCTCTCAGGAAGAGAGCTCTGGCACACGCTTGGCTTCTGTCTCGGCTGCTGTCAGTTGTCAGTCTCTCACCTTGGGACTCCAGAACTACACAATGGACCCCTTGTGGCACTGGGGCTTTTCAGCCTTGAACTGAGACATTCTCAGTTCCTCTGGTCCAGAGGCCTTGAACTTGAATCAAGCCACAATAACAGCATCCCAGGCTCTCTGGCTGGGACACATCCTGTCTTGGGAGTTCTGGGCTGCTACCGGTGAGGGAACCAATGCCCCCGATAAACTCTCCTTCATACACGTATGTGCATGTCTGTCAGTTCTGGGTCTCTGGAGAACAGTGACATGCAGAGAGACAGCAGCCATGTTTCCCAAGCAGGTTAGTTGCAGTTGGCTTGATGTTGAAGTCGCCTCTGCCTTAATTCTTTCAGAGGGCTGGGAGCATGGCACAGCAGTCAAGTTGCTGGTCAGGGCAGCATGGTTGGAGTGCATGGTTCCAATCCCAGCACCTCTGCTCCAGATCCAGCTTCCTGGTAATACACACCCCAGGGGACAACACGTGATGGCTTAAATACTTGGGTCCCTGCCACCCATGTTTAAGTTCTAGGCTGATTGAGTCCAGGCTGCCGTTGGCTTGGCCCAGTCCTGACTGTTTGAGGATTTGGGAACTGAATGAGTGAATGAAGAAGTGTTTGTGTGTGTGTGTGTGTGTCTGTCTGTGTCTGTGTCTGTGTTGTGTCTTCCCCTCTCTTGTGTTTTCTCTCTCTCAACCTTTCAAATAAAATGAGAATAAATTTTTTAAAACAACCTGAAGTAACCTAGTGTTGACCAGTCTGTCATTTCTGTTCTGTCTCCTGTCCTCTTACAAGGAAAGTCACTTTGAAATAACCAATCCACTTTTTTTTTTTTTTTTTTTTTGACAGGCAGAGTGGACAGTGAGAGAGAGAGACAGAGAGAAAGGTCTTCCTTTTCCATTGGTTCACCCCCCAATGGCTGCAGGTGGAGGATTAGCCTATTGAGCCACGGCGCCGGCACACCGGGTTCTAGTCCTGGTCAGGGAGCCGGATTCTGTCCCGGTTGCCCTTCTTCTAGTCCAGCTCTCTGCTGTGGCCCGGGAAGGCAGTGGAGGATGGCCCAAGTCCTTGGGCCCTGCACCCGCATGGGAGACCAGGAGAAGCACCTGGCTCCTGGCTTTGGATCAGCACGGTGCGCCGGCTGCAGTGGCCAATGGGGGATGAACCAACGGAAAAGGAAGACCTTTCTCTCTGTCTCTCTCTCTCTCTCACTGTCTACTCTGCCTGTCAAAAAAAAAAAAAAATACCTTGGAAATCATCTAAAATCTGTAAGATGGTTTTGTTAATGACTGCTTGCTTGAGAGGCATTTTGTCCAGAAGAAAGAGCAAATGATTCAGAATTCACTGGTAGCATCCCCCACCTTCTTTTTTCTTTCTTTTTTAATAAGTAGCGAGATAGACAGCTGGAGATTGCATCTACCAGGTCACTCCCCAGCAATAATCAGAACTGAGTCAACCAAAGCCAGGAGCTTGGAAATCAACCCACGTCTCCCATGTTAGTGGATGGCAGGAACCCAAACCCTTGAGCCATCTCCTGTGCTTCCTGGAGTGTTGAGTGTGCATTAGGAAGAGGCCGGAATGGGGAGCTGCAATAGGACTCCATATCTAACCAATACAGAGCTTGACTATCTCATCTGGCGGCTTAACCAGAGGCCTGATATCTCTCCCTCTGGGAGCTTTTTAAAATCAGCTTCACCAAGGTGCACCAAAGTGCATCTACTTAGAATTACAATTCAGTGTCTGGCATTGTGGCATAGCAGGTTAAGCGATGGCCTATGATGCCTGCATCCTACATGGGCACCGGTTTGGGTCCCAGCTGCTCCACTCCCAATTCAGCTCCCTGCTAATGTGTCTGGGAAAGCAGCAGAAGATGACCGAAGTCCTTGGGCCCCTGCACCCACATGGGAGAATTAGATGAAGCTCCTGTCTTGGCTTCAGCCTGGCACAGCCCTGGCCATTGTGGCCAATTGGGGAGTGAACCAGCAGATAGAAGCGTGCGTGCGCGCGCGCTCTCTCTCGTTTTTTCTCCTCTCTCTGTAACTCTGCCTTTCAAATAAATAAATATTTTTTAAAAATTACAATGCAGTGACAGCCTCTGTGCATACCATAAGACCCTGCCCTGGTCAGCATGCAGCACATCCATCAGCCCTCATGTTCCCTTGCAGTCTGTCCCCTACTCTGCTGATTTGCTTTTGTCACCATAGAGGGTTTTCTTTTAATATCTTATAAGCTGGGATTGTATATAGGATCTTCTGTAAATGAGATATGTTATTTAATGGGATTGTGTAGTGTGTACTCTTGTGTGTGATTCCTTTTACACAGTTGATACTGAAAGCAATCCATGTGGGGATGTGTCAGAATGTTATACTAAATGGTAGCTGATCATAGGGCTGTAATGTCATTGAGTGTTCTGTTCACCCATGGCTGGAGCTTTGCTGTGTCTCCAGTTTGGGGCTTGTGTAAATAAAACCATGTGGACATCTGAGTACAAGCCATTGTGTGACATAGGCTTTTGTTTCTTTCAGGCAAATACAGTGGATTGGTGGTTGTGTGGTAGAGATTTATGTTCCATTTTTAGTAACTACCAAAGCATTTTTCAAGGTGATTATAACACTATTAGGCAGACTTTTTTTTAAAAAAAGCTTTTTTATTTGCTTATTAATTTCATTTGAAAAAGCAACAGAGAGAGAGAGAGAGAGAGAGAGCAAGCAAGCTTCCATCTGCTGGTTCAGTCCCCAAATGCCCAGACTGGGTCAGGCTGAAGCCAGAGGCTAGAACTGCATCCAGGTGACCCACGTGGGTGGCAAGGACTCAATCACTGCAGCCATCACCTCTGGCTCCCAGATGCATTGGCAGGAAGCTGGACTAGAAACAGAGGAGCCAACACTCGAGCTTGCACTCCTATATGGGATGTGGATGTCACATATTGCAGCTTAACCCACTGTGCCACTGACTTCCCCGGGTATACTCTCTTACACCTGTCCCTTCCCACCTGCCTGCATCAGATCTTACAGGGAGAGACCTTGAAATATATGCAATTGAAACTTTGGTGTTCTGGAGACTTATCCTTGTACCAACACTTGCAGTAAACATTTTAGGCACTGGATAAGCTTCCTTATCTTTGCCAAGGTTGCCACCTGGTGGTGAAAATACAGAACAGCATGTTCAACCTAAAATGAACAAAAGACTGAAAACGCTGCTTGTTTCTCTAGCAGTTCTATATTGATAACATAGCAATTCAGTATAACTGTGCCAGGTCTGTAATCTACCAGGTAGCAAAAGTCACTTCATGGTGTTATACAATTTAGAAATTATACAGGCTTTCTAGTTGTTTTCTTATAGATTTGAGCCTTGTGTCTAATTCTCTGTAGGATTCCAGGTGTATTTTAATCGCCTGATACTGGATCTACTCTACAGCAAGCACTTACATTTACCGCTGAGTCCTGGCATCTTTGGGTGTTGCAGGGTATCTTCTACACGTTCACCAGTGTTCATATGCACATCTATAGGTTGTCTGCACAGTACCTGCACGTGGGTGCCTCCAATGGCAGAAATCTCTTCCTTTGCATTCTTGGAGGCTGCAAGTCTGAGGTCCAAGGGTGGGCTGGCTTGGTTCCTTCTGAGCACTGTGAGAAGAGCCTGTTCCATCTGCCCCCCTCTTGTGGCGATGTCCTGGAATTGCTGACTTTACTTGGCTGGCAGCACCATCACTTTAGTCTCTGCCTTTGTCTTCACACCACCTTCTCCTGTGTCTGCACACCACCTTCTCCTGTGTCTGCGTCTGTGTCTGCATCCAGGCTTCTCATACAGTGTCAATCAGGTGCATTAAAGCCCACACTGGTGGCCGCATCTTAATGAATTATGCCTGCAGTGACTATTTCCAAGTAAGGTCACATTCATAGGAGATGAGGCTTCAATATGTGAATTCAAGGGGGCACAGTTCAGCCTGTAACAGCTGCCTGTCTCATGATGCCTCCAGACCTGGAAGGTGCTGCAGTTAACTGGAGCACGTAACAGGACCCCTCGGCTTGGACTTGGGGAATCAGAGAGGGCTCTCTAGAGAACTGGAGTTGGCAGGTGGAATAGGAGTTGGCCAAGGGCAAGGGTAGGGTGGCAAGCATTATCCACAGCGGAGGTGGACATGCGTACTTGGCATACAAAATAAGTCTCACTGATTACAATGTTTGTGAGCCTTCAAGGCTCAATCCTATTCTGACAAAATCATATTCCTTGATATTTAATTGAGGGGAGGGGAAATGATTAGTGATGAAAAAGAGGTTGGAAAAGAAAGACCATTTGGGGCAGAGGAAAGATCACATACAGAGGTGAGAGAGAACATAAGACTGTTTGAAAAATTAGAGTGAATGGGGCACTGATTTGGGAGGTAGAGGACAGCAGGAACAATATTGAGAGAAGAGGCTGGTCTAGGTACAGACTTGAAAGATAATTCAACCTGAAACCATTTTGACCTCCTCTATCTAAATTTAAAGTCAACTTGAACTTTGTGTCTAAATTACCTTTACACACCAGGCTCAGGTTTTATAGACAAGTCTGTGCTGTGTTGTCGCATACTGAATGCATCATTAGGCTTCCAACATTGTTTTAGAGATAGCAAAGAGCCTTTGTTAAAGCTTCCCCTTCCCTCCGCCGTGCTGGGACTTCCGAGTTACAGTTGTAGTCTCCAGAGTGGATCGTGTTCCCGGCAGGTCCTGAATCGTGATGTCCTGCCAGAAGGCAGCTGGGACACTTGCGTGTGCTCTGCCTCCCTGGAGTTTCAAAGATTAAAAGCATAAGACTCACAAAGGAGATTTTCTTTGTTCCATTATTGGGGCTAGAATGAGAACAATGGTCTATTTTATAACCGTTATCATTATCTTCCTCCCAGATTGAATTAAAATTAGTTTAATATTCTATTAGAAAGTTCTTTGTAGAATCGCTGTCATTTTGCTTATTTCCACTAGCTTGTTAACAATGAACTCAAAGCTAATTCAATGCCTTTGAGAGAGTTGTAAACTTTATTTTAGTCTCTAAGGAACTTAAAAAAAATTACATGCTGTTCAGTAATTAAAATTCCCAATACTTCCACAGCCTTAGCATGCTAGATGTAAATCTACCTGGTCTGAATTACTAGTAGACTTTTTTTCCCAGGATTTATTTGAGAGGAAGAGTTACAGAGAGACAGGGAGAGACAGAGAGAGAGGTCTTCCATCTGCTGGTTCACTCCTCAGATGGCCAAAACAGCTGGGGCTAGGCCAGGCCAAAGCCAAGAGCCTGGAACTCCATCTTTGTCTCCAAGGACGTGGGCCATCTTCTGCTGCATTCGCAGGCACTTTAGCAGAGAACTGGATGGGAAGTGGAGCAGCTGGAACTCAAATCAGCACCCATTTGGGATGCTGGTGTCCTAGGCAGCAGCTTAACCCACTGTGCCAACAAAGCTGGGCCCTGCTAATAGACTTCTAAGAGGCAGCACTGCAATAATATTTTTAGAAGGCCTTAGTATGGAACAGATAGTGTAATAGTTCTGACTGGGAGTTCTGGAGTCAGACTGGATTCAGATCTTCGGTTGAACCTGTTGGGGTGCAAGTGTTACCAAGTTTTTTATAAACTTGGGCAGATATGAAAAGTTCTGTGACCTTGATGCTCCCTGTACCTCACTGTCCTCCTGTGTACATTGTGGCTTATAGTAAAACCACTACAGAGGGTTGTTGTTAATACTGAATGAGTTGATTGTGGAAAGTACTTAGAACAGTGCCTGGTACATACTCAGTACTCAATAACGTTAGCTATTGTTACTTGGAACCCCTATTGAATAGTTTAAGACAATTTGTTAAGTATATTCTGAATGCCATACAGGAACTTACTTGGTGTAGCTTACATAAAATTATTGTCAGAGAATAGCTTAAGATACTTTTCTTAGTTGATTTTTCAAGTGTCTTTTTGTCTTTAGTGCATTTAAGATTCTTAAACTAACTTACTTTTTTTAAAAAAAATATTTATTTATTTGAAAAGCAGAGTTTCAGAGAGAGGAGAGACAGAGATGGAGATCTTCTATTCGCTGTTTCATTCCCCAGATGGCAGCAACAGCTGGGACTGGGCCAGGCTGAAGCCAGGAGCCTAGAACTCCATGTGGGTCTCCCACATGGGTGGCAGGGGCCCAAGTACTTGGGTCATCTTGCACTGCCTTAGCAGGGAACTAGACTGGAAGAGGAACCACTAGGACTCGCAGGCTATGGCTTATCCTGCAGGCCACAATGCTGGCCCCTAATTGATTAACTTTTAAGCTGGGATGATGTTTGTCCATAGGCAAGAAGATGAACCTCAAAGGTTCAAAAGAAAAGACATTCTTTGGAACAATAGGTGGAAGATAGATTCCTCTTAAGAATTTTCTGTGGGACTCTAGAATTTGTCCTTGTGGTTCTTCTGCTTACTTAATGACAAAGGGAAAAAGAAGAGCTGCCCATAATTTACTGGCATTTTCAATTTTTGATTAAAGCCATTGAAAAACTCTTTGAATATTTATCTTTCAGAAAATGTCTTTGAAATTGAAAAATGCAAAGCGGATTGAGGGACTTGATAGCAATGTGTGGTGAGTATCTTAGAATAAATAATTATAATTTGGTGATGTTTTCCTACATAATTTTATGGCCTTAGTTGGGAATTTTTAGCCTCAACCATAGCCTATAAATAAAACCACTCATTTAATTCATTCATTAAGTGGCAATAGAAGAAAGTTAGTGATCCAAACACTGATTTGCTTAGCAAATGTGCCATGCCCTTTGCCTAAGCACTTGGACATACTGGAAAAAGAAAAACAGAACTTACCTTTTAATCCATGAGCTTTTCTTATTAATTTTATTAATGATATCTAATAGTTAATGAGAGAACTTGGTAGCAGCTGGACTCTTTGAGAAAAAAGCATGATTAAAATATGGATATCATAGAATTGAAGTTTATAAGGAACATTAAGTTCATTGATTCAATTGTCATTTTATTATTTGTGAGTGGTAAAGTTACTGTTAGAAATTCATAAATTTTTCATCTGTAAGACTAAAGGAAGTCTTCTTTTTTCTTTTTTTTTAAGGACTTATTTATTTATTTTTGAATCTACTGGTTCACTCCCTAGATGGCTGAAGCCAGGAGCCAGGCACTTCATCCAGGTCTCCCACATGGGTGTCAGGGGCCCATCTTCTGCTTTTCCCAGGTCATTATCAGGGAGCTGGATCAGAAATGGAGCAGCTGGGACAAGAGCCAGTGCCCACATGGGATTCTGGTGCCAGAGGCTTCGACTTTACCTGCTGTGCCACAACCCTGGCCCCTAACTTATTTTTTCAGTTTTATGAAAGACCAGGAGATGTAACAAGCCTGTTTTGGTAACTAGTACCTGCTATCAGTTTGTTTGTTTTGTAATTTAGGATTGAATTTACCAAGTTGGCTGCAGACCCTTCTGTTGTCAATCTTGGCCAAGGCCTTCCAGATATATCCCCTCCTGCATATGTAAAGGAAGAATTGTCAAAGATTTCAGCAATTGATAGCCTGAATCAGTACACCCGGGGCTTTGTAAGTATATAGGGACCTGGTGGGGAATGAGCCTGTGTTATATTTTGCATTGTGTGTATGTATACTTTTGCTTAGAGGCAGTTGACTTTCTGGGGCCAACTGTCCCAATCTGGTAACCTCAGGAACTGCCCCTTGTCCTTGTTTCCTGGGATGAGTCTTTCTCTGCTTCTAGCCCCTCTGGAGCTCTGTTTTGGCCCTTACAGTAGCTCCAGGATGGAATCCTATGGTAGCAAAAGAAGGGAGAGTACTTGCATGACTTGAAAGGTCTTTTCCATCTCCTTAACACTTAGCCCCAGCACTGGCTAATTGTAATTAATACTCTCTGTTTTGAACTGGTTACTTTCTTCCTTTCTATCCTACCTCAACTCTGTTACTCATCCTTCTGTGATGAAATGCCTCGAATAGGAGATTTTCTACATTCAGATGTCCCTTTGCACTGTAGACATACCTGTCATGTCTAAAGCCATATAATTATCACGCGTCTGAGCGTTGATCTTTTCCTTTTATGATAATTATGGAAAATTGTCAGGGAGATGGTTTAGGAAGGATTTTTCCACCCCTTAGGAAGATGAACAGGTAAACAAAGAGAAATCTCCATCTTCTTGTTCACTCCCCAGATGTCTGCAACAGATAAGACTAGGTAAGGCCAAGCCAGCAGATGGGAATTCAGTCCAGACCTGCCACATGAATGGCAAGGATTACTTGAACCATCACCTGCTGCCTCCCAGGGTACACATTAGCAAGAAGCTGGAATTAGAGCCAAGCCAGGATGTGAATTCATTATGGGATACAGGTTCTCTAAGCTGTGTCATAACTACTGTACCAAATACTCACCTAGAGGAAGCTGATGTGTTTGTTATCTTTTATAGCAGTAAAAGTCCAGAGAGGGCTTTGTGTTGGGGATGAGCACACAGAGAAAAGCAGTGAGACTGCCCTGTGTGCCTCTTCAGCACCAGTGGGAATCTCTGCTCTCCATAAACCCTTATTCCCTGACTTACCCTCCAGACCCCTTCTCAGACCTTCTCTACCCACATACCCCTCTCAGGCCTGTTCAGGTCCATGATGAAAGGCTCAAAAGAACAAGTGAAAGAACAATGATGAAACAAGAAGCCGGTTCCTTGAAAAGATCAGTATGTAAAGCTTTCAGCTAGATTGATCACTAAAAAGAATACACCTAATACTTTTTAAGGAATGGAAAAAAGAATAGCATTACAGATCAAATAGACACTAAAGTGATAATAAGAAAATATTAAGAATAATTGTATGCCAATCCATTTGACAACTTACATGAAGTAAATTATTTAAAAGATAGAAATCATCAAAACTCACGTTTGTTGATTTTTAATCCTTTCTTCCTCAGAAATTAGTTATCCTCAATAAATTCCACTCACTTAGCCATCAGCGTGAATATCATTCACTTCCTCTTAGTGCTTGTTGTCACATCAACTCTAGTGTGCATGTCTTCAGTGAACTTGTTTTTGCCCTCTCTCCATAGCCCATGAGTTGTTAGAACCTTTCTAGCAGTTTGGGAATGCAGGTTCAGGGAATATGTAGTTAATGAAAGTTTTCTGGGTTTAATTGGAAAAAAAAAATCAACTCTATTCAATGTGATTACATTACTGTCAAAGATACAATAGGAGTTCATTTTGATTCAGAGCAACTACTTTGAAATTATGCATTGTCAGATGCTTTGTTTAGTAGAGAGTCTCAATCATTGGCAAGTCTTCATGAACCTTCATGTAGGAACTCTCCAAAGGTAGGGGAAAACTTTTAAAAATGTTACTACCATTAAAAAAAATACAAATGTTTGGACAATTATAAACATTTAAATGTACATTTTAAAGTTTCTTACATATGATCTCAAACAAGTAGGCTTCATAATCAGTTCTGTTTTTCTTATATTTTTACCCAACAGGGCCATCCACCGCTGGTGAAAGCTCTGTCCTGCCTCTATGGAAAACTTTATCAGAATGAAATCAATCCGAACAAAGAAATCCTTGTGACAGTGGGAGCGTACGGCTCTCTTTTTAATGCCATTCAGGGACTAATTGACGAGGGAGATGAGGTAGGTGTATTAACATTAGCTCAGTATCTGTATGAATCATGTTCCTTTGTCCCACCTTTGACTCTTTATTTCCACTCTTTTCCTTTTTATTTTTAACTGTTTTTTAAGTTTAGTGTATATAGAATGAAATTCACAAAACTCAAGTGTACAGCTGGATGCCTACATCCCCTCTCTCCTGAGCCCAGACAAGGATGGAGTGCATCTCCAGCACCCTAGGGGTCTCTTCCGATCCCCTTCCCTGTCAGTATTCTCCCAGAGGTCATCATTCTTCTGTCTTTTGTCACTGCTGGTTTGTTTTGACTACTCTCTTGCTTGATTAAGTAGAATAGAAACTCACCCATTTTGTTACACATAGGTAGAAGAGGGTAGGGAAGATGGGGAAAAAGAATTTTTTGTCTTCATTGCTAAAATAACCTTTGATCTGAATGCAATCAGGTATTTGACCGATGAATTTCTGTGCTTGGTCCTGTGTTAGCAGCACGGCATGAGGATATGCAAGTATGATGGGGAGGTTCAGTGCTTTCTGCTGTTTAGTACTGTGATGTAAAACCAACTTGGGAACCTACCTCAGTCATCTGCACCCTGACTTCTCCACTGACATTCCAGTACTCCTGCTTTCCTGTTTCTTGACCTCTTCAGTTTTTTCAGAAATTACTGAGAATCACTCATATGAGAGGTGGTGTGAGAAAGAAGAATTTTAAAAGATCATTTCTACATGGAAGTAGTTCTTGTTCTAGTAGAGGAGATAGACTTGCAAATGAATTGAGGAATGCGGTATGTGGGTCAGTAATGCAGTATATGTGATTGATGGTGCTGGCAAGAGGAAGAAGTGATCAGCTCTGCTAGTGAGGGTCTGGGAAGCTCCAGAGGTGTTATTCAAGCTGAGTCTGGAAATGAGGTTTATCCTGCTCAGAGCTCTTAGTCATACCAGGTTCATAAAACACACCACTATCTACTTCCTGTTATGTTATTCTTTGATATCTCTAATTCCTTCTGTAAGCTGTTTACGGGCACATGTTAAGGAAGTACAGTCACACTTTCATATTCATAGTTGCCTTTAATCCTATAACATAGCTGAATCTTATGTCCCTTACTTTGATGTCATTAAGCTGTCTTGCTTCCTCCTCCTCTGCACTGTGTTGGAGGATCCCAAGGCCCAGCCCCGTGTCCTTCTTTCCTCTATTTGTTCCTTGACCACTTTTTCTAACACTTTGGAAACCCATGTATGTCACTTTCTATCATACTGGCCCATTTTATTATCTTTATAGCATTTGTTACTCTCTGAAATTATCTGGTTTGCTTGTTTTCTAATTCACTGTACATCTTTGTCAGCAGGATCCTAGTTACAGGAGAATTTGTGTTTTTTTTTTTTTTTCCTGTATTGCTAGCACCCAAAATGGAAAGTGCTCAGTAAGTGTTCTTTAAGACAAAGAGAAGGGAATTATTCCTATTACAAAATAAATGAAGACAAAAAGTAACAGGTATATTCTTTCTACTCTCCTGCCCTGTCTCCCCAGTTTATTTTCCTTTATTGAACTCTCAACTTTTGTGTTGGGCACTGTTTCCGACGAGGGTTCTGAAGATAGGTCATCTTAGTCCCTGAGAACCTTACCGGCTGCTGGAGGAAACTATCCACTCCTGCTTCATTTCTTAATCTTCCACCTTTTCTAACACTGACTCTAACACTTTGTACCTAGTAGGTCCTCTCTATGAGTTGAATGACTGGTGCAAACAAAGAGTTTTTGACAATGTATGGTTCCAGTGAGAAAGACCTTGAGAAGATATTTTACATCATAAGGAGTACAAACAAGGGTCCTGCACTGTGGTGTAGTGGGCTAAGCCTCTGCCTATGGCACTGGCATCCCATATGGGTACAGGTTCATGTCCCAGCTATTCCTCTTCCAATCCAGCTCTCTGCTGTGGCCTGGGAAAGCAATAGAAGATGGCCCAAGTCACCCACATGAGAGACCCAGAAGTTGTTCCTGGCTCCTGGCTTCGGATCAGCCCAGCTCCGGCCATTGTGGGAAGTGAACCAGCAGATGGAAGACCTTTCTCTCTGTTTTTCCCTTTCTCTGTCTGTAACTCTGCCTCTCAAATAAATAAAATCTTAAAAAAGAGAGAGAGATACAAACCGTGGAAAGTACACACTTAAAACAATAATTGCATAGCATTACATTTAACCAACAAATAGTTTAATGAAACAACTTAGTGTAGATTTAAAAATTATGAATTATTACCAGATTTTTCAAAAGCAATTTGGAGATACACCATATACACACACACAGTATCTATTTATATTTAATCTGGCCATAGCAATCATGTGAGTTTACTCAACAAAGTATTTAGAAGCGGAGAAAGTACACACAAATAAACATAGCAATGTTATTTATACAGGAAAAAGGTAAGAAAATTATTCTAGAATTCAGCAGACCCTCATGTAGCCATTAAAATAATAAAATGGAAACTCATAGTGTGAAGTTTTCATGAAATAGTACTAGGTTTTCAAAAGAGAGAAAGAAAATATGTATATGATAGTTATAAATTATGTGTTCAGACTCTCCTGATAGAAAAGCAAGAAGTCAGTGACGCTGGATCAGGCTGTCAGGAGGCTGGGACAGCCACCTGGACTGTTGATTGGCCCACTCACCTAGAGCTCAGCCAATGGTGACTGACAGCACGGAGGGGCAAAGAGAAGGAGTATATAAGGGTGCTAGAAAAAAGGCACCTGGAGGAAAACTGAGGGAATTAGAGAAGAAAAATAGTATCCTAACTGGTCTCAGCATTCACCTTTTGTATTGGGATAAAAAAAAAAGAAAAAAGATTTATTTATGTATGTATGTATTTATTTATTTAAAAAGCAGTGTGACAGAGAGCAAGTTATCCCATCTGCTGGTTCACTCACCAAATGCCAGCAACAGCCTGGGCTGGGCTAAGCGTAAGTCATGAGCCAAGAATTCCATCTGAGTCTTCTACATAGGCTGGCAGGAGTCCAAGCACTTGGGCCATCATCTGCTGCCTTCCCAGGCACATCAGCAAGGAGCTGGATAAGCAGAGCAACAGTGACTCTATCCAGCTCTCCGATAATGGAATGGCAGTGTCCCAAGCTGCATCACAACACCACGCCTGTGGAATGATTTTGCAAAGAGAAAAGCATCGTTATTCTAAGGATAGAGCTTGTAAATTAGCACTTCTGGCCGGAAAGTATACAATTCTCTGTTGCTTTCTCTCTCTTTTGTTTTGTTTTAACACTTATTATTTATTTGAAAAATACTATTTCTTTAAAATCCTGCTGCTGTCATTGTTGTATCTATTATATTCTATACTTACTTTTCTAATTTGAAATATATGAAATTCTTAATGGTTTTGACTGGAACATCCTTTACAGAATTCAACATTGTGGCATAACAGGTTAAGCTGCCCATCTGGGGACACAGGCATTCCATATCAGAGTGCCAATTCACGTCCCAGCTGCGCTGCTTCTGATCCAGCTCCCTGCTATTGTGCCTGGGAATGCAGTGGAGAATGACCAGAGTGCTTGGGCCCCTACCACACGTGGGAGACCCGGATGGAGTTCCTGGCTCATGGCTTCTGCCTGACCCAACCAGCTGTTGGGATCATCTGGGGAGTGAACCAGTGAATGGAAGATCTCTCTCTCTCCCACCCCCCATCACTCTGCCTTTTAAATAAATACATAAAACATTTTAAAAAATAATTTGATGAGAGCTATGGCCTATCTCCCCAAATAAAGCTACCTATACACATATAAAACCTTCTATACAATTTCAGGTGCTCCCCACTGCAAGCGCATTCATAAATCTCCCTGAGAAACTAAGGACTCCAATCTAGAGCCCCTAAACAATCTTATCTTTTTTTTTTTTTTTTTTTTTTTTTTTTTTTTTTTTTTTTTTGACAGGCAGAGTGGACAGTGAGAGAGGCAGAGAGAAAGGTTTTCCTTTGCCGTTGGTTCACCCTCCAATGGCCGCTGATCCGATGGCAGGAGCCAGGTGCTTCTCCTGGTCTCCCATGGGGTGCAGGGCCCAAGCACTTGGGCCATCCTCCACTGCACTCCCGGGCCACAGCAGAGAGCTGGTCTGGAAGAGGGGCAACCAGGACAGAATCTGGCACCCTGACTGGGACTAGAACCTGGTGTGCCAGCGCCGCAAGGCGGAGGATTAGCCTAGTGAGCCGCGGCACCGGCTCTATCTTATCTTTTTTAATATTTATTTATTTTAAAGGCAGAGTTATAGAGAGTCAGAGAAAGAGGTCTTCCATCTGCTAGTTCACTCCCCAAATGGCTGCAATGGCCAGAGCTGAGTAGATCCGGAGCCAGGAGCCTGGAGCTTCTTCTGGGTCTTCCCACACAGGTGCAGGCACTCAAGGACTTGGACCATCTTCCACTGCTTTCCTAGGCCATAGCAGAGACCTGGGCCACAACGCTGGCCCCTCCCTAAATAATCTTATCTCAAGGTCTTTTCCACTCCAAGTGTTAGCTCCATGAAGGCAGAGCCAACCTTTTTCACTGCTGCATCTCAACACGCGGTACAGAGCCTCACACATAGAAGGCACACAATATTTGTAAAGTGTACTGATGACTGATATGCTGTATTCTTATTTGTGTT
This sequence comes from Oryctolagus cuniculus, assembly GCF_964237555.1. Classification (NCBI taxonomy): domain Eukaryota; kingdom Metazoa; phylum Chordata; class Mammalia; order Lagomorpha; family Leporidae; genus Oryctolagus; species Oryctolagus cuniculus. The sequence continues at coordinate 82,039,025 of NC_091438.1, forward strand.
TACTTCAGGTCATAATAATGGTGCCTTTTTACGACTGCTATGAGCCCATGGTGAGGATGGCTGGAGCAACACCTGTTTTTATTCCCCTGAGATCTGTAAGTTTGCCAGTACAGTTCCTATGCTTTAAGAAGTCTTAAAAATACCAATTACTTTGTCACCAATAAAGTTTCTACTTTGATTGCTTTTGGGGTTTACTATCTATTTCTCTTTGTCTAATCCTTTTAAAATCTTTTCAAAATAACTAAAACACTAAGGTGAACCACAGAATCTTCAATTAGCCTTGCAGTATCAGCCATGTTAACCATAGTTATAGCTGGCTCCTGGGAAGGATATAGGCATTTTAACAGCTGTTAATGTTGACAGGGTTCATTTTTCCACTTAACAGGTGTATGTGTAAGACTCAAGTCCTATTTGGCTCTCAAGGCAGAACTAAAGCCTAGTTATTGCTATTTGTGTTCTTTGCTAGTCATTTATTCAGCTACCTTTGCCATGTCTTTCTCTAATTTTTTTTCTTTATCAGGTTTTTATTTGTAAGACAGCAAACATTAATTGCATTAAATCCATCTTAATTCTTCATGCTTAGAAACCTGTTGAAGGAAAAACATGGTCTAGTTCTGACTGGACATTCGATCCTCAAGAACTGGCAAGTAAATTTAATTCCAAAACTAAAGCCATTATACTGAATACTCCTCATAACCCCCTTGGCAAGGTAAGCAACTTTGTCTCTATATCCAGTCTTCTGACCCATTGTTTTCTCATATGCTGGATAATAATTGGTCATGCTCTTTCCTTTAATATATATAGGTATATACCAAAGAGGAACTCCAAGTAATTGCTGACCTTTGCATCAAATATAACACGCTTTGCATCAGTGATGAGGTTTACGAATGGCTCGTGTATACTGGAAATAAACATTTAAAAATAGGTATGATTATAACGTGGAGTCACAAATCTAAATGTGTTTGGGGACATGTGGAACAACTGATTGGAAAGGATCCCAGGCCTGCTTTAAAATAGTCTTTGCAATGGGTATGTGTGTGGGCACTTCAAAGTAGTATTTGAATGAATGATATGTGAGTGAATTAATGAGAAATTTGAAGGACAGGCATTATAAACTTAAGGGAGGAGATTTTGGTTCATGCTGTAAATCTGTGAAACCAGGGGGTAGAACTCTTGCCCGTCTCCTTGGCTTCTTAGCAAGAATCTTGCTATTAATTGGTGTCTAAAACTTGGGGAAGCGTGCTTGCTCCTGAGGACATGCTGGACTGTGCTGAACAAATTGTCAAATGCTAAGTCAACAAGGAGAAATTATGGGGACAGTAGACTGTTGTTCAGCCCTTGCCTGAGAATTTGCCATGACTACTGGGCCATCTCATACATGCCACTTTGTCTTCTGGAGTAGTCCAACTTTGTATCAGTTATTGGACTATAAGCTGATTCTCTATAACCTTTGAATAATTGCACTTGTCTGTTGCCTTCCTTTGTCTGGAAACGTATTCCCCCAAATGCAGACACAGCTTCATCTATTTTGGGTCTTGCTCAGTATGTCAGTTCTTATGACCACCACAGTTAAGATAGTTACACCTCTCCCTTCACCATTTGTTTAATCTGTTTTGTTTTTCCTCTCTAGTAAATATCAGAATCTATGTATTTTACTTCTAAACTATAAGAAAGTGGGAATTATTATTTTTTTCCCTTCAGAGTCCTCATTTTCCAGAATACATATGAGAGTTAATCAGAAAATAATGGTTGGATAAATGAATAGGAACTAAGAAAAGGGTAGAGGAAGGAGGACTAAGACACTGTAGCAGAAATAGCTGGTAAATACATTTTAAAAATAGATAAAAAGAGTGTACTAAGACATAAAATGTGTTGCTTGTATCATAATTGTTCCTATAGTGAATTACAAATTGCTATAGAGACAGAAGAGAAAGCAGCTGCTTGAGAGGATCAGGAGAGGAATAGCAGAGGATGGAATTAGAGTGAGAAATAAAAACTTAGTTCCTAGCAGATAAACTGATATGTATTTACGGAAAAAGGCATGAAAGATCAAGATGTACTTACATTAGATGGTTTAAGTCATAAGGGTATACTATAGTAACTGGCAGAGATGAGGACAAGTGATTCTGAAGGTCTCTCTCTCTCTCACTATATATCTGAATAGAGGGTATAAACTTTGGGGCAGAGGTCAATGGTTTTGAAAGTTCTGTGGTAGAGAACCTTGAGGCACCATATTGCCATAGATAAGAATTGATCCTGAAGCCAGAAGCAGTCTTCCTAATAGAAATGTAAGTTAGAAGGCAATGCAAAAGTCCGAGTTTTATTCATACTTGTCTGTAACAAAGAACTATTTAAATAAGCCCACTTGAATTTTTCTGATTTTTTTTTTTTTTTTTTTTTTTTTTTTGCCATTAACTAAACTATGGAGCTTAGAGTACTGCATTTAAAGGTGGGAGGGGACAGCAAGAATGGTTCTGGGGTCTCTAGCCTGGGCTGTTTAGCAACAATGAGGCCCTTAACCAGAGAAAATAGGAGTAGATCTGTGAGGAACAGTTGTGCAAAGGGGGTTCCTGCTTCTCAGATTTTATGCTTGCCTTGTTGGAGTGTCTGAGACATGGACACACAATTGGAATTATGGGCTGGTAGGATCAGGTTATAAGAGGATATATTTTTGGCAGTCGTTAGAATTTTGATGGTAGGTGGACCCAAGGAAGAGAATGAGTTTTCTCAAGGAGAATATATAGAGAGTGAACAGAGAAGGCAGTGAGAGATTTAACAAGTCAGGTTGTTAGGTATCTAAATTACATCCCAGGCCGGCGCCGCGGCTCACTAGGCTAATCCTCCGCCTGCAGTGCCGACACTCCGGGTTCTAATCCCAGTCTGGGCACCGGATTCTGTCCCAGTCGCTCCTCTTCCTGTCCAGCTCTCTTCTGTGGCCTAGGAGTGCAGTGGAGGATGGCCCAAAGTCCTTGGGCTCTGCACCCACATGGGAGACCAGGAGAAACACTTGGCTCCTGGCTTCGGATCAATGCGGTGCACCGGCCACAGCGTGCCGGCCGCAGCAGCCATTGGGGAGTGAACCAATGGAAAAAGGAAGACCTTTCTCTCTGTCTCTCTCTCTCACTGTCCACTCTGCCTGTCAAAAAATAAAATAAAAAATAAATTACATCCCAGTCAATATGGACCATCTTACTGATGCCCTCTGTCTCAAGTCACTTGAACTATTTGAAATAGGAGCCGAAAATCAGATCAACATAATTTTTTATTTTGTAATTCATGCAGGTAAGCAATGTTTATTCCAAAAGATTCCTTTATGTGATCTGGAATTTATTGTTTAGACATATGAATTAAAAGCCCTTCAAGGTGAAGTGTAACTGACAGCACTACTTGGTAAAGATAGGTGAAATACATATTTAACATAGATTTTTTTAGTTGTGAAAACATCACATAAAATTAAAACAAGAAAAATATATGAATTCTCTGTCATTATTTAATAAGTACAATTCATTCGGATTAAACTTGGATAATCCATCAAATACAGTGGTCTTTGTTACATAAAAGATGCCAATTGACTATTCTATCAACTTGCAAAGTGCAATAAGTAGTTTTTTAAAATAGTAAGACTTTCTGGCCACATGTCATGAAATTAGCGTCATTGTTATATTGTCACAGATATCCTTGGTGTAGCATTCTTCATCTTGTCTCTAATCTTTTGCTGGCTTTAGTTAAAGCCCAAGTCGCCTATAACTAAAGGCCAGAGCTTCTTTGATTGAATTAAAGATTATGGCTCATATTTAAGAAGTGCAAAGACCAGTTAAGACCAGTTGTATTTCAGATGAAGCTGCAGTTTGAGTTTATAGTACAACAGATGTGATTTTCTAAGATCATCAGACCTGAAAACACTTTTTTAGTCTCTAAATTACTACCTGCACACCCAAAGCTGTGATTACCTCTTCTGCCTACTTACTCACAGTAACTTATGTGGCTTCCCAAATTGCCAAGATTGAGAGGATATAAACATCTAGATACCTTAATATTCCTTAAGGCTTTTAAGAAATACTAGAGGGGCTGGTGCTGTGGCGTAGTAGGCTAAGCCTCTTCCTGTGGCACCAGCATCCCATATGGGCACCAGTTTGTATCCCAGCTGTTCCTCTTCTAATCCAGCCCTCTGCTTATGGCCTGGGAAAGCAGTAGAATAGGGCCCAAGTCCTGGACCCCTGCACCTGCATGGGAGACCAGAAGGAAGCTCCTGGCTCCTGGCTTCGGATCAGCTTAGCTTTAGCCTTTGCAGCCACTTGAGGAACCAACAGATGGAAGATCTCTCTCTCTCTCTCTCTGTCTCTGTCTCTCCCTCTCTTTCTGTAACTCTGCTTGTCAAATAAATTAATTAAATCTTTTTTTAAAAAATATTTATTTATTTGAAAGTCAGAGTTACACAAAGAAAAAAAAGAAATAGTAGAATTTGCTCTTACTGGAGCAGATTTTTTTTTTGAAGAAAGATTTATTTATTTATTCATTCATTCATTCAAAGCGGAGGCGGGGTGGACAGATCTTCCATGTGCTGGTTCATTCCCCCAAATAGCCACAACAGCTGGGTTTGGGCATTCTGAAGCCAGGAACCAGGAACTCCATCTGGGTCTCTCACGTGGGTGCCAGGCCCCAAGCACCTGGGCAATCTTCTGCTACATTCCCAGCGTATGAGTAGGGAGCTAGATCAAAAGCGGGGCAGCTGGGACCCTCTCACAGCACTCCAGTACGGGTTGCTGGCATTGCATGTGGCAGCTTAGCTGGCTGCACCACAATGCAGGCCTCTGGATCAGATTCTTGATTCAAATGTTTTTTTCTAGTCAGTGAAATGACATTCCAGTCAACAAAAGGAACCTCGCCTTTCTCCCTACGTATGTACTGATGCATTGATAGTTGTCAAATTAATATGAAATTCCATGTAAACTATTTAGCTGATCAGGTTACTCTGAAAAAAAAAAGACATGGACTTTTATATGGCTGAAATAGTCATTAAAAATTACTTAGTTCTTTCAAATGTTATAATTAGATCTAATACTTTAGGAATGAAACTTGTGTTTAATGTTTGAGTGGCTTTGGTTTCCCCCATATATAACTTTCAGTGAAAACATGTTAGAATTCATTTCTTTAATTTATTCTTATTTTGAAAGACTTTTTTTGAAATATTGTTCTTACTAGTAGACCTTCCTGCTTTGGAATACATATATTGTCATTCTAGAAATGATATTCTACGTTATACATAGCTTAGATTTTCCGTGCTCTGATACAAAAGTAGAACATGTCATGATGTTCTCTTGGAATACTTTGGAAGACCAGAGACCTCTCAAAACTTCAAGTAATATAATTGCTTCTAGCAAATATTAGAATATTCCTTCTTCTAAATATTTTCCTTATTTGTCTTCTTGGTTTTTGTTATAATCCACAAATAATACAGTTGTATCATTTCTGATTTATATACTTTTTTGTGCTGTTACAAATATTGGCATATTCCATAATAAATTAAAATCATTTATGCATCATTTTGGAAATGTCTTTAATAAGTAGCTACTTAGACCCCCAGGAAGTATATGTGCTGCCAAAGCGAGCACAGACCCCTGTACGTTTCCTTTGTGTGTACCAGCATGCATAGACAATACAGAAACCCCCACTGTACCTCTGAGAAACAACTAGAAAAACCTGGTGGGATTGCATGTAAAGAACGTCACAGCTAAATGACTTGAGGAATCTAGAAAACAGTGTTTCAGATAGCGTTCTCAGAAGAGTAATTGACCAGTCATTGTCAACCAGCAAAATCCTCAAGCTCTTCCATTTTAGACCTCCAGGCCTGTGTTTCCCATGTTTCCCTTTAGACTAAACTACCTTCCCTCTCCTCTGGCTGGCTAAGGTCTGTTTGGTCTTCCAAGTTCAGCTCAAGCATTGTTGGCTGCAGAAAGAAGCCCCCAGCGGCCTCTGCCTTTGCGTTAACTCCCTGCGTCCTACTATTTCAGCACATACTACTCTGTATCACTGTTGTTTTGTGTGCCTATTCTTCCGCTAGATAGCAAACTCTTGGAAAATAGGAACTGCATCCTACATCTTACTCATCTTTGTTTCTTCTAGACCTTAGTCCCTGCCACTTGGTAGTTGCTAACAAATATTTGTTGGGTAAATGACTTTATTAAAGATATTCATCAACGGGAAAACCTTTATTCAGTTGATTCACATTATTTGTGAGTCCTACACGTGCAAATTCACCTACTCCCTAAAATATATTTGTAGCCTGAAAATCAGTTGCCAACAGTGCTTAATTCAAAGAAGGGTAAAAGTCTCAGCCATTCTTTATTCACTTTCCCAGCTGAGGCCAAACAAGGCATCGCTTTGCTTCTTACATCAGCTCATACTATGAGCAAGCATCTTTTTCAGTGACTTTGCTGAGAAATAGCCCCAAACACAGCACTGAAGTGCTGTTTGACGTTGCAAAGGGCAGGAAGGCTGTGATGTGCCTTATGGAGAAAATACGTGGGTTCAGTAAGCTTATTTCAGGCCCAAGTTCTAGTGCTCTTCGCTATGGAGGCCTCAAAGGCTGACAGCTAAAAGGTACAGGGCTTCTTGAGATATGGAAATGGTAATCTAGAGCTGATAGTGGTGATGGTTGTGCAACTCTGAGTACTGTAAAAGCCACACACAGATGCAAACATACACAAACAAGATTACTAGGCCTTGCCTCCCAGAATTTCTTTGATCTGGGATGAGCCCCAACTATTTGCCTTACAAGTTCCGCTGAGATGCTGATATTGCTGGTGTGAAATCACATTTCAAGAACCATTGCTTTAGGAAACCTAGAGAAATAGTCTGAGAAAATGAACAGAATAAACAAGGGCTAAACAGTTGTTAGGATCACAACTAAAACCAGGCCACAGGATCATGCAGCCACCATGAACACTGAACAGTGGATGCTGCATTCCTGAGCAGCTGCCACTTAACCTGGCCTGAAACACTGCCTTCCATTATCACTGCTATTTATGTATTATTCCAGTGTGGTATTATAGTGTTTGAGAGCAGTACAGTGTTTTCAGCTGTGTTTTGGGTTAAAGTTACATTATCCTGTATTATAATACATTTATTTTCATTGAATTCATGTATCTTTGTTATGTTTTTAGATTTGCTGAATGTGATTGAAAAACAATTATTTAAAGTTTTTTTCCCCCATTCAGCCACTTTTCCAGGCATGTGGGAGAGAACCATAACAATAGGAAGTGCGGGGAAGACTTTCAGTGTCACAGGCTGGAAGGTGAGATAAGGAAGAATTAAATTGTGGAAAAGTGAGCGTGTCTTTTCTTTTTTGTACAGTGTTTTGTATTTGCTTATCTTTTCAGTTTATGTTTTTTTATACTCAAGGATCCTTTGTTTATTCATTGACTCATTGAGACAGTCATCTCCTTAAAAGTAAACAGTTACATAATTTCTATTTCTTAAGTCATCAACTAATGACTTTTATTTGCAAAGAATATTAATATTGATGCATATTAATATACAAAAAGAAAAAGCTAATGGCTAATGTTTTGGTGCTTAGTTAGCATCAGACTCTAAATTTTACATGCACTAATCTTCGATCTCTGATCCTCATTATAAGGTGGGTGTAGTTATTTACCTTGTTTCACAGATGTTAAAACTAAAGCATAGAGAAGTTAAATAATTTGCCTGAGATTCTACTGCTAATTTGTTCAAGCCAGGACAGACAGTCTGGCTTCAGAATCCATTGACTCCATCACTGTGTTATTTACTACAATGACAGTCAAGCAGTTGAAGTCGATCTTCCAGCCTCACCTCTCCTGAACATAGCTAAGAAGCAGAAAACATCAAAAAGAAGCTTGCAGAATCTAAAGTCTCTGCAAGAGGTCTTTAAGAAGTTCATGAAAAATGCATATCTTGCCGGTGCCGCTAATCCTCCACCTTGCGGCGCCGGCACACCGAGTTCTAGTCCCGGTCGGGGCACCGGATTCTGTCCCGGTTGCCCCTCTTCCAGGCCAGCTCTCTGCTGTGGCCAGGGAGTGCAGTGGAGGATGGCCCAAGTACTTGGGCCCTGCACCCCATGAGAGACCAGGAGAAGCACCTGGCTCCTGCCTTCGGATCAGCGTAGTGCGCTGGCTGCAGCGCGCCGGCCACGGCGGCCATTGGAGGGTGAACCAGCGGCAATGGAAGACCTTTCTCTCTGTCTCTCTCTCTCTCACACTGTCCACTCTGCCTGTCAAAAAAAAATGCATATCTGGAAAAATATGCATGATTTCAAAATTTTATTGCAGCAAAATAAATTTATCTTCTATCCTATTTTTCCATGAACTTTTTGAAGTACCCTTAAGCTCTTAATCAGAGTTACTTTTACCTATAATTCAAACACGCTTAATCATCGGTTTTCAGTCCTTTAGAATACCAGAAGTAATAAATTAGAAAAGACTAATAATGAGAACAGTCTCTGTTTGCCTTCTGAAAGCAGAGTTTAGGGACTCTAATTGAAAACTTCCATAAAAAAGAATAGTGTTGGAATGGTTATAAGTACTAAGATTGCACTACTTTTGTTGTGTGAGCCTTTTAGCATTGCATGTATTTAACAAATGCATTGATTATTTTCTCAGATGTAGTATAAACGATTATATTATTTTTGAAATCTGCTTTTATCTTTTCCTTCCCCAGCTTGGTTGGTCCATTGGTCCTCATCACTTGATTAAACATTTACAAACAGTCCAACAAAATAGTGTTTATACTTGCGCAACTCCTTTACAGGTAGGCTTTATGGTAACTTGGGGGTGAAGCATGCTGTTTTGGTGACAGTGTCACTTTTACAACACATATTTGAATTGACCTAGTTTTTACTGTTATGTCCTTGGGCAATGCCTTCTAAGATAAGTTTGGAATTTAAGAGCAGACACATATCCACTGTTACCAAGGATGGTGGTTTGTTTGTTTTCTAAATACACCAGGTTTTAGCTTTGAACACTCATACATGCTGTCAGGAGTACAAAATGCTTCAAATTCTCTGGAAGACAGAGACAGCACCAAGCAAAATAAAAGATCTACTTGCCATAGGAAGCAGCAGTCCATCTTCTGAGATTTGCCCCAGAGCTTTTATCTGCAGATGAATGAAGTTATGTATGCACATGGCTATTCAGTGCAGGTAACTAGTGATAGTACATTGTCCATTCACAGACAATTTAAATAAACTGTGATCTATCCAGAAGTTGAAACAGCATATGACTATGTTAATTTCCTATTGCTGCTGTAACAAATTACAACAAACATGTGACTTATAACGATGTAAGTATATTATCTTGGGGCTGGCCTAGTGGCTCAGCAGGTTAAGCTGCCACCTGCAATGCAGGCATTCCACATGAACACCAATTTGAGTTCAGGCTGCTCTGCTTCCAGTCCAGCTGCCTGCTAATGTGTCTGGGAAAGCATCAGAAGATGGCCTAAGTACCTGGGCCCCTGCCACCCATATGGGAGAGCAGATGGTGTTCTGGCTCCTGGCTTGTGCCTGGCCCAGCCATGGCTGTTGTGGCCATTCAGGGAGTGATCCAGCAAATAGATGTCTCTTCCTTTCCCTCTCTATCACTCTGTCTTTCAAATAAATATAATAAATTTATATTTATATAAATAAAATAAAATACATAAACATTATACATATAATCATTATATATATAAATAAATAAATAATCTTACAGTTCTGCAGATGAGAAGTCCAAAATGGGTCTTAAAGGACTAAAATCATGGTGTTGGCAAAATTGCATTTCTTCTGGTGGCTCTAGAGAACAATCTATCCCTTGCTTTCTCCAGCTTCTAAGGGTTGCTAGAATTTATTGGCTTGTGGTCACATCATTCCAGTTTCTGCTTCCATCAAACATCTTTTCCTGTGACTCTGACTTTCCTACCCCCTCCTTCCCTTATAAGGACCTCTGAGATTACATTAGGCCCCTGGATCATCTCCCCTTCCCAAGATCTGAGATTAACTCACATTTGTGAAGTTCCTTTTACCATGCAAGGTAACATACTAACAGATTCTGGGTTTTAAGATGTAGACATCTTTGGAGACCATTATTCTTTTAAATTTTTATTTATTCACTTTATTTGAAAGGCAGTGAGAGAAAAAGGGACAGACAGACAGAGATCTCCCATTCACCCAGGACAGCTGAATCTAGGTGGAGCTGAAACCAGGAGCCAGCAACTAAATCTGGGTCTTCCATGTGGATGTCAGGGACTAATAATCTGCTGCCTTCCAGGATACACATTAGCTGGAAGCTGGAGTCTAATGCAGAGCCAGGACTCAAACCCAGGCTCTCCAGTGAAGGGATACCGGCATCCCAAGTGGCATCTTAACTGCTAGGCCAAATGCCAACTCCCATTATTCTTTCTACCACGCTGGCTATTGAAAAGAAAAGAATAAAGAAAGAGAATGAAGAAATTATAATTGCTGATATGAATTTTCAGAATATATAATAAAGTTAAAAAAGATGAAATACGGTACAGTATGTATTCATACCATATTTTATATAAGAAAGTATATATTGGTGTGTGTATATATATATGGAAAGTATATATTTTCTTTCAATTTTTAAAGATGTATTTATTTATTCAAAAGACCAGATTATAGAAAGAAGTGGGGAAGAGAGAGATCTTTCATCTGCTGCTTCAACCCCCAAAGACCACGATGGTTAGGGCTTGTCCAGGCCAAAGCCAGGACCAGTAACTCCATGCAAGTCTCCCATGTGGGTAGTAAGGGTCCAAGCACTTGGGCCATCTTCTGCTGCTACCCCAAATGCATTAGCAGAGACAAACCGGATCTCCTATATGGGATGCCTACAGTGCAGGTGGTGGCTTAACCTACTTACTGCACCACACACTGGCCCCCCACTTGTATTTTCTTAAAGGATCTCTAGAAGAGTCCATATGAATCTAGAGATAGGTTAGGTTAGAGATAGGTTCAAAGTCTTTTTTTTTCTCAAAGATTTATTTTACTTATCTGAAAGAATTACAGAGAGAGGTAGAGACCGCGAGAGGGGTCTTCCATCTACTGGTTCACTCCCAGATAGCCGCAATGGCTAGAGCTGCACCTATCCGAAGCCAGAAGCCAGGAGCTTCTTCCAGGTCTCCCACACGGGTGTTGGGGCCCAAGAACTTGGGCCATCTTCTGCTTTCCCAGGCCATAGCAGAGAGCTGGATCGAAAGAAGAGCAGCCGGGACTAGAACCGTTGCCCATATGGGATGCCGGCACTTCAGGCCAGGGCATTAACCCACTGCGCCTCAGCACCAGCCCCAGGTTCAAAGTCTTTTTACTCCAAAGTGAGCCCTTCATCTGTGAATTCAACTAACTGGAGAGCAAAAATATTTGGGAAAAAAATTTCATCTGTATTAGTCATGTATAGGTTTGTTTCCTTATCATTATTTCTTGAAGCAATACAGTGTGACAACTATGTATACAGTATTAGGTGTTATAATAAATAATTCAGAGATGACTTAAAGCATACAGGAGAGTGAGCAGAGGCTGTTTGCAAACACTACACAATGTTGTGTAAGGAACATGAGCACCTACGATTTTAGAATATAGCAGAGGGGATCCCCATGGGTACTGCAGCACAACTTTGTATCTTCTTTATCTTGTTTCCATCTTTTCTATACAGAAACAGGGATCTGTTTACCATCATTGTGTGAATAAGCCAAACAAAATATTATTTTTCTAGAAGGCAGTTGAGAGGGTTCCTGTACAAGGGTACTTCAAGTTCATGGGAACATTGAATTGAAAGAGAAGTTTGTTTTAGTGCAAAAAAAAAAAAAAAAAAAAAAAAAAAAAAGGAGCTCCATACATAGACTTTTCATAACATGCATTTTCCATGAGCTCTTTAAGTCCCCTCCTTGGCTACTGTAAACTTGGTGTTTCTCCTTCCTGTCAAAACTGCCTATTAGGGACCAGCATCGTGGCTCAACAGGTTAAGCTGCAGCTTGCAGTGACATCATCCTACATTGGAGTGCCAGTTCCTGCCCTGGATGTTCCACTTTACATCCAGCTTCCTGTTAATGGTCTGGCAAGGCAGCAGATGATGGCACAAGTACTTGGGCCCCTGCCACCTGTGGGAGAGACCAGGATGAAGTTTCTGGCTTCTGACTTCAGCCTGGCCCAGATCTGGCTGTTGCAACCATTTGGAGAATGAACCAGCAAATGAGAGAGATCTTTCTTTCTCTCTCTCTGTCTCTCCATCTCTCTATAGCTCTGCCTTTCAAATGAATACATCTTTTTAAATGGCCGCAACAGCCAGAGCTGCGCCAATCTGAAGCCAGGAGCCAGGAGCTTCTTCCTTGTCTCCCATGTAGGTACAGGGGCCCAAGGACTTGGACCATCTTCTTCTGCTTTTCCAGGCCATAGCAGAGAGCTGGATCGAAAGAGGAGCAGCCAGGACTAGAACCAGTGCCCAAATGGGATGTCTGTGCTTCAGGCTAGGTCTTTAACCCACTGTGCCACAGTACAGTCCCCGGGAAAATCTTTTAAAATTTATTTTTCAGTGACTCTAAAGTAATACCATGGGAAAGACTAATTCTTTTTTTTTTTTTTAAGAGATTTATTTATTTATTTGCAAGTCAGAGTTACACAGAGAGAAGAGAGGCAGAGAGAGAGGAGAGAGAAAGAGGTCTTCCATCCACTGATTCACTCCCCAATTGGCTACAGTAGCTGGAGCTGTGCCGATCTGAAGCCAGGAGTCAGGAGCTTCTTCTTGGTCTCCCACGCAGGTGCAGGGGTCCAAGGACTTAGGCCATCTTCCACTGCTTTCCCAGGCCAAAGCAAAGAGCTGGATCAGAAGTGGAGCAGCCAGGTCTCAAACCAGCGCCCATATGGGATCCCGGTGCTTCAGGCTAGGGTGTTAACACACTGCGCCACAGCGCTGGCCCCAAGACTAAGTTTTGCATTTGGTTTTATTATAAATGTCAATGGATTCTCTCAAAATAAATATATTCATTTAGTCAACAAATCTTTAATGAATATTAGATATATAGCAAGCAGATAGTCCTGCCCTTTAGGAACTTGCAACTTAGTGGGCAGATACTGATGATAAATATTTTCAAAATATTATGTATCAGATGTTGATGGATGTAAAGAAAAAAAATGAAGTAGAGAAGAAGGAGGGGCCGGCGCTGTGGCGCAGCTGGTTAGCACCCTGGCCTGAAGCACCGGCATCCCATATGGGTGCAGGTTCTAGTCCTGGCTGTTCCACTTCTTTTCTTTATTTTTTTTTTTTGACAGGCAGAGTGGACAGTGAGAGAGAGAGAGAGAGAGAGAGAAAGGTCTTCCTTTGCCGCTGGTTCACCCTCCAATGGCCGCCGCTGCAGCCGGCGCACCGCGCTGATCCCGGCAGGAGCCAGGATCCAGGTGCTTTTCCTGGTCTCCCATGGGGTGCAGGGCCCAAGCACCTGGGCCATCCTCCACTGCACTCCCTGGCCATAGCAGAGAGCTGGCCTGGAAGAGGGGCAACCGGGACAGAATCCGGCGCCCCAACCGGGACTAGAACCCGGTGTGCCGGCGCCGCAAGGTGGAGGATTAGCCTATTGAGCCACGGCGCCGGCTGGCTGTTCCACTTCTGACCCAGCTCTCTGCTATGGCCTGGGATAGCAGTAGAAGATGGCCCAAGTCCTTGGGCCCCTGCACCCACGTGGGAGACCCGGAGGAGGCTCCTGGCTTCTGGCTTCAGATCGGCGCGGCTCCAGCCGTTGCGGCCATCTGGGGAGTGAACCATCGAATGGAAGACCTCTCTCTCTCTCTTTCTCTCTCTGCCTCTCCTCTCTCTGTGTAACTCTGACTTTCAAATAAATAAATAAATCTTTAAAAAAAAAAAAAAAAGAAATAAAAAGAGAAAAGGAAGGAAAGTACCAAGGAAGAGAGTACACTTGTATTATGTTAAATAAGATAATCTTTGAAAACCTCACTTTTTGAAAAGGTCACATTTGAGTAATGAACTGAAGGAAGTTAAGCAGCCATGTGATTTCCTAGAGAAGAACCCTGTGGGTTGAGAGAACAGCTTATGCAAAGGCCCAGTGGCCTGGCTGGCATATTTATATCAGTGAATATCACAGAGGCTAGACTGGGGTGATCCAGGGAGAAGACTAGGAGGAGCTGAGATGAGAGAGGTGCCTGGGAGGCAGATGGAGCTGGGCCATGTATGTCACTGTAAAGAATGAGTGACATCAGTCATGAGAGAGTTTTTGAGCACAAGAGTGACATGGTCTGGCTTGAGTTATTTATCAAAGGGACTCTGGCTGCTGTGTTGCAGCGATCAGGGGGAAAAATGCCAATAGATTGAACCACTGTGTGGATGGTAGAACTGCTGAAAAGTGATTGGACTCCGAATATATTTTGGAGTTAGTCCCAATAGTATTTGTCAATGGATTACGTATGAGATACAAGAAAAAAGACGAGTCCAAGATAGGGCTAGTTGTGTCAGATGTTTGTCTCCTGAGCTTTGAATTTTCTAGGGCAGTATCTCCTAGTTGCTGAGAAAAAGAAACATACAGCTGAGAATCTGGAACACCTTTTCCTGCATGTCAGCGTGGGGCCCTGTTCTGCCCTCAGAAAACCATGCTTAGATACTGGCCCCTGCCTCCCGGAGAACCACAGATTTCTAGGCTGATGCAGTCCATCCTTATCTCAAAGTTTACTTCTGTACTAGTGCTGAATTCTTTCTCTGTGACCTTGCCCCACACTATGATTTCTAATCATCCCTGTTCACATTGGCCTACAAAGTTCTGTGCTTCTGCTTGTACAGATGTTTGCTGTTTGTCCATGCCCTGAGCCTGACTTGTTTACCTGTCCTGACCTGTTGCCCTCTCAGACAGCTGTCAAATCCTTGAGGTCGCCATCAGTCCAGACTGCTAGGACAAATTACTGTAGATTGCGCAAACTATAAACAAGAAAAATGTGTTTCTCACTGTTCTGGAGGGTGGGGCATCCAGGATCAAAGCATCACAGTTTATATCTTTGAGGGCCAACTACGTCATGATGGTGCCTTTCCCCTGTGACTTCCTGTGATAGAAGTGAGACGCTAGCTCTCTTTTTAGGTACTAATTCCCTTCCTGAGAGCTCTACTCTCCCACTCTGATCACCTCCTAAAGGCCTCACCACATAACATGATCACCTTGGGAGTTAGGATTTCAACATATAAATTTGGAAGACACAGAAACGTGTACTTAACAATGCTGGCTCTTACGTTGGCCCAGTTTCTCTCCTGCTGTTTGACTTGCCTGGGAGTCGGGGAAAGGAGATCCTTTGTGTGCTCCAGAAACTCCTTTCTAATCCCTGTTGCACTTAGACCACTGTCATGGGAATGAATGATACAGCAAGGATTTGCACGCTATGGAGCTGCATTTGCTCCTCTCCATAGGGGGTCAGTTTTCATTCCCACTCTGTCCCACAAGGTAATGAGAAAACAACTGACTACATCATTTCTCTGGTCTTTTTTCAGACTTTGATTTAGCAAGTCATTCTACAGCACATCTCAGTGGAAAATAGCATACTTTTCTATAATGTCTCTTTTTTAGTTTGGATTTTCATGACTCATGTCTACTCTTCAAATTAGATTTAATAATTTCTGTGTAATTGATTCCTCCATTAACTTGTGGAATTCAATATAGGTTCACAGGAATTGAACTGAAATTTCCTGAGTGACCTTTTCATAGTAATTTTACTCAGATAATTTTTATTTATTATACCAATAAGCTGAGCAATAAATAACATTATCATATTTCCTTTCCACATTTTTCCAACTTAACATACAGGAAGCTCTGGCTCGAGCTTTTTGGATTGACATCAATCGCATGGGTGACCCAGAGTGCTACTTTAATTCTTTGCCAAAAGAGCTAGAAGTAAAAAGAGATCGGATAGTACGTTTACTTGAAAGCGTTGGCCTAAAACCCATAGTTCCTGATGGGGGATACTTCATCATAGCTGATGTGTCTTCACTAGGTTTGTAAAGGTTTTTATTACTTCAAATATATGGAGATTTATGTGTGAAATTATGATAGAATGATGGAGAAAAGATGGGTGTCAAAGCCATAACTGCTTTAATCTATGGAAACAGATGGATTTAAACAATTTCAATATTTTCTATGATTCTCTTTACTTTGATTTTTTTTTTTTTGCCTTAAATATGACTGTTGTTAAGTGGCCATGGAGTCATTGTTCTTCTAGGTAGTCTGTTAACCTTAGAATTTGCTGTCATCCTGTTCTGGAGTATAATTTAAAACATATGTACAAGAAGTAATATATGTATATCCTGTGTTCATTTGAGTAAAATAATTTTTAAATCTTACTGCTTTAGCAAAGGGACCAAATCCTAGTTTTACTATTTGAAATGCAAAGTTACAGAGACAGAAAGAAACCTTCCATCCACTGGTTTACTTCCCATGTGGCTGCAACTATCCGCAGTAGGCCAGGCAGAAGCCAGGAGCCAGGAACTGCATTTAGGTCTCCCACGTGAGTGGTAGGGGCCAAAGTACTTGGGTTCATGTAGGATTGTAATTAGTATTAACTTTGTGCCAGAAAGCTCATTTAGAAAAATTGAGTATTTGTGATATATTAAGCACTGAGTTAAGAACTTTGCAAATGCCATGTTCTCACAGAAGCCTTAGAAGTTGGTGCAGTGAAGGTATTTCAACACATTTGTTAAACAGTGGAATTACAAGTATGAGTTTATTTTGGTGCAAAAAAATTTTTCATGGTATATGGAAAATACATCTTACAAAACAACTATGCATAGATTTCAAACTTGTTTTTGTACCAGAGTGAACTTATACTGTTAATTTATATTTCCATGAATATTTTGAAATAGCCATCATATTATATCCTCATTGAAAGATGAGAGAGAATCAATCTCTCATTGAAAGAGAGAGAGAAAATCAAGTAATTTACTGAGTTTAGTCAACTAAATGGTCTCTAAACCTAGAGGTCCATTACCAAACCAATGAACTTAACCTGTTTTCTGCTGTACCAAGTACCTCTTCATACCAGTGAGCTTAATCCTAGAACTAAAAAGGAACATTTGATTAGAAGACAAAGCAACAAATGAGATTACAATTCTTCTGGTAAGATGATGAGATCCCAAATCCTAGTGGAGATACTGGGAATGCAAAAACCAATTTGGGTTTTCATAGATTTCTTAAATAAGTGAATGAATTTGGTTTAAAGTCTTACCTTCTCAAGAACTGCTTTGCTTAGTTTCATTGAAGTTCTCTAGCTCAGACATTTTAAAAAAAAAGATTCCAACCTCTATCTAGTCTCTTTTCTTTTTCAGTGTCATTGACAATAATTTTTTTTCTAAGCTTTAGAAGAAAAATTGAGTATTGTTCTGTCCATTGTAGTTAGTTGTTAAACTTCGGCTCTTCCTTTTCTCATGGGTATGACTCCTTTTCCTTGCTGTCTTTGTATACTGAATACACTACTATTGTGTACTTGTCACATAAAATTTTTCCATCCTTTACTGTTTGACTCTAGCTTTTTGTTAAGCTGCTTTTTTGTTATGGCCAAACCTTAATTAAACATACATAGACCTTAAAACAGGAATTTAATTTCCTCATCTGGAAAGAGAGGCTTGTAATCACCGTAGAATTGTGACAACTGGAGCCGGTGCTATGGCGTAGCAAGTAAAGCCACCACATGTAGTGCCATCATCCCATATGGGCACCCGTTCGGGTCCCTGATGCTCCACTTCTGACCCAGCTCTCTGCTATGGCCTGGGAAAGCGGTGGAAGATGGCCCAAGTCCTTGGGCCCCTGCACCTGCGTGGGAGACCTGGAGGAAGCTCTTGCCTTCGGATCAGCTCAGCTCTGGCTGTTGTGGCCCTCTGGGAAGTGAACCAACGGATGGAAGACCTCTCTCTTCTCTGCCTCTGCCTCTCTGTACTCTGACTTTCAAGTAAATGAATAAATCTCTAAAAAAAAAAAAAAATTGTGACAACTGAATAAGAGCATTGTTAACAGTCTGCACAAATCTTCAGTGCTCAGTACATGGTAGCATTTTATTAGATTGTTATGCAAAACTTTCGCATTCTTAAAGTAATGGAGATAATGGCGATAAAAATCATCAGGTAAAAACATATTGAGACTTCTTTAAAAGATAAAGTTATAAAGGGGGGGGGGGGGCTGGCGCTGTGATGCAGCAGGTTAAAGCCCTGGCATCCCATATGGGTGTCGGTTCTAGTCCAGGCTGCTCCTCTTCCAATCCAGCTCTCTGTTATGGCCTGGGATAGCAGTAAAAGGTGGACCAGGTCCTTGGGCCCCTGTACTCATGTGGGAGACCTGGAAGAAGCTCCTGGCTCCTGGCTTTGGATCGGTGCAGCTCCGACCATTGCAGCCATCTGGGGAGTGAACCGGCAGATGGAAGACCTTTCTCTCTGTCTCTACCTCTCTCTCTAACTCTGTCTGTCAAAGAAATAAAGTGAGTCTTAAAAAAAATGAAATTTCCTTCAATGTCAAGGTTTTTACATAATTTGAAAAGATCCCTAATAGTGTGGAATTTTTAAAAAGATACCAACATAAAATGTTTTTAAGCTATAAATTATAAGATTTCATTGATTACAGAAATCATCAATATTAATTGCTTTGGGGCAATCAAAGAGATCTAAGAGTATGTCAGTAAAGTTGAAATAATATGAGATTAGATTGCTGAAGCTAAATGGCCAGAAACATACCTTGCCCAGACTTCACAGCAAGATTGAAACAAGACATAAGAATAGGAATATCTGTTTGAAAGTTTTCCTAAATTTTAAATTATAAGGCAACATAATATATAGAAGCAAGTGATTTAAAAAAGGGGTAACACCAGAAATATCTGAACAGATTTTCTCTATTTATAAACTGTGAGTAATATTAATTTATTCATTCAGCAAATATGATTTTCATAGTTATGTGCTACACCCAGACCTAGGAGTTGGGATACAGTAAGTTGCAAAACAGATTCCTTACCTTTGTGGAGCTTACAATCTATTGGAAGCTATAATTATTACTGATGAATATTCCATAGAATTAGTTGTTTAATAATTATTTTAGAGTAGTCTAAACAGAAAGACAACGCTCCTCTTCCCTTCCTCTTTCCTACTCTCTTCCTGTAAGAGCTGCATGCGTATGATTAACCAGATGTACACGTGAGTGCTGCCGTACAATATCAGCAAAGCTCATCTGTGGGTTCCTCACTTCACACCCCACCATGCAGTGGGTCTCTAGCATATTCTGTGAATATCTTCTGAGAAAATTCTGAACTAGGTAAAGCTAGAAGAAAATTTCGAATCTTAAAAAAAAAAGATTTATTCATTTATTTGACAGTCGGAGTTACATAGAGAGAGAAGGAGAGGCAGAAAGAGAGAGGTCTTCGATCCACTGGTTCACTCCCCAGTTGGCCACAATGGCTGGAGCTGTGCTGATCTGAAGCCAGGAGCCAGGAGCTTCCTCCAGGTCTTCCCACACAGGTGCAGGAGGCCAAGGACTTGGGCCATCTTCTACTGCTTTACCAGGCCATAGCAGAGAGCTGGATCGAAAGTGGAGCAGCTAGGTCTTTTTTTTTTTTTTTTTTTTTACAGGCAGAGTGGACAGTGAGAGAGAGAGAGACAGAGAGAAAGGTCTTCCTTTGCCGTTGGTTCACCCTCCAATGGCCGCCACGGCCGGTGCGCCGCGCTGATCCGAAGGCAGGAGCCAGGTGCTTCTCCTGGTCTCCCATGGGGTGCAGGGCCCAAGCACTTAGGCCATCCTCCACTGCACTCCCTGGCCACAGCAGAGAGCTGGCCTGGAAGGGGGGCAACCGGGACAGAATCCGGTGCCCCGACTGGGACTAGAACCCGGTGTGCCAGCGCCACTAGGTGGAGGATTAGCCTAGTGAGCCGCGGCGCCAGCGCAGCTAGGTCTTGAACTGGCGCCCATATGGGATGCCGGGCACTGCAGGAGGTGGCTTTACCTGCTACGCCACAGCGCCAGCCCCCCAAAATTCCAAATTTTGATAGACATAAGTGAAATAGAAGACATACTATCTTAGATAAAATTCATAAGCCACCTAATTTTATTGTTTTAGATGCGGACCTTTCCGATATGAAGAACAATGAGCCTTATGACTACAAATTTGTGAAATGGATGACAAAAAATAAGGTAATATTTATTGACGTGGAATATTTAGTTGTATTTTATTGTGAATTTATAAAGAAAACCTGCTGACATTCTTTAAAAACATTAACTGTATTTTGTTATATGCTATTTCATTCAAAGCTTTTGAGAGGAGTTTAAAAACATTTTTCTTTTTGAAAATTGAAAATAAAGTTTCTTTTATAATCAATAGAAATTAATATTTGAAGTATAAGCAGTTTTCATATTATATCCTCCTATTTATGTTTCAGAAACTGTCAGCCATCCCTGTTTCAGCATTCTGTAACTCAGAGACTAAATTACAATTTGAGAAGTTTGTACGATTTTGCTTCATTAAAGTAAGTTCTCTCTGCTTTACTCAAAAACTCATTTACAATATCCTGCCTTCTAATTTATAAAGTACCTTTTTTTTATCCCTAGAAATTACACGCTCATATGTAGCTTTTACATTTTGGCTTTATGCCATGAAATTAACTAAACACCAAGGACCCAACTCAACTCTTTGAGAGGAGACAACATAATCTAGAGTCCTTACCATGTAATATCACAATGTCCTGCGTACGCTAAGAAATTGTGACATGAAAACACAGGAAATGTGACCCATAAGAAAAAAATAAATTAAGTGGCCAATAGAATAAACCCAGGAGTGACCCAGATGTAGGAATTAGTAAGTTAGGACCTTAAAGCAGACATTATAAATATGTTCAAGAAATTAACGAAAATATGGCCATAAGGAGTAAACAGAGGAATTAGAACTACCAGAAAAAAGGAACCAAATGGAAATCCAAGAACTTAAAACTATATCTGCTTTGACCTATTTATAGCACTTAGTAGAAGATTGAAGATGTCAGAAAAAAAAACTTGAATACAAATGTATAGAAATTATCCAATCTGAAAAAAAGAGTGAAAAAGTCATTGAAAAGGGAATCAAGCCTCAGATCTATGAGACACTATAAAGTAAGAATATACATGTCGTTGGAATACCCAAAAAAGGAGAAGGGCATAGGGCAGGAAGAAAAAATGTTTTTAAGAAACAGTTTTAGCCGGCGCCGTGGCTCAATAGGCTAATCCTCCACCTTGCGGCGCCGGCACACCGGGTTCTAGTCCCGGTTGGGGCGCCGGATTCTGTCCCGGTTGCCCCTCTTCCAGGCCAGCTCTCTGCTATGGCCAGGGAGTGCAGTGGAGGATGGCCCAGGTGCTTGGGCCCTGCACCCCATGGGAGACCAGGAAAAGCACCTGGCTCCTGGCTCCTGCCAGGATCAGCGCGGTGCGCCGGCTGCAGCGGCGGCCATTGGAGGGTGAACCAGCGGCAAAGGAAGACCTTTCTCTCTGTCTCTCTCTCTCACTGTCCACTCTGCCTGTCAAAAAAAAAAAAAAAAAAAAAAAAAAAAAAAAAAAAAAAAAAAAAGAAACAGTTTTTTGGTGAAAAACAATTTATATTTCCAAAAATTTAGTGAACAACATCAGGAAAATATTTTAAAAACCACATCTAGGCACATCATAATCAAAGTACTGAAAACAAAAAGTAGAGAAGATCTTGAAAGCAGCCTAAAAAACCACACATTGCATGCATAGAAACAAAGGCACAAATGTTAACTAACTTCTTATCAGAAACAGTGGAGACCAGAATACAATAAATAGCATCTCTGAAACACCAAATTAAAAATCATATCATCCCAGTGGCCTATATCCAGGAAAATATCTCTTTATTTTTCCTTTTTTTTTAACTTTTATTTAATGAATATAAATTTCCAAAGTACAGCTTATGGAGTACAATGGCTTCCCCCCCATAACTTCCCTCCCATCTGCAACCCTCCCCTTTCCCGCTCCCTCTCCCCTTCCATTCACATCAAGATTCATTTTCGCCGGCGCCACGGCTCACTAGGCTAATCCTCCGCCTTGCGGCGCCAGCACACCAGGTTCTAGTCCCGGTTGGGGAGCCGGATTCTGTCCTGGTTGCCCCTCTTCCAGGCCAGCTCTCTGCTGTGGCCAGGGAGTGCAGTGGAGGATGGCCCAAGTGCTTGGGCCCTGCACCCCATGGGAGACCAGGAGAAGCACCTGGCTCCTGCCATCGGATCGGCGGCCATTGGAGGGTGAACCAACGGCAAAGGAAGACCTTTCTCTCTGTCTCTCTCTCTCACTGTCCACTCTGCCTGTCAAAAAAAAAAAAAAGACTCATTTTCAATTCTCTTTATATGCAGATCAGTTTAGCATATATTAAGTAAAGGTTTCAACAGTTTGCACCCACATAGAAACACAAAGTGACAAATACTGTTTGAGCACTAGTTACAGCATTAAATCACAATGTACAGCACATTAAGGACAGAGATCCTACATGAGGAGTAAGTGTACAGTGACTCCTGTTGTTGACTTAACAAATTGACACTCTTGGAAAATATCTCTTAAAAAAGAAAATGGGGTTGGTCTTGTAGCATAGCAGGTAAAGCCACCTCCTACAATGCCAGCATCCCATAAGGGTGTCGGTTTGTGTCCCAGCTGCTCCACTTCCAATCCAGCTCCATGCTAATGGCCTAGGAAATGCCATGGAAGGTGACCCAAGAACTGGGCTGCTGCCACCCATGTGGGAGACCTTGAAGAAGCTCCAGGCTCCTGGTATCGGCCTGACTCTGCCCTGGCCATTGCGGCCATCTAAGAAGTGAACCAGCAGATGGAAGATCGATCGATCTTTCTCTCTCTCTCTCTCTCTCTCCCCTTCCCTCTCTGTAACTCTGCCTTTCAAATAAATAAATAGATAAATCTTTAAAAAGAAAGAAACAAACTGGGCTACTGTGGTATAGCAGATTAAGTTGCTGCTTGGGGGTGGGGGGACAGAGAGAGAGAAAGAGATCTTCCATCCACTGGTTCATTCCCCAAATGGCTGCAATGGCCAGGGCTTGGCCAGGTCAGAGCCAGGAGCCCAGAACTCCATCCTGGTCTCCCATGTGAGGGGCAGGGACCCAAGCACTTGGGCATCTTCTGCTGTCCCAGGCACATTAGCAGGGAGCTGGGTCAGAAGTAGAACAGCTGGGACTCAGACTGGCGCTCACATGGGGTGCCAGTGTTGCAGGTGGTGGCTTAACCCACTGTACCACGATGCCGACCCCTATTATTGCTATTTTTAAGGTATTATTGCTGCTGAAACAGTCTTGCTGGTATCAAGTCATCCTCTATGCCAGCTTACTTTCTGTGAACCTAGTCAGGATAATATAAACACTATTTTCAACTTTTAGAGATTACCCATAGACAAACTATAAAAGAACTGTTCAGAATAAAATATAAATGGTAACAACCTAATAGTGTAAACACTCAACTGCCTGAAATGTAGAATAAATGATAGAACTATTAAAATTCTCATCTTTTGGATGATCTACAAATCGTGACTTTATTATTTGAAATTACAACCATACCCAGCAAAAGAAAAACATATTGGAAGACTTCCAGATTTAAAATGGTAATCATAGCCCTTCCCTAGTCTCTCCTTGGAAATTATTCTAAAATGGCTAGGAGGATGGTAAACTAATTCACCAATTTCCAAGTGTATGAGGAAAGGTTAGCAAATACAGTACAGGTGATAGCAGAGAGAAGAGACGTAGAAAGAATCCTGCGTCTGCATTTTCAAGTGATATACACAGCCAGCGTACTCATTATCGAGGACAATAGGGACAGAGGATGCACTGTCAGAGGCAACATCTCTGGATCCATTTGGCATCGGGAAAGAAACGGGAAACATACAGTCATGTTATCAAGGAAGTGTGTGGGGCAGGTGGGAAGGAGATTCTGCCTGAGCTATTCATTCCCACACACACCCCTGTCGTTTTGCTGAAAGCTCTGTTGAGGCAATGTGGAAGAGATACATGAAATTGCAGATAGCCAACTTGTTTATTTGGCAAGAAATAAAGCCTAAAAGAACTCCTCTTTTAATGAATTGATGACTCCTACATCATCAGTTTTATTAAACTTTACTGTCAGCCAAAGAGAATTTCTGCTCTCTTCTAATGCTTTTCCAGCTTCCCCTTTACACAGATCTGCAAATACATCTTCAGAGCATAGACAGAACCAGCAGGTGGCACTTCCATTACCTGCAATAATAGGAATGGTACGTGCACTGGCAATGAGAGCTTACAAAGAGAATTCAGTCAAGATTATTAATAATCAAAGAGGAACCAGCTATGATCTATAAAAGAACACTATAAGGAAAAGAGGAAATATAAGCAAAAACAAGAATCAAACATAATAGTCACTAAAAAAGTTGCAATAGAGCAACTGAAGATTGTAATATTTCAAATTCAAAACTTTTAAAACAAGAGATTAAAGCAAAGACTTTGAAAGCTCTGAGAATATAGGTGTCTTCATGTCTGTTCTGTTGCTGTTTAAAAAAAATACCTGAGGCTGAGTATTTTTTTAAGAAAAAAAGGTTTCTTTAGCTCACAGTTCTGGAGATTCAAAAGCATGGCACCAGTGTCTGCTCAGCATGGCGAGGGCCTGATGCACATGCCATCACAATGACAGCTGCATATGCAGTAGTGGTGAGTGGCATATGCAGAAGAGGAATTCAGGGAGATGCCAGGCTCCTTTCTTTTTTCCTTAAAAATTATTTATTTGAAAGAACAACAGAAAGAATGAGGGATAGAAAGAGCGTTCTTCCATCTGCAGGTTCACTCCCCAGTAGCCACAACAACAGGGGCTGGGTCAGGCTGAAGCCATGAACCAGGAATTCCATCTGAGTCTCCCACATGGATTGCAGTGGCCCAAGCACTTGGGCCATACTCTGCCTCCCCAGGCACATTAGCAGGAAGCTGGATTGGAGGCTAGTAGCCGGAACTTGATCTCAGATGCCAGCACTGCTGGTGGAGGCTTAACCCACTGTGCCACAACTCTGGTCCCTGAACATTTTTCTTCACCTGAAATCACTTAAATCTTCACGTATTGTGATTTTGATTTGTATTTTTATGTGAATCATCTTGAATTTATGTTGCTATATAATGATGATGATTATTTAATTAATTTACAGAGAGATAGCACACTGGATGCTGCTGAAGAAATCATGAAGACATGGAGTAAACAGAATTCTTGACATAAATGCAGAATGTGGTGATGTTTATGGGGTGACAGGCATGGACTTGTTACCCAGTACTGCCACCTGCTGAATGGTGAAAAATAAAATACTTTAATATAGAAGACAATTAAATAATATTTCCGTTGTTTTTCCATAGTAGGAATCATCAGTATTTTTTAAGATTGATTTATTTATTTGAAAGGCACAGTTACAGAGATAAAGGGAGAGAGACAGAGAAAGATATCTATCACTGTTCACTCCCCTGATGGCTACAATGGCCAGCACTGGGCCAGGTGGCAGCCAGGAGCCAGGAGCTTCATCTGGGTCTCCTACGTGGGTGGCAGGGGACCAAGTATTTGCACTATGTTCTGCTGCTTTTCCCAGGCCATTAGCAGGGAAATAGAAGTGGAGCAGCTGGGATACCAGCCAGCACTCCTCCCTACAGGATGCTGGCATCACAGGCGGCAGCTGCAGCTTTACCCACTACACCACCACACCGGTCCCAGATTCTTCTCTTAAAAATATCCAGATCTAATTTTTTTCTCCATTGAAATGTGTTAGAACACTTTCCTCAAGCACCTAATGAGAGTTAGCATAATATAATGGGTAAGAACTATGAGATGATTAACCTCTCTGTGATTAATTTCCTCTTTATAAAAGGTGAGTAAAAACAGCACCTACTTCATGTGAAGGTGAACATTAAATGGACTAACGTAGAAAAAGCCTGGCAAACATAAACACTTGCCTGATGTGCCTTTTTTTTTTTTTTTTTTTTTTTTTTTGACAGGCAGAGTGGACAGTGAGAGAGAGAGACGGAGAGAAAGGTCTTCCTTTGCCGTTGGTTCACCCTCCAATGGCCGCAGCGGCCGGCGCACCGCACTCCACTGCACTCCCTGGCCACAGCAGAGAGCTGGCCTGGAAGAGGGGCAACTGGGACAGAATCCAGCGCCCCGACCGGGACTAGAACCTGGTGTGCCGGCGCTGCAAGGTGGAGGATTAGCCTAGTGAGCCGTGGCGCCAGCTTACCAATGGTCTTTAACTTTGCTCACAGTTTTGCTCTCTGTCCCATATATTGCCATCATTCAGGGTCCACGTGTGTAGCCTAGGTTCTCTGTACCTTGACCCCGTCTCCTGGTGAAGTTTGCATCCACTTCATTTCAGCCACCCACTCCGTGTGTATACGCTGAGGCTTTCATCCTTCAAGGTGGTC
The DNA here is from genome assembly GCF_964237555.1 of Oryctolagus cuniculus. Lineage (NCBI taxonomy): Eukaryota > Metazoa > Chordata > Mammalia > Lagomorpha > Leporidae > Oryctolagus > Oryctolagus cuniculus. Next base: position 82,065,451 of record NC_091438.1, read on the forward strand.
TCACCTTTGAGATAGTAATTTTGTCATCTTCTGGCCGGCGCCGCGGCTCACAAGGCTAATCCTCCACCTTGCGGCGCCGGCACACTGGATTCTGTCCCGGTTGCCCCTCTTCCAGGCCAGCTCCAGGCCAGCTCCCTGCTGTGGCCAGGGAGTGCAATGGCACCGGCCGCGGCGGCCATTGGAGGGTGAACCAACGGCAAAAGGAAGACCTTTCTCTCTGTCTCTCTCTCTCTCACTGTCCACTCTGTCTGTCAAAAAAAAAAATATAATAATTTTGTCATCGCCTACTATAACTACCTGTCTTTCTAGCTCATGTTCATGTGTGTGCTCTCACTCTCTCACCCAGTTATCCCTCCCTCTCCCCTCTCAGCGTTCCTCAAAGTATCATTTCTTTAAACTCAGTACAATTTCAGGTACCCTAAAAAATGCTCAAAAAATGGTCCATACCTCTCTTACATCAGAATCAACTAGGAACACTGTTGAAGATAGAGATTCGGAAGACAGGTGTTTGGCGTAGAGGTAAGATTGTCACATCCCTTATCAGTGTACCTGAGTTCAATACCAGGCTCTGGCTCCTGACTGCTGCTGATGCAGACCCTAGGGGGCTGCCGTGATGGCTCAAGTAAACAGGTTCCCGCCGCCCACACAGAAGACCTGGATTGAGTTCTGAGCTCCTGGCTTACACTGAGCACAATCCCTGCTGTTGGGGCATTTGAGGAGTAAACCAGCAGACAGGAGTGCTTTCTCTTTCTGCCTCTTGAATAAATAAAAAATTTTAAGAAAAGATATTTTGATATTTACCCGAGACCTGCGTTTTAATAACTTAGTGAACTAGCCCTTCCCCAAGGAGATTCTCACTGCCGTAGTCTGCAAAACCTTTAATTGTGTATTCCTATCAATCCCTGTGTATCTACTCTCTTCCTTGTGTAGCTGGCTTTCGTTGGCTTACTTCAGCCATGATACTTTCGCTGCCTTGACTTATTTGCCCCCTTGTTCTACCTTGTCAAACAAACAAACAAACAAACAAAAATCAACCCTGGGATTGCCACTCCACACCTGCACCTGGGCTGCTGAGCACTGCTGGAGCCATTGGGCAAGTTCTATAGCAGCCATGGATTCACATCCTTGATCTGAACTACACAATTGTGTGCTTCCCTAGTGAGCTTCCTCCATCTTTTACCACAGCAGCAAGTCCTAATATTTTTCCATTTCTCCATTATAAATATATCCCATTTCCATTCTCCTCACACCTCAAAGCCCATTAGCACTGACATGATAAAGTCATAGCAAATGACACATCTGCTTCTCTGAAAAACAACGAGAATACAGAAGCTACCAGACAAGTACTTGCAACTGGAATCCTGCCCATAAGCCTAGGATTTGCCTGCATCAAGCACCCTGCCCTATTCCATTCTTCCAGTTGTAAGGGCCATCCCTTGACTTGTCCAAGACAAACAGGTTAGGGGTGGTGGCAAAGGGGAGAGGACTGTTGGTTCGAGATTACTAGGTCCAGTCATCTAGAAACAGGCTCATGACCTCCAAGACCCAACTGTTTCGTAACAGTACAATCCTATGAAAATTTTTCAGCCCATCTGTCTTGCTGGGACTTGATAAAATTCTTATCAGGATTTAAACCTGCCCTTCACATCTCTGGAATTGCCCAGTGTTAATCCCACTCCTGTGCTCTGGATCCCATTTTTTCTCACCCTCTAAAAGAACTGGTATAGTCATTCTTTTGTGTCTTCAGCCTCTACTTGCCCCTTCCTCAGAAATGAAGCATGTCAGATCCCTCCCATCTTGGGGTGAGCACTGCAGTGCAGCAGGTTAAACCATCACTTGCAATGCCGGCATCCCGTATCAGAGTGCTGGCTCAAGTCCTGGCTGCTCCACTTCCAATCCCGCTTTCTGCTAATAGGCCTGGGAAGGCAATAGAAGATGGTTCAAGTATTTGGATGGAGTTTCTGGCTCCTGACGTCAGCCTGGCCCAGACCTAGCTGTTGTGGGAATTTGGAGAGTGACTCAGCATTTGGAAGATAGATCTCTCTGTCTTGCCTTTCAAACAAAAAAGAAAATCCTTTCATTAATTCTACTACTACCATCTTTTAAACCACTTCCTTCTTCAGAACAAAGTTCTTCCTTTCTGTTTTTTCTCCCTTCCTATCTTCCTTCCTTCCTGCCATAAGTATTTACTGATCTCCTGTGTGCTTAGCACTATTCTAGGCATTTCGTATGTATCATGGGAAAAAAATAAAGATCTTTGCCCTTTAGAACTTCCCACTAGCCATGGGAGGGAGACTGACTGAATCATGAGCGTGATGAAATGCATTGTCAGTAAGGAACATTAGGATTGCCTGAAACCGTAAAGCAGGATGGAGTGGGGTGAGAGTGTCAGGGAAGCACATGGGCATTGTAAGTACCGTGCTCAGGTCGATCTTGCAGAGGGGGCGTCGAGGAAGACTAAGAAGGTGTGAGAGAGCACTTTGTGGAGGTCTTGGGAAGAACGTTTCAGGCAGAAGGAATGGCCAAGTTCAGTGGCTTTACAGCAGGAGTCTAGTATGACTGCCTGGAATAAGCAAGGGGAAAGCAGTAGGTGTTAGGTCCCAGAAGTAGCGACAGTGGTTTAATCCATATGATCAGGATGCCATTCCACATTTTTTAAAAAAGATTTACTTATTTATTTGAAAGTCAGTGTTACACAGAAAAGAGAAGGAGAGACAGAGAGAGAGGTCTTCTATTTGCTGGTTCACTCCCCAATTGGCAACAATGGCCAGAGTTGTGCCAGTCCAAAGCCTGGAACCAGGAGCTTCCTCCAGGTCTCCCACATGGGTGCAGGGGCCCAAGGACTTGGGCCATCTTCTACTGCCTTCCCAGGCCTTAGCAGAGAGCTGGTTTGGAAGTGGAACAGCCAGGACTCAAACCAGCACCCATATGGGATGCCGGCACTGCAGGCGGCAGCTTTACCTACTACGCCACACCGCAGGCCCGCCATTCCACTTTTTAAACAGTTTATTGCAGCATTGTTTACAATTGTCCCTAACTAAAAACAACAAAATGTTCACCAACAGACTAATAATGTTGGGGGTATATTAACAGTACAGTGTCATACAGCAATGGAAATTAACTACAGCTGCACATAATATGAATGAATTTCATCATCATGATTTTTTAAGACAATTGATTTTTTTAAGATTTATTTATTTGAGAAGTAGAGTTACAGACAATGCAAGGAAGAGACAGAGAGAAAGGTCTTCCATCCACTGGCTCACTCCCCAAATGGCTGCATCGGCCAGAGCTGGACCAATGAAGCCAGGAGCCAGGAGCTTCTTCCAGGACTCCCATGTGGGTGCAGGGGCCCAGGCACTTGGGCCATCTTCTACTGCTTTCACAGGCCATAGCAGAGAGCTGGATGAGAAGAGGAGTAGCCGGGACTAGAACCAGCACCCATATGGAATGTGGATGCTGCAGCCAGAGGATTAACCTCCTGCGCCACAGCACTGGCCCCAGATAGTCATGATTTTTACAGGGTTTCCTCACAGTGCCTTCAAAGAATCATCTGGAGTTTTCAGTAGGCAAAGTGTTCTATAATACTAGAATCTGGTACTGTAATCATTGCAGCCTTGCATATCAGCCTCAACCTTGGGAGTTTTAGATTTTCTGTGTGCACACTAAGCTGTGGGTTTCTGTGTTTGGGGGCATCCCATATTGGCACTAGTTCATGTCCTAGCTGCTCCACTTCCAAACCAGCTCCCTGCTTATGGCCTGGGAAAACTATGAAGGATAAGTGTTTGGTCTCCTGCTACTCATGTAGGAGATGGGAAGAAGCTCCTGGCTTAAAGCTCCTGGCTTTGGTTTGGCCCAGCCCTGCCACCCCCATTGTGGTCATCTGGGGAATGAATCGGCATTCTCTCTCTCTCTCTGTAATAAAAAAGTAAATAAATAAAGTAAAATAAACAATAAAAATAAAATAGTAAATAAATCTTTGAAAAACAAAACTGTTCCACAGCAACTCTCATGTCTGGATGATCAAGGAACAGAGCTCAGTATGCTTTCCATTGAGATAAGATGGAGGGAGCAGACTTGAGGAGGCAGAAAGAGTGGATTATAAATACGAGTTCTAGGGGCCGGCATTGCGGAGTAGCAGGTAAAAGCCAAAGCCTGCAAAACCAGCTAGTTCATGTCCCGGCTGCACCACTTCCAATCCATCTCCCTGCTAATTGCCTGGGAAAAGCAGCAGCAGATGGCCCAAATGCATAGGCCCCTGCCACCCATGTGGGAGACCCAGAAGAGGCTTCAGGATCCTGGCTTCAGCCTAGCCCAGCCCTGGCCATTGTGTCCATCTGGGGAGTGAACCAGCAGATGGAAGACCTCTCTGTTCCTTTCTCTAGCTCTGACTTGCAAATCAATAAATAAATCTTTTTTAAAAATAATAAATATGAGTTGTATAGATAAATAGTGCAGTATTGGACCAAGGAAATTCTTGGAGTTTAGCATAACATTTCTGGGACTTTAGAAGCAAATGCCAGCCGGCGCCGCGGCTTACTAGGCTAATCCTCCACCTTGCAGCGCCGGCACACCAGGTTCTAGTCCCGGTCGGGGCGCCGGATTCTGTCCCAGTTGCCCCTCTTCCAGGCCAGCTCTCTGCTGTGACCAGGGAGTGCGGTGGAGGATGGGCCAAGTCCTTGGGCCCTGCACCCCATGGGAGACCAGGATAAGTACCTGGCTCCTGCCATCGGATCAGCGCGGTGCGCCGACCATAGCTCGCCAGCCGCGGCGGCCATTAGAGGGTGAACCAACGGCAAAAGGAAGACCTTTTTCTGTCTCTCTCTCTCTCACTGTCCACTCTGCCTGTCAAAAAAAAAAAAAAAGCAAATGTCAGACCTGAGGCTTCCAGGTGCCTAGCTAAATAGACCTAACTCAATAGAGACAGTATAATTGCTCCAGTGGACAGCTAAAGGGGCTAGACAGAAGGGTCTGCAGGAACCTGAGACTCACAAAACACCAGGATCAACATAGGCTCTGGCTGATGTCTCTGACTCTTCTCGGCACATAGCCTGTTAGCAGTTCTCTTGATGATCGCTGTTATTGCCACTGCTGCTCAAAGCATTTGGTCCTGAATCTTCTAAACAAGACCTGAATTTGCACTCACTTGGGTTGAAGTTTCCAGCCTCTTCCTCCCTCATTGAACATGATGTTTCTGCTCTGTTTTCACTTTCCTGCTATTTTGAGTACATTCCTTGCACCTTACATCTTTCGTAAGAATCACTCTGGCTGCAATGTTGGGAATGGACTACAGGGGCACGAAAAGTGGAGGTGTGGAGATCTATGACAGTGATTTTGGCAGGAGAGCCCAGTGTGGCAGTACAAGGGTAAGAAATAGTCAGATACTGGGTAAATTTTGAAGACAGGACCAACAGGATTGCTAATAGTTTACAAAGGTCACAAAAGAAAGTGAAGAATCAAGAATGAATCCAGTGTTTGGCCTGTGCAAGAGGAAGTATTGGATGTCATCCCTGAGGGGGAGAAGGTTCTAGGAGGTACTGGCCTGGGGGAAGACCAAGAGCTCTTCATACATTAAACCTGACTGTCCTTTACAACTTCCAGATATGATGAGTAGGCAGCTGGGTAGTCAAGTACGGAATTTAGAGAAGAGGCCCCAGCTGGACATTTAACAGTTTGAGTCTCTGGCACATTGATATTTAAACACATGAGACTAGATCATCACCAAATACCTGGCCACAGATAGCAACAAGAAGAGAAGAGATACAGCCTTGGATTTCTTGAGAAATTTTACCAAATACCTCTTAACTCCATTGCTTCTGTTTGTCCAAACTGTCACCACTCTGATGCAGGCCAGAATCATCTCCCACCTACAGTACTACTCAATTTCCTACCTATTCTCCCTGCCCTGCATCTTGCAATCCATTATTTGAGACAAAATGAGTTTTATAAGATCTAAATATAATTGTTTTATGTATATCAGTTAAAAATGCTTTGGGGCTGGCGCCATGGCTCACTTGGTTAATCCTCTGCCTGCGGCGCCAGCATCCCATATGGGCACCGGTTCTAGTCCCAGTTGCTCCTCTTCCAGTCCAGCTCTCTGCTGTGGCCCGGGAAGGCAGTGGAGGATGGCCCAGGCCCTTGGGCCCCTGCACCCGCATAGGAAACCAGGAAGAAGCACCTGGCTCCTGCCTTCGGATCGGCACAGCGCACCGGCCATAGTGGCCATTGTGGGGGGTGAACCAATAGAAGGAAGACCTTTCTCTCTGTCTCTCTCTCTCACTGTCTAACTCTATCTGTCAAATAAATTTAAAAAAAAAATTCATGCTGTGAGTTACAGAAAGCCTAACTTGTGTGGGTTGAAATCAAATAAAATGAAATTTTCTATCTCAACTGGAATTTTAGAAGTAGTCTAGTTTCAGCTATAGCTTGATGTAGGACTCTGATTACACTCTGTCCCAAGCCTGTCAAAGAAGAAAACTAAAGTAGAATGACATTGATTCAGCGTGCTCAAAATGGAATCAGTGAGCTCTTGTTAAAACAGACCTCAGATGTATCTGCAACTGAACTCTTGAACTGAGTGATTTGTACATTCCCATCTGGATACCTACAGGCTTTGTGTACAGGGCTGAACTGTTCTTGGAAAAGAATTCACCAGCCTCTGGGACAGTTTGTGAAAATACCTTCTTGTTTTCCTGAGATGGTATCCAGTCCCCTTCTCACAAAACAGTTTAACCTTTGCTGCATCAGTGATAATGCATGACAAACAGAAAGTGTAATTAGCAAACTTTCTTGCAATGTAGGTTATAAAACCAGCCACCATTTGGTAAAACCATGGAACACATTGTCAAGGTTGCTTTGAGTCTCCTGGTTGCCATCTTAATAAGTCCCAAGTAAGCCTAATTCTCTTTGTTCTCAACTGGATTGATTTTTATCACGGTCTGTAAGTCCCATCTCACAGTTTTGTCTTCTCTGTGCGTGCCTTCAGGTTGCCTCCTTCTGTGGTGGCACTATGGCTGCAGCAGTTCTAAGCACCATGTGATCACACCAGCAAATACCAAAAAGGGGACACTTTTTCAGGAGCTCCAGCAAATGCTGTATTTTGTGTTATTGGCCCATCCCAGAACTGTGGCAATCTGAAGTCAACTCCATGCAAAGGAGTTGTATGGTTGTATGGTTGAAAGGGGACAGGATGAAGAGGGGAGGAAATGGAATGGCAAACATCTTGACCAATTTAAAACCTTTTCATTACTTCCCATTGCTCTCAACATATAGGCTACTTTCCTCATTGGGGCCTCCAGAGCTCTGCATGGTGTGGTCCCTGCTTAGCCCTCCAGGCCCAGCTTTCACTGTCATTCTTTCCTTGTGAAAGGCCTGGTCACAGGAATCATTTCAATTTCTCAAATGAGCCCATTTTCTCTCTACATTCAGCATAAGCCATTTCCTGATGTTCAAGCATGTTTGATGTATGTGCTGTGATGAGTAATCATGTGGATCGACTTGGGTGGGCCATGGTGTCCAGAGAGTGATCAAACATCATTCTGGGTGTTTCTTTGGGAGTGTTCTTAGAGGAAACTAACCTTTAAATCAGTGGACTTTGGATAGAGCAGGTTGCCTTTCATAAAGTGAGTGAGCTTCATTCTGTGAGGCAAAGGCCTAAGATAGCCTGACCTTACCCAAGTAAGAGACAGTCTGCTCGCAGACAGCCATAGACTAAAACTGCAACATGAACCTCTTCCAGGGCTCCACCCTGACAGCCCACCCTGCACATTTGGACTTGCCAGCCTCCAAAATCATAGGAGCCAATTCCTTAAGCCTCTTTCTCTAAGTCTGCACATCCCATTGGTTCTGTTTCTCTAGAGAATGCTTATTAATGCACATGGATTTGCAAAAATGAAGATACATTGTCTATAAATTCCCAAAGTTAGGTGAGAAGTCATTGTGCAGCATCATACTACAAAATAGTAAGAGACAGGGACTTTGTACAGTAAGTCCTGATGAATTTTTGAAGGTCTTTATGAAAGAAAAGGAGTATGACAAAAACTGATTTGGATGTTCAAAACCCAATTCTATCCACCTTCTCCTTTGACTACTTATACTGTTTAGGCTAAAAAGGCAAAATACCCAGGACCTCAGCCTCCTTTCCAACAAGTCAAAACTCCCTAACAAGGCTTTCCCTTTACAGAAAAAAATAAAAGACAAAGTCTTTTTTGACATTCTCGTCCTCTTCACTCTCTGCCTTCCTCCTGCCTGAAATGTGGAAGTGAGGCTTGGCTTGGACGTGCAGCAGCCTTCTTGTATTCAACTGCTGGCACACACAAGGAGTCCTTGCACTTGGGGTGTCACCAGATAATCACCCCCAAGCAGGAGTTGCTCAGAGGAATGTTCTATTTACTTGCGACAAATAAATAATGTAATGGGAAGGCATCGTCCCCCAAAGAATGTACCTCTCTGAGAAGCAGTTTGCCAATGCTTTCATATTGAGGGTTAAGGAAGTGTCCAAGATGGAGCAAAAGAGGAGGGAGAAGGTCACTCATGCTCATACATGTAAGCTGCATGCATCATCATACATTGTGTGTTCAGGAAATATTGAGCCTTCTCTAGGCAGATAATTTAGTATTAGATGAGAAAAGTTCACTTACATTAGGAAGATCTGCCTCAAACTTGTTACTTGCAGCTTTAAATATTCCCTATTTGTGGTGGTCTGGCCCCCTCTAAGTGCTTATGTTGCAAGACTATCTCTTCTGGAACATTCTCTGAAAAAGAAGTTCAAGAGAGTTCAGATTCTCTGCCTGTGTTTCAATCCCACCCCTTCTTTCTGCCTAAATCCTACACTCTTGGTTACACAATCAGCATGAGGGCAAAGGCCAACATACTAAGGATAGTGAGCAAAACAGTAGAGGCGAACAAGATGCTCACCCCTAATGCCTTTGATGTACACTTTTATCAGGCCCCAGTCTCCCTTAGTTTTCAGCTCCTCTGTCTTCACTTTGATGATTACAGATCAACTCCTTCCTAAGGATTAACTCACTGAATTAAGGGAGTGGTACAGGAGTCAGGCCAGCCTTACAAAGATCCTAGGTCACAATATCCAGAATTTAATCACCATCTCTATAGCTAAAATCCTAATCCTAGATTTTGTAGTAATTTCAAGCCTTGACCAAACAAAGTAATAGCCAATCTTCTTGGTAGACCCTAAACAAAGTGGAGCACACTTTGCCATCACAGCCTCTTCAGACAAACACACCAGTGCTCCTATCACTATTTAATCCAAGGAAAGCCACAAATACTTTGGACCAGCCAGACATCTGCACATGAGTGAATCACACACTGCTCAACTCCCACTTTTATCTGTAAGACTCACTGCCCTTAATTCCTCTAGGAATTTGGGGATTGAGCAAAAGCTGCCCAACTCCTTGCTTTGTGTATTGCACAATAAATTCCTATTTTCCATCCATCATCACCCCAGGGTCAGTGATTGTTTCCCTGCATATTGGGCAAGCCAGCCCAGGAGTGTTTTCTTGGGGTTGGGGGAGATTCACAAGACTGGACCCTGGAAGCCATTTGTAGTCATTGTACCTGTCATTCATTAGGCTTCATCATACGTGAGACAAGTAAGCCCCTATTTGTCAAAGCCATTACTGTAGAGGTTTTCTATTATTTACAGGTAAACATATTTCCATTGAATATAGACTGCATTATATAAAGATCAAATCTCTCTTCTAGAAGACAAATTGATCTGATGAAAAGGCCAGGAGGCAGAAAAAAGACTGATCAGAAGGCTTTAGAGAATCTCAGCAAAAAAGATGGTGAGACTGCAGACTTAGTGTAAGAGAAAGGCAAATTATCCCATTTTGGTCAAGTTTATTAATTTTTCCCATAATTCTTATGATGAAAACAATTATATCATCACATGAATACCAAATACCTTAAATTAAAAGTTATTCCCAGATAAAATACGAGTCTTTGCTCTCAGCTGGATAAACCCAAGGGTAAAACAAGGCAAAACAAAACCCTCAACCATGTTACTGAGACATGAGAATTTCATTTTATTGCTGCTCTGAGAATACATCTAATTACTCAATCATGCCAATTAAGTAGGAAGTTCACCTGCTAACAAACAGTTATCTTGGGACATATCAGAATAAATTTTAGAAATAACTGGATTTGCTAATCAATATTAACTTCCCCATATTATGCAGCTGCTATTTCCCTTTATATTTAGATACAGCATGTTTTTTCTTACAACATGTAAAGCCTTTTATTTGTGGCAAAAATCTCATGGTTAAGAAAATGAAATGACAACTTCATCCTTATGTCCTGAGAGTGGTCATCCTGTCTGAAGTGTTATTTTCAAAAACTAACTAATTATCTATGAAAAGTGCAAAATCCTGCTTTAATTGACATCTCAGAACTATGTCTTCTAGCCGTCATGATTCCATTTGCTGTATCAAATCCCAAGAGGAATTATTATAACACTACTTTTATAATTCTGGAAGCATTCTGCCATCAATACATGCATGAAAGAGTACAAAACTCATGAAAACTGCTTGGTTTTCTAAAATTCTTCTCTCCAGATCACCTGTCTCCAGGTAGCACACTCATGTCAATGTTCCACACTTGATCACTTCATGATCACTGTGATCAAAGTGATCGTGACACCACTGGGCTCAAAACCTTTCAGGACCTGTATCTCTGAGTCAAAGCCCGGTTCTTCACCATGACCGTGGAGTCCTTACATGATTCTCTAACCTCATCTCCTGCCGCTTTTCCCTTCCCTCGACAGCACCAGCCAGGCTGACCTTCTTGCTGAACCTTGAATAGTAGGAAACCTGGCACTTGCGGTTCCCTCCACCTGGAATGCTTTCCCCCAGTTCTTCTTCACTTAATAGCTCCAAATTGTTACTCATTCCTCCACAAGAACTTTTCTGACCTCTGATTTAAAGCTGTAAATCCTGGCTCTCATCTCCTCTTTTCTTGCCTTATTTTAGGCCTTAACACTCAGCACTCTAATGTACAACATGATTTTCTTATTAATTTATTGCCTATCCCTCCTCTTAATGTAAGTTCCAGGAGGACTGGGTTGTCCCCTGCTCTGTCCACTGCTGTATCCCCAGCAGAGGCTGGCAATACGGTGGGTACTCAGAAATGCTTCTTGGAATAGTGAATTTCTGCTGACATAATTTGGGCCTCACAACACCATCCTATTGTTGTTGTCTTGTTTTTAGCCTCAGCTCTCCCTCTGCCCTGTGGCTTTCATTATTAATGATTTCCTGATGTTCCAGTGTGAATGAAGTGAAAATATTAATGATTCCTGAAGTGCTGGTGTTGTCAGCATGTGCCACAGTCACTTCAGCAGGCTGCTAAGGCTCTTTTGCTTAGGGTTTCAGCTAAGCAATAATGTGAGACTGACTCCTGGAAGCCCAGTCTCAGCATTCAAGATCCAAGACAACTAGATTCAATGGAGTGGTGGTCTACAAGGCATAGTTAAGCCACGCAGTACATGTTCACATATTCATACACACACATATTTACATGTGCACAGAAGCTTGGCATCTGCTATTACATGTATTTTTTAAAATATATTTAATCTAATTTTAACTTTTAATTTCAGATTAGTTTTAAGTTTATAAAACAAAAATTGTGAAGTAGTACAGAGTTCCCTTATATCCCACAGTCAACTTCTCCTATTACTAGCATCTTATATTAGTATATTTTTCACAATCAATATACCACACCCAGATTTTCCTGTTAACAACATCTCATGTTGGTATAATATATTTGGATGTTGATATATTTGTCACATTGGACACACCCAACTTCTATTTTTTATTCAATTTCCTTCTATCCCTCTCACCCCTCTCAGCCTCTAGTAACATTCTGTGTTCAGATTGAGTATTTTTTTAAGATTAATTAATTTATTTGAAAGGCAGAGTTAGGAAAGATACACACACACACACACACACATACAGAGAGAGAGAGAGAGACAGAGACAGAGACAGAGACAGAGAGATCTTCCATCAGCTGGTTCACTCCCCAAATGACCACAATGCCCAGAGCTGGGCTGTGCCAGGCCAAAGCCAGGAGCCCAGAGCTTCTTCCAGGTCACCCACATGGGTGCAGGGGCCCAAGCACTTGCACCATCTTCCATTTCTTTTCCAGGTGCATTTGGAGGTAAAGCAACTGGGTATTGAACCGGGGGTCCATATGGGAGGCTGGCACTGCAGACAGCAACAAAACCTGCTACACCACCGTGCTGGCCCCAGACTGAGCCTTTTCTTTTTTAAATTTTAGCTCCCACATATGAGGGAGAACATGCGATATTCGTCTTTCTGTGTCTGGCTTATTTTACTTAACAAGATGCCCTCTAGGTCCATCCATATTGCTGCAAGCGACAGGATTTCATTTTTTTGGCTGAATAATATTCCATTGTGTTATATTTACCACATTTCCTTTATCCATTCACCTGATGAGGGACACCTTGGTTGATTCCATGTCTTATCTATTGTGCACAGTGATGCCATAACATGGTGGAGCAGGTATCTCTCTGATACAATGATGTAATGCCTTTTGGATACATACTCGGTAATGAGATTGCTGGATCGTATGGAAGTTCTATATCTAGTTTTTAAAGAAATCTCCATACTGTTTGTAAAAAGGATTATTGTCTTCATTTAAAAGGCAGAGAGACAGAGAAAGCTCCCATATGCTGGTGCACTGCCCAAATGACTTCAATGGCCAGGGAGGAGCCAGGACAAAGTCAGGAGCTTAGAATTCAATCTGGGTCTTTCATGTGGATAACAAAGCCCCAAATACTTGAGCATCAGCTGCTGCTTCCCAGAGTGCACATTAGCAGGAAGCTGGAATCAGGCGCAGAGCCAGGACTTGAACCAAGCACTCTGAATATGGGATACAGGCATACCAAGCAGGGACTTAACCACTACACCAACCGCCACACCCACTCTGCTACTTTAAAAAGCAGGAATGTCCATCAGTATGAGGAAAGATAAATCAATAAAGGTTCATCTAGAATATGTCAGGCTAAGCAGAAATTTAAAAGGATGGAGAGGAATTTTCTGTACAACCAAGAAATTATCTCAAAGAAATACCAACAGGAAGAAAAACTCAGAAGGCAATACCATATGCAAATGAACCTAATTATGTATGAATAAATAGATAACACTGTACATTATATCTTGTATATATGATTTTAAAATAGTTTTTCATATATGAATCCACGGAAACAGGTCTAGAAGGTGGACTCTCACAACAGTGAGAAATTCTGGGGAAGGGAGTGGAATTGTGGTCAGTGTGACTAAAGGCATGGATGAGGAGGGAATTTTGCTCATCTATAGATTTTTTTTTTATAATTACCTAATTCAGCAAGTAATGATTAGAAGCCTACTATGTACCAGTCATTGCTCTAGGTGCTGAGAGTACAGACAAATCCCTTATTTTCCTGGGACTCACGTTCCAGCTGGGGACACCAGGCAGTAAACAAATAAGTTAAAGGTATAGTAGCTGCTGTGCACCAAGGAGAAAAATCAAATAGGAAAGGGTGTAGGAAATGAGAGGAAAGGCAGTCGAATTGTGCAAATTAGTTATTAGGTCCTTTAAAAGTGTTAATATAGTCTTGCTTGCGCTCAGAATTTTCAATAATTTAAATTTCCCCAAATAAATAATGTGCTTAAGAAGCTACAGCACTTCAAGATTGGCAGGCCCCAGTCTTGCTTATATAACTGCAGCATTGGGCCAGCACTGTGGCATAGTGATTAAGTCTCTGCCTGTGGTGCCAGCATTCCATGTAGGCACCAGTTCATGTCCTGGCTGCTCCTCTTCTGATCCATCTCTCTGCTAATGGCCTGGGAAGGCAATGGAAGATGGCCCAACTGCTTCAACCCCTGTATGCACATGGGAGACCTAGAAGAAGCTCCTGGCTTTGGATCAGCCGTGCTCTGGCCGTTGAGGCCATTTGGGGAGTGACCCAGCATTGGAAGACCTCTCTCTCTGTCTCTCCCTCTCTCTGTCTGTAACTCTGCCTCTCAAATAAATAAATAACTCTTTAAAAATAATAATAACTGCAGAATGGTGGTGTCACTTAGCTATAAACATTGCCACCTGATGGCCAAGGTGCTAAGATGGGAACAGTTGGGAAGTCAAAGGAACTGAAGCCAGAACTATTTGCTGGCACACACTTTTGTTTAGGAAATGGGATTAGCTGCTTACAGTGCCTGTTGAATTATCTTAAGTCACATAATCTTTCTTGTATCTTTATTTCATGATCAATTCAAAGTATACAGAGGTCTTCAAAAAGTACACAGAAAACTTGAATCATGACAAAACAATGCATGGATTTCATTTATTTTTGTATCCAAATATACTTACTTTTTAATTCCATTTTTCCATGAATGTTTTGAAGTATCCTTTTAAGGGTTGAGTATCCATTAACTGAAATGTTTGAGGCCCGAAGTGTTTTGGATCTCAGATGTTTTTGGATTTGGGAATATTTGCATACACATAATGAGATATCTTGGGGTATGAGACCCAAGTGTAGACATGAAATGCATTTATGTTGCCTGGAAGCAGGAGGATCTGAGAATGCTGGGTAGTGAAATAGCTGGAAGAGGGCGAGAAAGAGGTAGGAAGGAAATATGGCCTGAAGACCCTGCTTCCTGCTAGGAGAGCAAGTAGAAGAGATCATGTCTTTTACAGGCAGAGGTCATGGAGGACTTCATGGAGGTGCTGGAGGTGGCAGTGTTAACCATGATGGCAGTAGCAAGAATCGCTTCCATGGTGGAAGACACAACAGAGGATTTGGACTAGTGTGGCTACCAAGGCTTTAATGGGGACTGCCCTAGGATGTCCAGAAGATGCAGTCTCATTAGAAGAGTTCCTGCACCGCTGTGAAGATGATATAATTTGTCAATGTCCACAGATGAAAATAAGGTGCTGTGGGGCCAGAGTTGTGGCGTAGTGGGTAAAGCCACTGCCTGCAATACATCCATATGGGTGCCAGTTTGAGTCTCAGCTGCTCCACTTCTGATGCAGCTCCCTGCTAATGCTCCTGGGAAAGCAGCAGCAGATGACCCAAGTCCCTTAACCCCTGCACCCACATGGAAGACCTGGATGAATCTCCTTGCTCCTGGCTTTGGCCATTTGGAGAATGAACAAGTAGATAGAAGATTCTCTGTGTGTGTGTGTGTGTGTGTGTGTGTAACTCTGCCTTTTAAATAAAATATATAACAAAGAAGAAATGGAGAAAATGGATGAAATATTTGGCCAACTTAGAGATTTCTGTTATTTTCTTTTTGTTGTTGTCAGAAAACATTAAAGCATCTTCCTTTCAAAAGCAACAAAAGTTGCATGTAGACACATATAAGCCTCTGCCATTGCAGAAGTTTTACCTTGAGCTCCGGGGCTAGGAACGATCGTCAAGAAGCAGTGGCATGGGAGCTTGGGCGTGAAGAAGAAGAGAAGATGGCAAGGGTAGTGGTAGAGCCAGTGATTTTAGAGGTAGGAGGGAGAGTGGTTTCCAAAGGAGAAGACATTAGATATTACGGTTGACAGACTTTACCAATTGATTCTGCTTTAACCTGAATGTTACACTTCCATTAAAAGTGGGAAACTTGCTTCCTGAACAGCCTTAAAGATATGGTCATTTTATGACAGTGGAACTAATATGTAAAAATGAGAGCTATAGAACAGTCAATTCTGCTTTAAAAGCCCATAAACAAGTCTTTTAATGTTTCGTACAATGCCTACTGCTCTGTGCATGCTTAAAATTGGGCAGGAATTTTCATTTGAAACATACTTAAATTTCTAAAATAAAGTCTCTAATTCCTAAAAAAGAAAGAAATTTATTTATATTTCATGTATACCTTATACAAACAACGTGGAGATAATTTTACATAATATTTTTAATAATTTTGTGCTTGAAACAATGTTTCATGGGATGGAATTTTCTGCTTGCAGTGTCATGTTGGCATTCAAAAACTTTTGGATTTTGAAGCATTTCAAATTTCAGACTTTTGGACTAGGGATGCTCAATCTCTATTTCTCTATTTAAAAATCAAAGTATTTTTGAGTTCCAAATAACATACTCAAAGATGTGATTTATTATAGTGCAGCTTGGTCGTTTGAAAGCAAGCTGAACTAAAGCTTCACTGACTTGAGGTGTAGCTCACATCACATTATTCTGTAACAGTTTTATGAAATCTGGAGGAAATAAGTGTGTCTAGTTATCTTAGATGTAGAGATTTATGATTGTTTAATTTAGTTGAAAATTCTCCGAACTCTAATATAAAATGAAAGTATTGACCTTGGTTTTGTAGGAAATACTTGTTTTTTGTTTTTTGTTTTTTCAAATTAATCCTCACAGTTTATTCCCCAATCAACCATGGCAAATGGATATCACCCACTTCATGGAATTTGGTAAACAAAAATATATACATGTGTCTATTGATACTTGTTTTGGATTTATTTTTGCTTCCTTTCATACAGGTGAAGCTACAAGACATGTTATTGCCTGTTGCTTACAAACTTTTGCTTCCCTAGGAACTCCAAAGCAGATTAAAACGGATAATAAACCTGCTTGTATTTCTGCCTCTTTTAAAAATTTTTGTGTAACTTTTTTCTAGCTCATGTTACTGACATTCCTTTTTTTTTTTTTTTTTGCTTTCAAACTTTTATTTAATGAATATAAATTTCCAAAGTACAGCTTATGGATTACAATGGCTTCCCCCCCATAACATCCCTCCCACCCGCAACCCTCCCCTTTCCCACTCCCTCTCCCCTTCCATTCACATCAAGATTCATTTTCAATTCTCTTTATATACAGAAGATCAGTTTAGCATACATTAAGTAAAGATTTCAACAGTTTGCTCCCACACAGAAACATAAAGTGAAAAACACTGTTTGAGTACTAGTTATAGCATTAAATCTCAATGTACAGCACACTAAGGACAAAGATCCTACATGAGGAGTAAGTGCACAGTGACTCCTGTTGTTGACTTAACAAATTGACACTCTTGTTTATGGCATCAGTAATCACCCTAGGCTCTTGTCATGAGTTGCCAAGGCTATGGAAGCCCCCTGAGTTCACTGACTCTGATCATATTTAGACAAGGCCATGGTCAAAGTGGAAGTTCTCTCCTCCCTTCAGAGAAAGGTACCTCCTTCCCAGGTACCCCACTCCTTGGAATTTACCCAAAGGAAATGAAATTGGCAAACAAACAAGCTGTCTGCACATTAATGTTTATTGCAGCTCAATTCACAATAGCTAAGACCTGGAACCAACCCAAATGCCCATCAACAGTAGACTGGATAAAGAAATTATGGGACAGGTACTCTATAGAATACTATACAGCAGTCAAAAACAACGAAACCCAGTCATTTGCAACAAGATGGAGGAATTTGGAAAACATCATGCTGAGTGAATTGAGCCAGTCCCAAAGGGACAAATATCATATGTTCTCCCTGATCGGCGACTACTAACTGAGCACCAAGGGGGAAACTTGTTGAAATGAAATGGACACTATGAGAAACAGTGACTTGATCAGCTTTTGTCCTGACGGTTGATGTACAATGTAATACTTTATCCATTTTAGTATTTTTTTTTGTTCTAGTACCATTGGTTGAACTCTGTAATTAACACACAATTATTCTTAGGTGTTTAAATTTTAACTGAAAAGTGATCCCTGTTAGGAATTTGGAAAACATTATGCTGAGTGAAATAAGCCAATCCCAAAGGGACAAATACCACTTGTTCTCCTTGATAGGTGACAACTAACTGAGCACCAAAAAGGAAACCTGTTAAAGTGAAATGAACACTATGAGAAACGGTGACTTGATCAGCCCTCACCCTGACTGTTGATGAGCAACTTGATATGTTATCCCTCTTAGTATTTTTTTTGTTTGTTCTACTTAATACCTTTGGTTGAATACTGTAATCAATACAGAATTCTTCTCAAGTGCTGAAACTTAACTGAAAAGTGATCGCTGTTAAATGTAAGAGTGGGAATAAGAGAGGGAAGAGATGTGCAATTCGGGACATGCTCAAGCTGACTTACCTCAAACGGTAGAGTTAGAAACATACCAGGGGATTCCAATTCAATCCCATCAAGGTGGCATGTACCAATGCCATCTCACTAGTCCCAGTGATCAATTTCTGTTCACAATTGATCATAATGATAGGACTAAGAACCAAAGGGATCACATAAACAAGAATAGTGTCTGCAAATACTAGCTGATAGAATAAAAAAGGGAGAGAATGATCCAACATGGGAAGTGAGATACACAGCAGACCCATAGAATGGCAGATGTCCTAAACAGCACTCTGGCCTCAGAATCAGTCCTTAAGGCATGCGGATCCGGCTGAAAAGCCCATGAGACTATTTCAGGCATGGAAAGCCAAGACACTCTGGGGAAAAAAAAAAAAAAACCTACATGAAAGATCTCTGCAAGTGAGATCCCAGTGGAAATAGTTGTTTTTAATCACTAAATTCTACATAACAGAAAACAAATATAACTGATCCCTCTTTTGCAAAAATAGACAGTAAGTGAAAGAGTACATTTGATAATCTATTGACATATTTAGAGTGGGCATTTGATGAAAATGCTATAAAATTAGTTTGCATGATCCAATAGGATATTAGAAAAATGAACACAAAAAATGGCATGGACTTTTATGTAGCATTCATATCACAGTTCTAAAAAAGATTGCAGTTACTTGAAAGAATAACAGAAACATAGTGAGGAGCAATAAGAGAGAGAAAGGGAGAGAGAGAATCTTTCATCTGCTGGTTCAGTCCCAAAAGGCCTGAAACATCCAAGGCTTATCAAGCCTAAATATGGGAATTCCATCCAGGTCTCTCTCCCATGTGGGTGGCAGGAACCAAAGCACCTGAGCCATCAGCTACTGCCTCCAAGGAGCATTGGCAGGAAGGCTGGATTGAAGTGTGGCGTAGCCAGGACTCAAGCCAGGCATTCTGATATGGGGTGCAGGTTTCCCAAGTGGTGGATTACCTCATTGTAATACCAGAAAGCCCAACCTATAGTACATCTCGATTCAAATGCCACAGAATAAGGTCATTAAAATCAGTGGAAACTGGCTAATCCATTGTGGGTTTTGTGGTTTTAATGGAAAAGTTACGTTCAGGTTAACTTTGAGTTTGTTGTTGTTCTTTAGATTTATTTATTTACTTGAAAGGCAGAGTTACAGAGAGACAAAGATCTTTTATTTGCTTGTTCACTCCCCAAATGGCCGCAACAGTGGAGGCTGGGCCAGGCCAAAGCCAGGAGCCAGGAGCTTCTGAGTCTCCCACGTGGGTGTAGAGGACCAAGTCCTTGGGTCATCTTCCACTGCTTTCCTAGGCACATTAGCTGGGAGCCGGATCCAAAGTGGAGCAGCCAGGAATAGAACCAGTGCCCATATGTAGGTGGCGGCTTTACCTGCTATGCCACAGCGCTGGCTCTTGAGAGTTTCTTTAAACTTAAAAAAAAAAAAAGTCTCTGTGTAATTGCAGATGAATCAAAAATTTCTTCCATTAACTGTATTTGGAAGTTGCTTATTTCACTGTCATTTGAAGTACTCATCAAGACTCTTGGTTTAGTAGTGAGTACATGGTTAATGCAAAGATCATAATACTGATTTGGACACTTGTGATGTCTGAATATGAGACACTGCACAGATGACCCATTTAGACTAAGAATAATAAAAAACAGTGGATGGAAAATGCTGAACTTCAAAACATGGAACAGGATCCTTTCATCTTGTTAATATGCAAAAACCAAATCCTAAGCGAGTGAGGTCAGAAGATAGTGAAAATGAGCAGATGTAACAGAAAATTTAGTTGAAGGAAGGAAGTGATAAGAAGAAAAACATTTTTGTTTTTGTAGGCAAAGTTAGCTACAATGGAGACATCCTCTTGATAAAATATCACTAATTTACCTTACTTGCTTTGAAAAACAGTCCAAATGATACCTTGATACATTCTTTAATTCAGTTTAATTCAGTAGAATAAATCACCACAATATTTATTGGGTATCTCCTGTGTGCAAAGGAATTAGTTACAAAGATTGAAAAAAAATGAGGATGCTTCAGCACTTGGTGAACTCACAGTAATTTATTTTCAAGCATCTGGTATAAGAGAATCAGCTTTGTAAAGCATTGCTTAGAAAAGATACTCGGTATATGGTTTGTTTTAATGTCTAAACTGCACTAAGACATAAGAGACTTGTGTATGCCATGTGCCCATTTTTCTCCTACTTTTAGCATTTATCTTACCTTCAGTTTTATATTGTAATAAATAATGTTGCAGTGGACATCTTCATGAGCATGACATCACATATTTTAGATTATTTCCTTACTCCAGTTCTCAGAAGTAGGATTACTGGCTCAAGAAGCTTTCGCAGCTAACTCATTTTTGGAGTCCTTCCAGATTGCTTTCTAAAAAAGCTGTATCAATTTATAATACCATGAGCAATGCATGACAGTGATGAGAGAAGCAGCTTAATATTCTCAACACATGGTCATACTTTAAAATTGAGCTTTAAGATTCAAATAATATAGGTTTATTTGAGAATAGGTACTCATTTTGCTAGGCCTGTACTATGTGATCTGCACGGAAGCAATAGAAATGTAATGGGAAATTTTGGTCTTTAAGGAAGTATCAGACAGCAGGGTCACATGATGGGAACATGTTCCCCCTTCTCCTTTTCCCCAGTTGCTCATCAGGGTGCTTGATTAACAGGACTCTAAAGGCAAAGTTTGTCTAGAAAAAAATATACATACTCGAAAGCATTTTTAGGAAATTATAGTCTCATCTATCATTTAATTTTCTCATTTTAAAAGGAGAAAAATATCATTTTTGTTAAAATATTAACTCAAGGCATATAATAAAATAACACTAAATAGTGCAACAAAACATTTGAAGTCACATACTTAATGCAAAATTATGTTTTTGGTTAAAAACTAATTTAAAAAGCCACAAGCTGGAGCCGATGCTGTGGCAGAGGGGGTAAAGCTGCCACCTGCAGCGCTGACATCCCATATGGACGAGGGTTCAAGACCCAGATGCTCCACTTCAGATCCAGCTCCCTGCTAATGTGCCTGGGAAGCAGCAAAAGATGGCCCAAGTGCTTGGGCCCCTGCACCTGCGTGGGAGACCTGGAAGAAACTCCTGGCTCCTGGCTTCCGACTCACCCACTTTTGGCTGTTGTGGCCATTTGGGAGTGAACCAGTGGGTTGAAGATCTCTTTGTATGTCTCTCTGTAACTTTACCTTTCAAACAAATAAATAAATCTTAAAAAAAAAAAAGTCTCAAGCTACTAATGTGAACCCTTTAGGGTTATTCTCTTTAGCTTTTATCAGAGTAATTTAAAAGTTTAAAATGAGCCGGTGCCATGGCTCAATAGGCTAATCCTCCACCTTGCGGCGCTGGCACCCCGGGTTCTAGTCCCGGTCGGGGTGCCGGATTCTTTCCCGGTTGCCCCTCTTCCAGGCCAGCTCTCTGCTGTGGCCAGGGAAGGCAGTGAAGGATGGCCCAAGTGCTTGGGCCCTGCACCCCATGGGAAATCAGGAGAAGCACCTGGCTCCTGCCTTCGGATCAGCGCGGTGTGCCGGCCGCAGCGCGCCAGCCGTGGTGGCCATTGGAGGGTGAACCAACAGCAAAAAGGAAGATCTTTCTCTCTGTCTCTCTCTCTCACTATCCACTCTGCCTGTCAAAAAAAAAAAAAAAAAAGTTTAAAATGAGCATTAATTAAAACATAAATTAATTTCTAGAAATCTTCTTTTCTGATTTTATAATGAGACAGCTGACAGTTAATATGTTTCTCTTTACCATTGTTAATATTTTAAGCCTATATGAAACCTCCCAAAGCTTGGAGAAGTTGCTGGCTTTTCCCAGTGAGAAGCTGGATTTATTCTCAAATGGAAGACATGCTGTACATAAATCAAAGTTTCAAATAAACCAATAAACAAACAAGTAGCACAGTTAATTTCAGGATCACATGTGCAAGTACATTTAGCAATGGGATCTGAGCCAGGCACATTTCAGTTCAGGTAGCATATGATCTGAGAAACTCCAGTGTCCTGCACAGACAACTGGCCAGAATATTTTAGATCACAGCTGCCCCATAACATCAAGCTCACATGCCTGCTGTGGGTATACTTCCTGTTCAGCACATTCCCTGATCTTAAAATCTGTAAATCTACATTTTTGTGTGTTGAATTGCATGCTGCATGGATTCCAGAGCCTATTTGCCAGGGTTCAAGTCCCAGCTTTGCCATTTACTAGCTGTGTGAGTGACATCAGCCTATTAAACATTCCATACTTCAAATGCATCTATGATATGGAAGCAATAACAGTATCCAATTAGGGAC
Organism: Oryctolagus cuniculus; assembly: GCF_964237555.1. Taxonomy (NCBI): domain Eukaryota; kingdom Metazoa; phylum Chordata; class Mammalia; order Lagomorpha; family Leporidae; genus Oryctolagus; species Oryctolagus cuniculus. The sequence goes on from NC_091438.1 coordinate 82,087,829, forward strand.
CAGTGTTGTGGTACAGTGGGATTAAGCCACCACTTACTTGCAACACCAGTGACCCATTCCAGAATGCAGGTTTGAGTACTGGCTGCTCTGCTTCCTGTCCTGCTCCCTGCTAATGAGCCTGGAGGCAACAGAAGATGACCCAAGTCCTTGGGCCTCTGCCACCATGTAGGAGACTAGGATGGCATTCTTGGCTCCCAGCTTTGGTCTTGCCTAGACCTGGCTATTGCGACCATTTTGTGAGTGAAAGATGGAAAGAAATTCTCTCTCTCTCTCTCTCTCAGCTGTTGCTCTGTCTCTTGCTCTCTTTCTGTCACTCTGCCTTTCAAATTAATTAATTAATTCATCTTTTTTAAAAAGAAAACAAAACAGATATATTTAAAAAATTTAAAGACCTAATAATAATACTCAACTTATAGAGTTATTCAGAAGATTAAATGAGTACATATATGCAAAGCCTTAAAATAATACCTGGCACATAGTAAGAACTATATAAGGGATTGCTACTACTACTATTATCATTCTTATTAATTTTATTACTGTTTCTATCTAAATTTAAATGAATTTATAGCTTTTATTAAGGAATCAGAAAGATAATGAACACTTCTACACATATAATCCATATTTCTCAGGTTATAGTAATTTGGGTGTAGGAATATAGTCTTGGAATAAAAGTTCCACAGTATACATACACAGAATAGAAATTTGAGAATTAGTCATTTTGGGGTTTGAATTCTACCTACAATACTAACTTACTGTGTGACTCTGAGAAATTGACCTAATCCACTCCTCTAAACCTTTAAGGAAAATCATACTTGTCTAAGACAACCAAGAAGCAGTAAGACAATGAACCTGACGTATCTGGCAGAGCACCTGATGTATAAGGACCTCAGACCTAACTCAAAGAACTCATCCAGTTCTTGAATATCCTTAAAGGATCCTCTCTTCTCACTCCTGGGCTCCCTGCTACTAAGCTCCTGCCATAGATGGTCACAAGTGTGAGCAGTATATTTTCTTAAAGACTTAGTTATTAATGTTGCAAGAGTTATGAGGAGAGAGGGAAATACAGAGAGTGGGAGAGAGATCTTTCATATGCTGGTTCCTTTTCCAAATAGCCCTTAACAGCCAGAATCAGGCTGATGCCAGGAACCAGGAGCTTCATCTAGATCTCCACATGGATGGCAGGGACTCCAAGCACTTGAGCCATCATTTGCTGTTTCTCAGGTTCATTAACATGGATCTGGATTGGAAGCAGAATAGCCAGGACTCAGCGACATCCTGATGTGGGATGCAGATGTAGCAAGCAGTAGCTTAACCCATTGCACCCCAGTGCATTATTCTTAAAAATAGGAATGTGACTCTCCTAATTGCAACAATGAAACTCTGGAAACCTACAGTGCAACCCTACGTGAGAAATTTATGCTTCTTAGAACAAAAGAAATTAAAAAAAAAAGATGTATACATGCTAAAAAGATAATCCATCTTCCTGGATCTCCAGTTTGTATGATGCTCTACCAGTCCCTTTGCCTCTGTGCTCTACAGAGTAGGCATCCTCCTAATCCTGGGGAGGAACAAGTAGGAGAACGGGTGTTTCTGCATTGCAAGGGTGAAATGTGCCTTCCAGAGCTGCTTGCTGCTTCAACGTGTACACTGCCTCAGTTACTGCATGGCCTTACTCTTCTGTAAGAAGAGTGAGCCCACACAAGCAAGAAACAGGCTCAGGACAATGATCCCTGAAAATACGGTGTAAGATATAATTCGTGATCCTGTCAGTATTAATTGCTACAGTAAAAAGTTTAGCAGTGAGTATTTGGCTTAGTGGCTAAGATGCCATTCAAGATGTCCTCATCCATATAAGAGGCCTGGGTCCGAGTCCCAGCTCCACTAACAATTCCAGCTTGTTGCTAATGCACCCTGGGAGCCAGAAAGTGATGACACAGTGGTTGGTTCTTTTCCACTCACATGGGAGACGAAGATTGACTTTGGCTTGGCCAGCTAGATGGAGATTCATTTGCTCTCTCGCTCTCTCACTCTCCCTTGCTCTCTCTCTCCACCTCTCCTTCACCCTCTCCCTGTCCTCTCTCTCTGTAACTCTGCACTTCAAATAAATAAATCTTTTTTTAAAAGTTAAAAGTCAATCTTTCTTTATTTATTTGAAAATCAGAATTGAAAGAGAAACAGAGAGAGGGAGAGAGATCTCTTCCACCCACTGGTTCACTCCCAAAATGGCTGCATTGACTGGGGTTGGGCCCAGGCCAAACCAAGGAGCTTCACCTGGGTCTCCCATGTGGGTGCAGGGGCCCAAGCACTTGGGCCATCTTCCCCTGCTTTCCCAGGCACATTAGCAGGAAACTGGATCAGAAATGGAACAATCGGGACTTGAACCATTGTCCATATGGGATGCTGGCACTGCAGGCAACTGTTTAATCAGTTATGCCACAATGCTGGCTCCCAAAGTCAATATATCTTTGAAACAAATGTGAAAAATCTTGATAATTGTTTAATTTGGATTATGTGCATTCTAGGAATTCATTATACTATTCTAATTTGAGGTTTTGAACACTTTCATAATGATAAAAAGTTTGAAATGTTTAAAAAATCCTTCACATTTCTAGAAGTAATACATATGTTCCCATAGCAATGAGGCATAATATTCTTTAAAAAAAAAAAAAAAAGAAGAAAGAAAGAAAAGAAAAGAGGGACCAGCACTTTGGTGTAGCAAGTAAAGCTGCCACCTGCAATGCCGGCATCCCATATGGGTGAAGGTTCGAGTCCCAGCTGCTCCACTTCCGATCCAGCTCTTTGCTATGTCCTGGGAAAAGCAGTGAAATACGGCCCGAGTGGGAGACCTGGAAGAAGCTCCTGGATCCTGGCTTCAGATTGGTGCAGCTCTGGCCATTGCAGCCAATTGGAGAGTGAACCAGTGGAATGGAAGACCTCTTTCTCTCTCTCTCTCTCTCTCTCTCTCTCTCTCTCTCTCCCCCTCTCCTCTTTGATAGAAAGATAGAGAGAGAGGTTTTCCGTCTGCTGGTTCACTCCCAAAATGACTGCAATGGCCAGGGCTGGGCAGATCAGGAACCAGGAGCTTCTTCTGGGTCTCCCACGTTGGTGCAGGGACCCAAGCACTTGGATCATCTTCTACTGCTTTCCCAGGCCATAGCAGAGAGCTGGATTGGAAGTGGAGCAGCCTGGACTTGATCTAGGGAGCTGGATTAGAAATGGAGCAGCTGGGACTCCAGTCTGTGCCCATATAAAATTCTGGTGCTGCAGGCAAATGCTTAACCTACTACGCCACAGCCTCAGCCCCAGGCATGTTCTATGCAGCACCTCCCATTTTCAAAGGATTCTAGTCAAATCCGATCATACATTTTCACCGTATCATCAGTTCTCAGAACAGTAAAATACATCTTATAACTTCCAAATATTTGTCAAAACTTGCTACTTTAGGAAGCTGCCATTTTCTCCAATATCACCATCCAAACACTTCGGTAGCAGACACTTCTATGTGAATATTGCCAAAAGTGGGACCATGAGATAAAGCCAAAGAACCTCCAAAACATTTTCACCTGAGTGAAAAAACCCAGACACAAAAGATGAACTGTCATATGATCCCATTTATATAAAAAGTCCAAAAAACGGCAGATCTCTAGAGACAGAAGGTGGATTAATGGCTCTTGTGGCTAGAAGAATTGCATTTATGGTACATGGGCATACTCAATCTTACTGGGAGAGCAGAATCATGCTAAAATTGGATTGTGTGGATGGTTGTACAACTGGGTAAAATTACTAAAAATCATTAAATCATAAACAGGTGAATTTATACATGTAATTATATTTCAATAAAGTGTTCTTGAAGATTTATTTTACTTGAAAGAGTGACAGGGAGAGAGGGAGAAACAGAGAGACAAAGAGATCTTCCATTTACTGTTTACTCTCCAAATGCCCACAATGCCTGGGACTGGGCCAGGCAGAAGGCAGAAACCAGGAGCTCCATCTGGTCTCCCATGTGAGTTTCAGGGGCCCAAGCCCTTGGACCATCTTCCACTACTTTCCATGGTGCATTCTCAGGGAGCTGGATCAGAAGCAGAGTAACTGGGACTCTAACCAGCACTCATGTGGAATGCTGGCATCACAGGCAGTGGCTCAACCTGCTACAGCACAACACCAGCCACAGTAAAGTTTTTTTAAAACAAGTAAATCTAGTTAAGTCACAAACTTTTCTTTACATATTAGGTATCCAAACATTTTTTCACTTTAGCACATTAAGTTGTGATTTCACAAAGCTGATACCAACTTTTCAAATAAGTTCTGAAGTTTAAAAATATGATAATTTAAATTAATAAATTATTTTGAATAATTAACATTCACTAATCATGTAACTTTACATTGATTATTAAAATAAAAATGGTGATACAAACTAAAAGTCTGGGTAAATGCTAGTCTAGGTCAGTGAGTCCTTGGTGATAAAATCTCGGTTTTGTGCAGTTGTATTTTAATCCCGGGATCACAAATAAAGGTAAAGGGGAATAACATTAATGAAATGCTTTATAAATGACTAATGCTATATTAACAAAAAGAAAAAGAGCGGCTTACATAGGCTGCCTGCTATTTTAGTAGGAATGAAACTTGTGGAAGGGTGTGATAGAGACACTGCAGGTGGGGAGCAGTGATGCAACCATTGCTCTGAAGCCCTCCTCTTGGGTTACCATTTCTCCAAGGGTTTGTTACTTCAGCAAATGTTACTGAATTTCTGCCTCCAGTCTACCAGGTGCCAGCTCCGTATTGGTAATCCTCGGGAATTGTTCCCTTGCCCTTTGCTCTTTTCTTCTTCCCTCAAGCCAAGAAACTCTCATAGAGAAAACTCACTACTAAGTATCCCCTAGGCCTTTCCCTGATTGAAGTGGGAGGTCATTTTGAAACTTTCCCAAATATTAAGGGGTGGGGGACACAAGCATACAAATTTTTAAATTCCAGAATGGAAGACTCAAAAAAAAAAATGCTCCCCTATTCCCATCCATATTTCAGTTTCTAAATTCCTGCTTCTCACACTTACTCTTCCCAAGAGTAAGTTTTCCCAAGAAAATGGAGTTAAAAGATTTATTTTGTTGGAAAAAATTGAAATTCATGCATAGTTTTTTCATCATATGCATTTTCAAGAACTTTTAAAAATCCTTTGTATGCATGGATTTCAAAATTCTATAAATCCCATTATCCATGAACTTTTTTGAAATCCTCTTGTATCTTCCACATTTAAAAAAAAAAAAAGGTGTGGTCAGCAGAGTTTAAGGCTCATTTTCTCAAAACAAAGCAGTTACTATATCCTCATCCTCATAGAAACAAGGAATCACCCTTTCTCCTCCAATCCCTACACTGTCAAGGGTGGCTTGCTTTCAGCAAACTGGTGGTGTTTTTGCTATTATTTGACCTTAATTTGGCTAATGAATACATCAAGGGACTTCTTGTGGCATCTAGGCGTTCTGCCAAGTTGTCTAAACTTAGCTATCAGCCAAATTTCCAAAGGCCATGAATAAAAGCCGTCAGGGCAGGGCCCATAGCTTCGTGCCTCCGGAGCACACAGTGCTGTCACATGGTTTTGTTTCATCTCCTGCCAATTCTGGAAGGGTATGCGAGGCAGATCCTAATACCCCCTGAGAAGACTCGGCGGCGTGGTGGCCGATGGCAGAGCCTGAATTGACATCCGCTTCGGATGACCTGAGTGAATCGCTCTCTTTATCCCAAATTCCTTAGTAATAGAGAACCACCCCTCGTGGCAAGTGAGAACCGCGTTTACACAGGGATAAATGGCAGGGAAGAGGGAGGGAGAGAGGCTGGGGTCAGCCCTCAGGGATGTGGGCTTTGCCCCCTCCACGAAGCCAGCGTTTTCTTCGCGCTTTAACTCGGTCAAATTGAAAAGGAGCCCGTTTGCAGGGTTCCCTTGAGACCTTCCCCGGGTAATTTCACAGACTCGCCGACCCACCTAGTAAACAACAGACGACATAAGAAAATGCAAAGCGTACGACACACAGGGACTCATTGTTCTTGGCCCTTCTCCCGACCCGTAGCCGCACCCTGTTACGACTGCGTGGCTGACTCGCCTATAAAAGCCCGTCTCGGGGCGTCTCGCCGCCACAGGCTCTTCCTGTTTCTGGCGTAGCAGTCGTCGCTCGGTGGTGGAACCGCAGCGGCCGTGAAGATGGCGTCCACAAGCCGGTTAGTAGGTCCCGCCGAGCGCGGCCAGCGAGCGCCGCGGATTCTGGGCGGCCGGCGGGGGCGGTCGCGTCTGACGAAGCGCCGGGAGGTATCGGGGAGCGGCGGCGGGGGCTGGCAGGCTGCCCCGGACAATGGCACTTCCATGCGGCAGGACTGTCAGGGCTGTCGCGGGGGTACCGAGCCGTCGACGTTACCGCCCGAGCGCCCTGGGTCATCTCTAACCCCAGATTCCATCCTGCGCGGGCCCCTGTATGCCCAGCCCCTTGTCCTCGCGTCTTGGGCGAAGATATCAGCCGTCTTTTTCCCTTGTTAATTTTTTCTACGCTTGTTTTTCCAATCCACGGCCCAACTGGCCTTAGAGTCCTCAGTTCCCCCCCCCCCCTTTTTTTTCTTTCAAAGAGCGGGAAACGTTTATCCTAGGCCCATATTGATCTGACAGCTAAAAAGTTGGAAACGTCAGCGCTGGTAAGCCGAAAGGAAACTGATTACCATCCCCGCGGCCCTCCCAGGGGAAGCCAGGAGAGGCTAGGGCTCATCCCAAGACTTGATTAGCCCCCTTGCTGAAGGATTGCGCTGCGAATGTTTTCGTCTGTATAATCCTGAAGAAAGTCTTGCCTGCAGAAAAAAATTACCTAGATATACTGAGATACTCTGTCATATATTTTGAAAACGTACTCATCTACAGGAAATGCATGCAGTGCCCTGCGAGGCAGCCTTTAATCATGTGACCTGAAAAACGCTTACAGACCCTAATTATGTCTCTCATTGCTGTTAGGGCAGATACTAGTATTTTTGCGTGAGTGTAAACTGAGTCATGGCCATGTTGACTTTTTCAAGGTTAGTGAGAGAGTGTAGTCTAAGACTCCTGTTTCCTGTTATATCACATGATCGGCCTATAGTTAATGCACTGTATTAAACATAGCAGATTAAGTTCTAAGCTTCTAGAGGCAACTGTGGCGGTTTTCTGAACCCATTATCATGTGCGGGGTGGATGCATTTCACCAGGGAACGCCATTGATCATAAAGTAAGCTAGGAAGGTCCAGGATAGACTCACCGTATTCTGGTAATAACATCAACGAAAAATGGGGGGGAGCAGTTTTTGCTAATGTCTGGAAATAACTCTTACTGCCCGTGACACCCTTGTTTATTGACTATAGTTCTGTGATTGAATGCTCAATCATAGTGTCTGGGTGTGGTTCTGTCAGGTAAGGCTTCCTTACAGATAAATGGAAAACTTCAGCTTCGCTAAATGAGGCTTACGTTCTCTCGTGAGTTATTTGGGAGGTAGCTATATCTGTGCACAGCGTTTGCATATACTGGAACAGGAAATTTTATCCGTAAAAAGCTAATGGTACACATAAAATAAAGTCACTGAATAGATTGTTTACACAAAGAATACACCAAACTTGAAATACAGATTTTTTTTTTCAGGCATATCCATCTCCTAAATTTACGCGTCATTGTGGTTCATCCATCTTTCAAGGTTTTCTACCTAGTGAAACAAAGTAAATGTTAGTGTTTCTACTTTTAGCCTCCCCCCCCCCCCACACAATGATTTACAGGCAGTAAAAATTGGTGTTCTCAACAGAGAAGAGCATGAATGTTCTGAGTTGAAAGTCTAAGCTCCACCACTTATCTTGTGACTTCAGGCAAGTCATAATCTTTAAAATGGTGATAATGCCTATTTTGTGGGATTGTAGAAAAGGTTGATGATATTCAGTGTATAGCACTAGGCAATTGATAGCCATAAAATGAGATTTGTGATTATATGGTGCCTTAGGTAGTCTAAACTGTTTTAACATCATTGGTGGTAGTTCTTTCCCTTGCTTCCGTATTTCTCTTTACTTCCTCCCCCACCACTGGGTTTTCCTCTTGTATGTTTTGTGTGATTACTGTAGTGTGATTTCATTTCACTTTAGCTGGGTGACACAGTACAAAAGCAAAATACCAGACTAGACAGTGAAAAGTAGTCTTGTTTTCTCCTAGCTCCCAGCATCTAATTCTCCCCAGAGCAACCATTGTTTTGTTTTGGTGTTTTCTTGGTGATTATGTTTTAACAAACATGCATGCAGTTTTGATCTCTTTTCACCCCAAAATGTAGCTGATGTAAACTGCTTTCACCTTACCTTTTGCCTGTTTTATGAACTTAGCATACAAAGTTCAAGTACACAACTCAGCTACAAAGTGAGGACATAGGCATAGCCACCACCCAGGTCAAGAAATCAAATAGTCCCAATGCACTAGCTAAGACAGTAACAAAGTCTCCTTTGTGTCCTTGGTCAGTGCCATGTCCCCAAGAAAGCCACATCCTGACTTCTACCTCCGTAGATTTGTTTCGCCCTTTTAAAGTTTATGAAAATGGCACAAGTATTCTGCTGTCTAGTTTCTTGGTCAGATTTTGAGATTCATCCATGTTATTGCATGTAAGTAGCTCAGGCATTTTTAGTGTTGAATAGACTCTATCTTCACTTAACATGTCTTTGAGGTTCCATGTCATTTATACAATACTTTAAGGTTTTCTGTATAGTTTTTAATAGCACGGAAATCTTATGTCAATCCTTTAGATACTGTGTTCCATATGTCATCCTGTACTGCTGATTTGTACTTATTCTAGTGCTTCAACGTAGTTTTTTTTTTTAAATAATTTATGCCAACTGCTTAATTTTGTCACATTTTATTGAAATGTTAAGGAATCTATTTAATAGGCTGAATTTAAGCTATATCTGGCCCCATTTTCCTAGTTAGAAAATACAATACCTGTTCTGGTTAATTTGACTATATAAATTTGGGAGATACGGATTTTTTTTTTTTTTTTTTTTTTTTTTAGTTTTCTAATAGATATCACCTTCCAAGTTGAGAGTGAACATCCTGAATTATATTTTAAGTACAAGAAGAATGTTTATCCATAGCCATAAATATCCTATTTATACACTATAAGAATATTGATTTTAGTCTTTTAGGTGTATTTTTGTGATAGCTATAACAAATATTTTCTGTATTACTTTTTTTAAATGTGTTCTTTTCAATAATAGAGAATCTGTGGTTGTGAGTTTGTACCACCTGAAATAATGATTAACTCTGTTAAAAATGGTTGTTGCTTTTAAATTTGATTCTATCAAGTGATTTCAGGTTAATATGTCTTCCCCAAACTGATGTATTGTTTTTTGTTTGTTTGTTTTAAGATTTTATTTATTTGAAAGGCAGAGTTAGAGATCTTCCACCCAATAGTTCAGTCCCCAGATACCTGCAACAGCCAGATCTGGGCCAGACCAAAGTGAGGAGCTTCATCCAAGTCTCCCATGTTAGTGTAGGGGCCCAAACACTTGGGTCATCTGCTGCTTTTCCCAGGCACATTGGCAGGGAACTGGATCGGAAGTGAAAACAGCCAGGACATGATCTGGCACCCATTTTGGATGCCAGTGTTGCAGGCAGCAGCTTAACCTGCTGTGCCACAACACCAGGCCCTGCTTTATTGTTTAAGGCAAGATAATTGAGCAAACTATTAATATGGAAAATTAATTAAAAATCAGCTTTTGAAACTGTTTCCTGAATGAGTGCTAAAAAATTCAGTTCTAAACTAAATGAAATCAGCAGGTGTTAAGTTCTGAAGAGCCATATCTACTCTCCACTTACATACTTGTTTCAATGTACTATTCTGAAACTAATAAAACTAACAAGTAGGAAAATACAGACTTGAAACTTACTCTCTGACCAAAGAAATAAATTAGAAAGGGTATAAATCAAATGGCTCCATTTAAGTGCCACAGGCTGTGATATTATCTAGTCATTACTTATCAAGATTTTTAAAAATCTTAGTAGCCTATATGTTAAGAGAGAAAAACACTTGTTATCTGTTTCAAGTTTTGAAAACCTTCCATATCTACAAACCAGTAACTGTTAAAAAAAATTCTAGTCAGGGCAGGCACTTAGCATAGTGGTTAAGATGCCTGTGACTCAGATCCATGTTGGAGCACCTAGGTTTAATACTTGGCCCTAGCTCCTGACTCCAGCTTGCTGTTATTGCAGACTCTGAGAGGCAGCAATGATTACTCAGTTACTGAGTTCCTGCCACCCACATGGGAGAACTGAATTCAGTTCCTAGCTCCCAGCTTCAGCCTAGCCATTGTGGGCTTTTGGGGAGTGAACTAGCGATGGAAACTCTTTGTCCTTCTGCCTCTAAAGTAAATTTTTTTGAAAATACATTTTTAATGAATAAAAAATAGTAATGATTCCAATGAGTGTACTGTTAATTACTAGCTAGAATTTAAATTAACTGAGATGTTTACTTTGAAAAATTGGGTAAAATGTATTATAAATATACAATATTAGAAAAGTGTTCAAACCTCTCCTTTTATTTAGTATTTTGTTACATGTTTGGAAGATACAAATTATATATATTTTTTATTTAGTTTGGATGCTCTTCCAAGAGTCACTTGTCCAAACCATCCAGATGCAATTTTAGTGGAGGACTACAGAGCTGGTGATATGATCTGTCCTGAATGTGGCCTGGTTGTAGGTGAGTAGTTATTATGGTTTTAATGTAAATTGCTGTTTATGGTACTTTGCTGTTCTTTTTTTCCTCAACTGTTTTTCAGTGAAGAACTTTAGATTTTTCTCCACCTACAAGTAATTTCATATTGTAAAACAAACAAAAAATTAGGAAACAGAAATAAGAGTAAAATCATCTGGAGATACCAGGTTTTATTATATATCCAACGCATGCTTTATAATGGGAGCTGATCAAAAAGTAACAAAAGGCCCATAATAATTTCCTGAATCCTTAATTAAGTATTTGATAGGGGGTGTGGGGAGAAAGGGATGCCACTTACACAAATCAAATAATGAATACATAAAGTATGTTTTAATTCCATTTTCTGTGAACTTTTACAAAGTTTTTATTTATTTATGAAGTAGCAAAATGGAGCTTGCATCTGCTGACTTACTCCCCAGATGTCAGCAGTGGCTGGGGCTGGAGCTGGGAGCTCAGTCCAGGTTTCCAGTGTGGGTGGCAGGAACCTAACTGTTTGAGTCATCATCACCTGCTGCCTCCCAGGGCGCACACTTTCAGGAAGCTGGAATTGGGAGCAGAGCTGGGACAGGAATCCAGGCACTCCAGCATTGGATGTGGACATCCTAACCAGTATCTTCACTGCTAGGCTAAATGCTGGTCCTTCCATAGACTTTTTGAAGTACTCTCATATATCTGTCTTGAGTCTTGTGCAGGGCCCTCCTGTCAACAATTTGTTATAACTTTAAAATAAAATCATTTACTTAAGAATATCTGCTATAAAACTGTTGCTGTCCAAAAATAACACTTATTAAAATTTTACTTTTATTACTACTTCTCACTAATCTAGTATGCAGCAGAACTTTAAAAATAGGGTTTGTTCAGAAATTATTGTTACAGTGAAGTTCCAGCAGCACTTCAGAATGGGTGTGATACTTAGTAATTTGAATTTCTTAAGAATGGAAATGTTAATAGGATTGCAGGGAGTGTAGCAGAAACATTCTTATTGGTGTACTGTGAAATTGTTTTACTGAGAGGTTATTTGTCATATTCATTCCAGAGGACCACTTGCCTCAGAGCTACAGTGAAAGTTTTAAAACAGAGTTGCTAATAGGAATTGAGTTCCACTTGCCATTGTAATCTTCTCAATAAGCAATAATAATAGCTAGTACATTTACTGTATCTCTGTATACTATTCATTATTCTAAGTGATCAGTATATTCACACAGTTTATCCTAACAATAAACCTGGGAGGTGAGTACTAATATAATCTTTACTTTAAAATGGAGAAACTGAGGCTTAGGTGGTCTGGTAGTCTGGCTGCATTATTTCATGGGAGCTGGATCGCTATCCTGCATTATCTTTCATAATAAAATGATTTCAGAGATAGATGTTTGGTGCAGCAGATAAGACACTGCCTGGGACTCTAGCCTCCCATTTTAGAGTGCCTGGGTTCAAGTCCCCACTTTCTCCCATTCAGGTTTCTGCTAATGTACACCGTGGGAGGATGCAGGTGATAGCTCAAGTACTTGGGTCTCCTACCACTCATGTTGAAAGTTCAAATGGAATTCCAGGCTCCTGATTTCGGCCTGGCCCAGCCCCACCTGTTGCAGGCTTTGTAGGAGAGAACCAACAAATAGAACAACTCTCTATGTCACTGTGCCTTTCAAATAAAATAAATATGGAAATAAAACTTTAAAAAATTATTTTCAGAGCAGCTGTTTGGCCTAGCCATTGAGATGTCTGCATCCAGTATTGGAGTGTGTGGATTCAAGTTCTTCCTTTGGCTGCTAACTCCAACAGATTCTAACAGGCAGCAGATGATGGCTTAAAGTCTTGAGTCCCTATGTGGGACTCTTAAGAGAACTGAATTTACCTTTGACCTGGCCCAGCCCTGGCTGTTGTGTGCATTTGTGAAGTGAACTGTGCGTAAGAAGCCCTATATCTCAATTTAAAAAAAAACTTTAAATAGATTTCAATCTAAAGTAGGCAAACTACTTATCCAATGCTTGTTTTCATATAGTCTGCGTGCTAAAAATTGCTTTTACATTTTTAAATGGTTGAAAAAAATTAAAAGAACAATACTTTGTGACACATAAAAGCAATATGAAATTCATATTGCAGTATCCATGAATAAAAATTTATTAGAACCCAGCCACACACACTTGTTTACATAATATTTTTGAGTGCTTTCACATTTGAACAGCAGTTTAGTAGTTGCAATAGAAACCAGATGTGGTGCTCTTATCACTTGATTTGGCTGCTCAGTGGGCTACAAAAAGTGAAATTGAATTCCAGTGCTTTTAAGGCATAGTGGAGTGTGAATTATTGTGGTACTGCATTAGATGAAATTTTTTGTTTATTATGCAGTGATACTGTAGCTGTGCTAAAAGGATAAAATAAACATAAGCATCACAATATTCTAACAAAGCAGCCATCAGAAAAACAGTGTAAGATAAAATATTTAATCATAGCAAAATTTCTTTGCAAAAATATAAGAATAGGGGCTGGCGTCGTGGTTCACTTGGTTAATTCTCTGCCTGCAGCGCCAGCATCCCTTATGGACACCGGTTCTAGTCCCGGTTGCTCCTCTTCCAGTCCAGCTCTCTGCTGTGGCACAGGAAGGCAGTGGAGGATGGCCCAAGTGCTTGGGCCCCTGTACCCGCGTGGGAGACCAGGAGGAAACACCTGGCTCCTGGCTTCAGATCGGTGTAGTTCTGGCCGTAGCTGCCACTTGAGGGGTGAACCAATGGAAGGAAGACCTTTCTCTCTCTCTCTCTCTTTCTCTCTCTCTAACTCTGTTAAAAAAAAAAAAGAATAAAAATGAGACTGCAATTGAAGTAAAAGTCTTTGAGTGGCTTACTTGTAGATCAAGCAAGGAAAGATATTTACCAATGATGAGTTGATTAATTTGTGTTTGCAGCAGCTAAATAAATGTGTCCAGAGAAAATAAATTTGTTCAAAACTTTTAGCTTCTTTTCAAGTTATTTTGAGAGTTGAGAACATTGGTGGCAACATCAGTAGTCAATTAAAAATCAAGCCAGATTTAAATATTTTTTCTTGATACTTGATGACTAGACATGTTATTGATATTGCTCAGTTATTTGTTCAACAAGACAGTGCAGAGTTTGTAGTGACAGAATTAGCTTCAGTGAGTTTTCTGCATGTAACAACTGGCAGAAAATATTTCCAAAGGAGTTATGGAAATACTAATTGAGGACAGCAAGTGGAATCTGCTAAGATTTCTTATAACCAATGGTGGTAAAAAAATGTGTGTGCTGCAGAAGACCGACTTGACAAATTTACAAATATTGTGAGTATCTAAGATGTTTAAAGCCAGTTAGGGTTATTCATCATATTATTCCTTAGGAGGTACATTGTAGGAAAAATTTTAATCTCTTAGTTATTATTGAACCAGTAGTGTCAACAGTGAACTTCTTCACTCTTTGGGTTGGGTACTTAATCATCATCAGTTCTATGAATTAACTGTTAGAAATAGAAGCTAAGTATCCTGCCTTGTCCTGTCACGCAGTAATTTGCTGACTTAGCACTGGAAAAGTTTTATTGAGATTTCTTGAGCTTAGGGCCAAGGATGAAATCTCTCTAATCAGTAATGCCTTCATCTACTGCTATTGTATATTCAGTAGTTTTGGAAATTAGCTTTTGCTGCAGACTTGCTATTATTTCTTAATGAATTTAAATTAGAATTGCAAGGCAAAACAGCACTTTTATGCAAATCATATATTGCAGCAAAATCAGTTTGACAAAAGCTAACAATTTCAATCACAAGTAATGTCAAATTGCTTTTATGTGCTTAATACATATTCTTTTTTTTTTTTTTTTTTATTGGAAAGGCAGACAGAGTTTTAGAAACAGATTTTCCATCTGCTAGTTCTCTCCCCAAATCCACATAATAGCCAGGGCTGGGCTGGGCTGAAGCCAGAGCCAGAAACTCAGTCTAGGTCTCACCCATGGGTGGCAGAGACTCAAGTACTTGAGCTATCACCTGCTGCCTCTCAGGATGTGCATTACCAAGAAGCTGGAATAGGAAGCAGAGCTGGATCTCTAACCCAGGTACTCCTGTATGGGATGTCAGGATCCCAAGGTTAAGCCATCTTAATTCTGGACCCAATGCCTCCTTTTATATACTTCATGTAAGTGTATACTTGTATACTTCCATGCTGTCAGAAGTTAAACCAAAGGGGCTGGTGTTGTGTAGTGGTTAAAGCAGCCACCCACATTGCAAGCATCCCATATGGGCACCAGTCCAAGTCCTAGCTGCTCCACTTCCAATCCAGCCCTGCTAATTGCCTGGGAAAAGCAGCAGAAAATGGCCCAAGTGCCTGGACTCCTGCTATCCACATAGGAGGTCTGAAAGAAGCTCCTGGTCAGCCTGGCCCAGCTCTGACCATTGCAGCCATCTGGGGAGTGAAACAGTGGATGGAATATCTGTCTCACTCTGTTTGTAACTCTGGCTTTCAAATAAATAAGTAAACCTTAAACAAAAAATGTTGAAACAAGATTTTCATTACTATACAGCAGCTATTATTTGCCAAGATCAAACTTACAGTAATGTTTTTCAGGCTTGGATGCAAATGCAAAGAAAATTTTCAGATTTTAAAATCCATTTTACTATGCAATTAAGGAGCTTCTACCAACCTTCAGTTGAAAATTATTAATCTGCAGTATAACAACATGTTAAACAGCAAATATCAGGGGTAAACCTTTTAGCCTAGTGGTTTACATACCCACATCCCACACAGAGTACCTGGGGGCAATCTGGCTCCAGTTCTTTTGTTTCGTTTTTAGATTTATTTATTTATTTGAAAGGCAGAGTTAGAGAGAGAGAGAGAGAGAGATCTTCCATCCACAGATTCACTTCCAAAATGGCCACAACAGCCAGGATTGGGCCAGGCTGAAGCCAGGAGCCGGAAACTCTGTCCATGCCTCCCAACATGTGTGATGGGCTCAAGCACTTGCTTCCCTAGGCACATTAGCAGGAAGCTGGATCAGAAGTGGGGCATCAAGGGCTCAAACTGGCACTCATGTAGGATGCTGATGTT
The DNA here is from genome assembly GCF_964237555.1 of Oryctolagus cuniculus. Classification (NCBI taxonomy): domain Eukaryota; kingdom Metazoa; phylum Chordata; class Mammalia; order Lagomorpha; family Leporidae; genus Oryctolagus; species Oryctolagus cuniculus. The sequence continues at coordinate 82,103,607 of NC_091438.1, forward strand.
GCAAGAAATGGTTTAATTTGCCAAGCCACAGTGCCAGCCCTGGCTCCAACTTTCTGCTAATACAGATCCTGGGAGGCAGAGATGATGGCTCAAGTAATTGGGTTTCTGCTACCCATAAGGGAGACCCGAATTGAGTTCCAGCTCCAGGCTTCTGCCTAGATGCTGTGGACATTTGGGGAGAGAACCAATAGATAGGAGTTCTATTTGTCTTTATCTGCCTTTCAGATAAATAAATTTTTTCAAAGGTAAATATCAGGAGAAGAATGTAGTAAAATTATATTATACCTCCCAAACAATAAATATGCTCAATTAAGATCACGTGCTTAGGGATTAGTATCAGTATTTGGTAGTATTTAAAGACACATGAAAATGAAATATGTAAAATATTATAACATCATTGGCAGGTAAACATTAATTGATTTTGATGATAGGAAACAGCAACTTTGAATTCTAGTTAAGTGACTTGTTATCCCCAAAAAAGAATTCCTTTTCCCTCATTAGTATATGTACACTGTAGTAAATTATACGGTTGTCTTATTTGTAACTTTATCAATCAGTGGATTTATAGAAAGAGGACAGATTTCATGTATTTCATAGATAGTTCTAATTTGATAATCATGCTTCTCTCAATCCTCCCTCCTTCCTTTCTTGCAGAATGTCTGTGGCCATTTAGAAAGAAGTAGAGCAAAAAATACTCCATTATATTTTTAGCCCTTCATCAACCTTACTTCCACTTTAACCAACAAGACTGTTGGGTCAGATTTATCAGCTAAAGATGGATGTTGTTCATGATGTTTCTTGTGCTTAAACTCTCTAATTTTTACTCACATTGTTCTGCTGTGTCATACTAAAGGAAGTTCATTTTCTTTCACTTTTGCTCGATTAAACTTACCAGTCCTGAACATCAACATCAGGACCACTGTATTTTTCTCACCTAAAGTTATTAGGTTAAATTTAAAAGTCTAAACAATATTAAATAGAAATTCTTAAGACTTCTTTTCTATAATATATAGCAGTTTTTCTTTGTGCTGTTGTTTTCCTGACAAAATAGAACTAGTGCTTATTTAAAACCATAGAGTAAGGGTGAGCATTTTGGCATAGCACATTAAGCCACAACGTGGGATGCCAGCATCCGTATAGGAGAGTAGGTTTGAATCCCAACTACTCCACTTCTAATCCAGCTTCCTGCCAATGTGATGGGAAAGCAGCTGATGATGACCCAAGTACTTAGGTCTCTGCCACCCATCCAGGACATCTGCATGGAGTTCCAGATTCCTGATTTCAGCCCAGCCTAGCTCTGGCTGTTGCAGCCATTTGGGGCATAAAGCAGCAGATGGAAGATCTCTCTCTATCTGTCTCTGTCTCTCCCTCTCTCTGTTACTCTGCCTTTCAAATAAATAAAACCTTACAAAAGCATATACAATAGACTTATTCATAACATTTATGATTAAACATATAATATAATATCCTGCAAGTGAAGAATCTGTCCCATGACCAAACAGTATTAATGAGAGAAGGATCTGGTCACAGAGTTCTGTTTTGTTGACAGTATCATCAAACAAATTGAGTCGAATATGGCTTAATTGAACATGACACTCCATGAGTCTAATGTATGTAGATATATGTATATGTGTGTATATATACTTATATACATGTTACCGTATGTCCATAATAAATTTAGATTGTACTAAATATGTCCTTGAATTTGTATCATCTCACTGGTTTAAAAGCATATGCTCTTTGTTGCCAGCTTAATTCAGCCTTTACCCCTTATACTAGAGAAAAAGGGAGGAAATCAGGTTGGACTGATATTCTGCCACTCATATACTATTTTTGGCTTTTTTTATATTGAAGATTGATTCTCATAGAACTTTGAATCCAGACAACATTATGTGTTTCCTAATTCATGATCTTAGTATACGTGGTTTGATTATGTTTACCATAAAATTTTATATTTTGTGAAACTTTTTAGATTATACCCTATTTATTTAAAAAAAGCATTTTTGAAAAGCCTTCATTTTAATTAACAGACAACTTTAGAAACAAAAACTCTTGAATTTGGTTTTGGACAACCATGTATGTAATGTTTAACTTTTGGTTGAAAATTGCATCAGCTTATATATTCCCTTTAACATGAAATGCAAGACTAGATGGTCCCCAACTTTCATTTTTAGAGTCATATGTTACCCCCTCAGCTAGATCAGCAGCTAGGCAGACCCAGTGCTGTCACCTTTTTAGTGAAGTAATTCACAGTATGGATTTTATTTTATTTATTTGAGAGGTAGAGTTACAGACAGAGGGAGAGACAGAGAGAAATGTCTTCCGTCCATTGGTTCACTCCCCAAATGGCCGCAATGGACGGAGCTGCGCCGATCCAAAGCCAGGAGCCAGGAGCTTCTTCCTGATCTTCCACGCAGGTCCAGGGGCCCAAGTACTTGGGCCATCTTCCACTGCTTTCCCAAACCACAGAAGAGAGCTGGATTGGAAGAGGAGCAGCCAGGACTAGAGCCAGTGCCCATATGGGATGCCGGTGCCGCAGGCAGAGGATTAACCTACTACGCCACAGTGCCGGCCCCGTAATTCACAGTATGAAAACATATTTATACATTGTTGTCTACCTTTTCTCCAGCTTCACTAACACTTATCATTGTCCCTCAGATCCTCACTTAGTCTTCTTGAGGCCTCCACCCAGTCGCAAAACCATGTGATTTTTACTTTTTAAAAACTATTATTTATTTATTTATTTGAAAAGGAGAGAAAGAGAACTCTTGTATCTGCTGGTTCCCTCCCCAAATGGCTGCTGTAGCCAGATCTGGGCCTGGCTGAAGCCAGGAGCCATGAATTCCACCTGGTTTCTGACCTGTGACATGGGCCCTAGTACTCTGCCTTCTCAGGCACTTCACAGGAATTTGATTTGGAAGTGGAGGAGCTGGGACTTGAATTGGCACTCTTGATGTGGCATGCCAGCATCACAAATAGCAGCTTAATCTGATGTACTACAACACTGAGACCTTTTTTTTTTTTTTTTTAAGATTACTTATTTGCAAAAGTTACACAGAGAGAGAAGGAGAGACAGAGACAGAGAGAGAAGTCTTCCATCCACTGGTTCACTCCCAATTGGCTGCAGTGGCTGGAGCTGTGCGAATCTGAAGCCAGGAACTTCCTCTGGGTCTTTCCCATGTGGGTGCAGGGGCCCAAGGACTTGGTCCATCTTCTGCTGCTTTCCCAGGCAATAGCAGAGAGTTGGATCAGAAGTGGAGCAACTGGGACTTGAACTGGCACCCATATGGGATGCCGGCACTGCAGGCAGTGGCTTTACCTGCTACGCCACAGCACCAGCCCCAACACTGTTTTTTAAAAGGTTTATTTATTTATTATTTCTTTGAAAGGCAGAGCATGGCTGGCAGGGAGAAAGAAAGATTGACTTAAGCAACCACCTACTTCATTATTTCACTTAAATGCAAAAACAACCCCAAAATTTATTAACCTATAACAACCATATTGCTCATGATTTTATGGCCCAATAGTTTGGGAAGGACTCATCTGGGGAGTTGGCATGGATTAGACCTCTTTGGAGGATCTACTTGTATGACAATTGTTTCACTTGGATTTCTGGTGCCTCTGAGTTCCTTGGCCTACCTGCATGGGCCTGTCTTCCTAAGGGCTTCTTCATAGTTGTTCCAGAGTCATTAGATGTGGTAGTTGGTTTCTGTGAGACATATCTCAAGACCAAGTGTTATGAGAAAGAAAGTGGAAGCTAAACTAGAGTATTAAGATGCCCAGAACTGGCACTGGATCATTTCTGTATTCTGTTAATTAGTGTGGTCATAGGAGCCACTTAGATTGGAGAGCATGGATAATGGGCTGAACCTCAAAGTGAGAGTGACAGGGTCATATTACAGAACAGCCTGTAGATAGTAGATATTGCTGCCATCTTGGAAAACAAATTTGCCACATATTACTGTTTTTTAATATTTTTCCCTTAACACTTAAATAGTTAGGTAATATTTAGTCTCTGCTATAACATGTGTTTTTGTGGCTTTTAAAAATTTATTTATTTGGGAGCAGAGAAAGCAATCTTCTATCCTCTGGTTCACTCTCCAAATGCCTGTAGGGGCCCAGAATTCCCAAGAGCTGGAAATTAAATCTAGGTCGTCCAGGTTGGTGGCAGGAACCCAATTACTTGCGCTATCACTGCTGCCTCCCAGGTTCATATTAGCAAGAAGCTGGAGCTGGGAATTGAACCCAGATACTGCAATGTGGGATGTGGGCCTCTTAACAAATAAGCAAATGCCAACCCTTTGTGGCTATTTTAATGCTATTCAACATGTAGTAGTTGTCCAATTGACTTTACTGAATTACAAATTTTTTAAACGTAAAGTATTAATTGTCTCATTTTGTCAGTGATCCTTAAATATTGTTAACATTCTAAATTGGACCAATTTGTAGAGCAGTTTTTCCCTTTTTTTTCTTTTTTTAAATATTTATTTATTTATTTATTTGAAAGGCAGATAGAGAAGCAGAGGCAGAGAGAGAGAAAGAGAGGTCTTCCATCCACTGGTCACTCCCCAAATGACCGCGATGACTGGGGATGGGCTGATCCAAAGCTAGAAGCCAGGAGCTTCTTCCAGGTCTCCCACATGGGTGCAGGAGTCCAATGGCTTGGGCCATCTTCTACTGCTTTCCCAGTCCATAGCAGAGAGCTGGATTGGAAGTAGAGCAGCCAGGACTTAAACCGGCACCCATAGGGATGCTGGCACTGCAGGTGACAGCTTTATCCGCTACGTCACAGTGCCGGCGCTGAGCAATTTTTTCTAAATACTTATTTATTTGAAAGAGTTAGAGAGGGTGAGACAGAGAAAGATAGAGGTGTTTCATCTACTGTTTCATTCCCTAGATGGCTGCAGTAGCCAGGGCTGGGCCAGGCTGAAGCCAGGAGCTTTTCTCTGGGTTTCCCATGTAGGTAGCAGGAGCCCAAACACTTGGGCCACCCTCTACTGCTTTCCCCAGATCACTGTCAGGTAGTTAAATCAGAAGTGGAACAGCCAGGACCTGTATCAGTACCTGTATCAGATGATGGTGTCAAAGGTGGCAGCTCTACCTGTGTTGTGCCACGTTTTTTCACTCCCAAACCTTAATAGTGATATTGTGTCACTTTAAAAGTTGGGCACTAGGTGGCAGTATAATCATGTTTAGATCATCATTGATTTATAATCAGCAAAGTATTAGGTTAGTAAACGGTTAGTAGCTATTACAACATGAAATTGGTATGCCCTGACTTTTATAAATTAGGATTTCATAATGAAGAGTTGCTTTAATCTAGTAGTACCATTTCTAGTGAAAACAAATTTTTGTGTTCCATTTAAGTTTTACATTGTTCTTTTTTAAAAATTATTTAAAAATTTGTTAAGTAATACTTGTGAATGTCTCTAGGGTATAGTGCAGTGTTTCAGCAGAGCAGACTGTAGCACTGGTCACATTAGGCACCTTAACATTTTTATTCATCTTCTCTTTGTGTTTGGAATCTGCCAGCTCTTTTCCAGTTATTTATACAGTGTACAAGGAATTATTGTGAGCCATACTCACCCTGCTGTGCTGTGGAGCACTGGAACTTGCTACTTCTCTGATTGTTATTTTGGTACCATTATCCAGCCTCCCTCTATAGCCCTCCCCCAACCTTTCCCCACCTCTAGTAATCACTATTCTAAGTTCAGATTGACTGCGTATGTATGTCTGAATTTAACATTCATGTATGAGAAAGACCACGTATTTTTATGTGTATGTGTATATGTTGCTTCATAGTTTTTAGCTAATATGCATAATGCAGCTGCAAACATCCTCAAGTAAGACTCTTTCAGGTATGTACTTAAGAGTGGCATTGCCAGGGGCTGGTGTGTAGTGTAATGGGTAAAGGCACCTCCTGCAGTGCCAGCATCCCATTTGGACACTGGTGTGAATAGCAGCTGCTCTACTTTCGATCTAACTCTTGGCTAATGTGCCTGGGAAAGCTGTAAGATGGCCCAAGTACTTGGGCCCCTGCACCCATATGGGAGACCTGGAGGAAGCTCCTGGCTTCAGCTTGGCCCAGCCCTAGCTGTTGATGCCATTTGGGAAGTGAACCACTGGATGGAAGATTCCTCTCTCTGTCTCTCTGCCTCTCTCTCTCTCTCTCTCTCTCTCTCTCTCTCTGCTTCTCTGTAACTCTGCCTTTCAAATAAATAAGTAAATCTTTTTTTTTTTAAATGGCATTGCTAAATCATGATAGCAATGATTGAACCACTTTAATTGATGAGGATGATTTTAACACTTTGACTCAATTTCCTCTTGAAAAATAAGATGAGGGGCCAGTGTTGTGGCATAGTAGGTAATGTGATGCCAGCATCCCATATGGACGCCAATTCAAGTCCTGGCTGCTCCACTTCCGATGCAGCTCACTGCTAGCATACCTGAGAAAGCAGTTGAGGATGGCCCAATTATTTGGGCTCCTGCACCCATGTGGGTGACCTGGAAGAAGCTCCTGGCTCAGACAGGCCCAGCTCCACCCATTGTATGTAGCCTTTGGGGAGTGAACCAGTGGATGGAAGATCTCTCTCTCCCTGTCTCTATTCCTCCATCTCTCTGATTCTGCTTTTGAAATAAATAAATAAACTTAAAAAAAATGAGATGAAGCTCATTTACCTGTAGTAAAATGGTAATACTGTATTTTTGGTGCTGAGTATTTTTTCCCATGAAACACTCAAAGTTTAGGTCAGTGGAAAATAATTCTAATCAATTGTATGTTTCTTCCTAGATATCCTGCTATTTATTAGGATGACATTGTGATACATTTGGTACAAGTAAAATATTGCAAAATATTTGTAGGAAAATATTTTAAATAACTCAAATGCAAAAGGCAATATGAAATAAACTGGTTTTTCAGGAATCTGTACTTCAGTGCCCACAGCACACCAACAAGATGGTCGAAACAAGTCACTGCTATTCTCCTGATCACAAATTTACAAAGAGCTGGGAAAGGGGAAGAATTAGGGTGAAATGGTGGTGAAAACAGGCTGGATGATAGCAGCACTGCTTCAATAGCCAGTCTGATCTGAATGAAATGCCCTGTCTTATGTGCAGTAAATTCTGAACAAGGCTAAAATTTAGCATATTCCTTGAAAAATTAAAAAATAGCCTGACAGTTGAAGTAGCTCTTTTCTCGTAGTTTGGTAAGAACCTCTTTCTCCATGAACCACTGTTGTGAACATAAGCCTGTTCTGGCATCAAAAGCTGTCCCAGGAGTTGTCATATCTCTAATGGAAGCTTCATTGACATCATCGTTAAGTTTGTACTGACCCAGGAATAGCAGTAGGAGGCTTGCAGGCTGCTTTGGCAAGAGGTACGCAGAATCATCCTCTGACTTTCTTTGGAAAGTAGCAGTAGCCCCTTTACTCTCCCACTGTATCCTCAGCGCAGTAGGCACAGCTCCAGTAATTCCTGTCTTGGAGTAAGTGAGTGGCCTTGTGCACTGATGGTTGTTGTGGCTTTCTTCTCAATGTTAGCTGTACTTTGTATCATCCTGTGTGGGTCGCTGACTCAAATTGGGCCAGGGCACTTAAAACTGGGTTCAGCAAGGAAGCTGGTGGGAAAAGCCCAGCTGGGGACGGGTCCAAGTGAAGGAACTAGAGGTGGGTGTGTCATGCCAAGATGAATTAAAGGGATACCTGGAAGTGATGGGGAAATTGCCTTGGCCACGTTCCCTGAGCAAGAGGGCCAGGTGGAAGACCTGGGTGGACCTCGTGGTGGCACTGGAAGTAAAAGTCAAGGTGAAACCTCTCAAGAGTCCTGGCATTCTGGGCACTCTGAGGAACAGAGAATTCCCTCAAGGTGCACCAGAATGCTGTAAGGTAGCACAGGTGGTAGTCCAAGAGCAGGGGCCCTGGCGAGGGAGGTGCTTGTTTCTAAGAGGGGAACAGATTGCTTAGGCTGCTGCTGTGAAGTAGTGGGTATGCCATCAGAATGGGGATCCTCTTGATGTTTTTGTGATTTGCTTTTCTGCTACAGAATCATCTTTAGCATTATACTTTGAAATTTGTTCTACTTCCTGTCCCCCCTCAGGGTCTTACTGACCTGCCATTTGAAACATCTTTGCTTACAGAGGATTCATGTTCTTTTTCTTCCTTGGTTTTCCAGGCATATTAATAAATTGCTTTCTGCATTTTTGGCTCTCTTGTTATTACAGTACGCAGATTAGTCCCCTTCACCTTCTCCATCTGATCTGGTCCACAGGATAGCCATCATCTTCACTTGCGCTGGCAGCATCATCATCGTGACCCTATCAATCAAGTTCAGAACTATATGACATGTCTTCATCTCATGTGCAAGGGGGAAGCCCACTTCACAGCCATCCATCTGCAGTACTCGAGGAGGTGGTGGACCAGGGGAGAGTGCAGGAGGTTTTCTATCCAGGGGGCAAGTGTAGAACACCTTGTCCAAGAAGAGGAAGTATAGAAACTAGCCAAGTTGGAGGTCCATACGTTGTTTTCTTAAGGATGGAGGGTGGCAGGGTACTAGGAAGTGCAATGTCCTGGAACAAGATGTTGGAAGGAGTATGTGGCATAGCTGGCAAAGGAATACCTGCCCTCCACTTCCATGTGTTCAGCAGTCTTAGCAGCATCAAATTCTGGCTAAGTTGAGCACTCATCTGTTCATATTCTACTTCTAGCTTTCTCAGTGCTTTGTAATATATGTGGATCCTCTTTTTCTTAAAATCATAGAATATGGTCAGAGGTCTCATGTAGTTTTTTCACTTGTTTTTCAGGATTGTCTCATTTAACTGCTAAATTGTGTTAAACTCCATTTCATCCAATTTCTCCACAACCCAGATATTTGTTTAGGATCATTCAGCCTTACATCTGCACCTTGTGCCATCATGCATTCTTTTTCATACTTTCTGTCTTCCATGTGTCTTTTGGTTTGATCTGTGGGGTTCATCAGTTTTCCAGTCTTGGTGGATAATGTAGTTCTCCATCCTGTGTTACAGTTTATATGGTTTTCTTGTTCTTTTAAAAGAAGGGAGGGAAGCAGGGCTGGAAAGGAAAGCAGAGAAAGGAAGGAGAGGGAATGGGAAGGAGGAGAAGGAAGGCAGGGAAGGATAAGCAGACACTTACACTGGGCTCCCAGGACTGAGAACAGTGGGCAGGTGACAGTTCCCCTTGCCTCTAACAGGGGCCTTCACTAATACCTCTGGGTCAAACACCTGTCCCCCACCATCTTGAAACCTGGTAATATTCTTTAGACACCACTCTAATATATAAATTGAGTAAATATTCATGTGTGTAATATACATGCACAAATTTATAAATATACATGTAGGGCATGTTTAATTTTTTAGATGGGACATTTGATTAAAAGTGTTAACTGTAATAATAGTATTATTATTTTGGCCGTTAAAATTTTTCATATATGGGGGCCAGCACTGTGGTATTGCAGGTTAAGCCTCTGCCTGCAGTGGTGGCATTCCACATGGGTGCCAATTATAGTCCCAGCTGCTGTACTTCCGATCCAGCTCCCTGCTAGGGTGCCTAGGAAAGCAGCGGAGGTTGATGGCTCAAGTGCTTGAGTCCCTGAACCACATGGGAGGCACAGAGAAGTTCCTGGTTCCTGGCTTCAGCCTGGCCCAGCCCCCATCATTGTGGCCATTTGAGGAGTAAACCAGCAGATAGGAGGGTTCTCTCTCCTTCCTCTGTAACTCTGCCTTTCAAATAAATAAATAAATCTTTAAAAAATTTTTCATATATAGAGATTATCTGGCATTAATTATACAAAAATCTACAGTTTGGACAGGAACTGGTAAAAATTGGCATGTTTCTCTGTTTCTTGAAAGGTTAAAAGCTCTATAAGGTTTTGTGTTTGTATGCTTGCTAATTGACAAACTTCTTCCTCATCAAAGGTTCATTATACCCAGACATTCTGGCTACTTTGCAACATATGTCTTGATAAGCTTCTGTATTACAGTTTTATTCCAGTGCAATTTTTAAAATGCTACTTCATTTAAATTTTCTTCAAATGAAAATCCTTTACATGTTCTGATATTTTTCGGAATGCTCTTGTTTTTTTTCTTGTTATTCATGCACTTAATCTTCTGGGCTAGTTGTTTTGTGGTATGCTGAGTTATTTTGGAAAAATTATTATAAATACTGTTTTGAGCAGTTAAAAAGAGGGAATGAATGGTTCTTAGTGTAGACTACAGATTCTTGAATGAGTCATTTAGATCCATTCCCACATGTATGGGGAAATTACAACACTATTCAGTGCTGGATTTTCTATTTAGACTATTACTCGGCCATCTTTTTTTTTTCCCCCCATATCCATATTGGCTGTTTTAAAAGTGCTACAAAGCAAGCAGTAAAAGCAACTTGTGGTAAGGTACTTTGGGACCAAAAGGAAAATGATGTAAAATGAAGCATCTTGGCTAACTAATGCTTTATCTTAAAATTTCTGGAGGCCAGCACCGTGACTCACTTGGCTAATCCTCTGCCTTCGGCGCCGACACCCTGGGTTCTAGTCCCAGTTGCTCCTCTTCCAGTCCAGCTCTCTGCTGTGGCCCGGGAGGGCAGTGGAGGATGTCCCAAGTGCTTGGGTCCCTGCACCCATATGGGAGACCGGGAGGAAGCACCCAGCTCCTGGCTTCGGATCTTTGCAGCACCGGCCATAGCGGCCATTAGGGGAGTAAACCAATGGAAGGAAGACCTTTCTCTCTGTCTCTCTCTCTCTGTCTGTCTCTCTCACTGTCTTAACTCTGCCTGGCAAAAAAATAAAATAATAAAATTTCTGGAGAGACTTAAAAGTTACTAGCAGACCTACCTCCTTTCAATTCATACTGTTCTCTTAATATATTCACTTGTGTTAATTAAGAATACTACAAGTCAGGGTAGGTGTTTGGCCTAGTGGTTAAGATGCCCTCATCTACCTGGGTCGAAGTCTAACTCTGGTTCCTGACTCCACCTGTGCTGCTAACGCAGACCCAGGGTAGCAGTAGTGATAACTCAACTAATGGGGTTCTTTCCACTCAAACGGGAGACTTGAATTAAGTTCTCAGCTTCAACACTGGCCATTATAGGTATTTGGGAAGTTAATCAGCTGATGTGAGCTTGCTCTGTCTTTCACTTTTTGTATCCATCTGTCTTGCCTTTCAAATGAATTTTTTTAAAAATTACATGTTGAGAGGCCAGCATTGTGGCATAGGGTGTTAGGCAGCTGCCTACAATGCCAGCATCCCCTATGAGCACTACCAGGAGTTTCGGATGCTGATGTCTGATCCATCTGCCTGCTGATGTTCCTAGCAACCCAGCAAAAAGTGGCCCAAAGCCCAAATGCATGGGCCTTTGCCACCCATGTGGGATACCTGGATAGAGTTCCAGGCTCCTTGCTTTGGCTTGGCCCAGCCCAGCCGTTGCAGCCTTTTAGGCGGTGAACCGTTGGATGGAAGATCCCTCTGTCTCTGGCTATCCCTCCCTCTCTTTCTGACACTCTTTCAAATAAATAAATCTTTTTAAAATAAATTGTAAGTTGTGATGACATTCAATTTTATTGAAAGTGACTTTTAAGAGACTTTGAGAGGCAGAGAGACAGACAGAGAGCTGGTTCACTACCAAAACGTGCACTGTGGCCAGGGCTTGGCATGCTGAAGCTGGGAGCCAGGAATTCAATCCAGGTCCTCAATTCAGGTCTTCCACGTAGATGGCAGGAACCCAGATACTTGAGCGTTACCTACTGCCTCCTGGGATGTGAAGCAGAGCTGAGACTAAAGCTCAAGTACTCCAATATGAGATGTGGGTGTCTTACCTGGCATCATGTCTTAGGATGGCAGGGACCCAGGTACCTGAGCCATCACCTCCTGCCACCCAGGATACGCATTGACAGGCAGCCAGAATCTGGAGCAGCAGAGCTAGAATTGAAACCCCTGACACACACCTCTGATTTTTTTTTTCATAAACTTGTAAATGAGGACTCCATATCTGGAGGCCATAGTATTTTGTTTTGTGCATCTTTATTTTTATTTTATTAACTAAAAAAAATCACTTTTTTTCCCCATGAAAACAGATACAGATGTATGTGAACACTGGGATCATTTTAATTGCAGGGTGCTTATAAAAGGACTAAATTTTGTCTTAATTTGTTATTGTGTTTATGATTTAAATATAGTAAAAGGAGCTTATGAAAAATTAGTTTCTTTAGTGTGATCTCTGAGACATGGGTTTGCTGATTCATGGACATTACAGTAAGACTTAAATGAACAATGACTCACTTTATGATACTGTTAGGTAAGTGTAAAGTGTAACATATAATTAGAGTTGTTTCCCCAAGGTAGTGATTTTTTTTATTATGTCAAGGAAGCAGAGAAACTCTTGACATTGCCACCATTTTAGCTTCTTCCTCCTTGGGCCACCAGTTGTTCTGATATGCTGAAACTGCCTTAGAGTTGAAATCTCTCCTGCTTTTCCTGGCTGTTCTTACTGCATACTGCAATGGCAGATGGATACCCTGCCTCTAATCTCAGTTCCATTGTGATGTGGACATAATACCCCAGGTCGTGCTCTGATTTTTTCTAGATAATTAATTCAGCAATTCAAAGAGAAAGTAATTGTACAACATCTTTCAGAATGAATCATTCTGTTGGGCATTTACCTGTTTTCTTAAACATACCACTAGGATTAGATTATGAACATTAACTCTGTTTACGAGCATTTTGTTTAACATGCTATAAGAGTTAGCATGGTCAGGGCCAGCATTGTGGTGTGGCAGGTAAAGCTGCCACTTGCAGCACTGGCATCCTGTGTGGTCACTGGTTTTAGTCCCAACTGCTCCCCTTTCCACCCAGCTCCCTGCTGGTGGCCTGGGAAAAGCAGCAGAACATGGCCCAACTGTTTGGACCCCTGCACCCCTGTGGGAGACCCAGAAGAAGCTTCTGGCTTTGATCCAGCCTGGCCATCAGGGGAGTGAACCAGTGGATGGAAGGTTCATTCATTCATTCATTCATTTCTCTCTCTCTCTGTCTCTGTCTCCCTCCCTCCCTTCCTCCCTCCCTCCCACTCTGCTTGTATTTCTGACATTGAAGTAAAATAAATGGGTCTTTGAGAAAAAAAAAAAGTTGCAATGCTCTTTTCTGTTCCTTCCCTCCTTTGCTGTCCTGCTGAACCAGTACTTACAGGTGGAGATTAATGTTTTAAAACTTTATCAGGGCTGGCGCTGTGATGTAGCAGATAAAGCTGCTGCCTGCAGTGCTGGCCTCCCATATGAGTGCCAGTTCGAGTCCCGGCTGCTCCACTTCCGAATTAGCTCTCTGGTAGAAGGTGGCCCAAATCCTTGGGCCCCTGTACCCATGTGGGAGACCCAGAAGAAGCTCCCAGCTCCTGGCTTCAGATTGACCAAGCTCTGAATGTTGTGGCCATTTGGGGAGTGAACCAGTGGATGGAAGACCTTTCTCTGCTTCTGCCTCTCTGTAACTATGCCTTTCAAATAAACCAATAAATCTTAAAAAAAGAAAAAAGCTTTATCACCCACAGAGGGAGAGAGTTTCAGAATGTACTATCTTCTTTTAATTTTCTTAGCTGTTAATAACTAGTATTGAACATTTAGAACTAATTTTTAGGTGCTTTTTACATAAACTGTATATGTGTTTTAGCTTATTTAATCTTTACAGTCTTTAAAGTATGAAGTTATGGCAGAGTCCACACTCTTGAGATCTTGTTTGGAGATCTAGCAGGGGAGTGCAGATCCTCTAGCAAGGAAGGTCATCCCCTTCAACTGGGTGTGCAGCTTCGTGGAGTGGTAAGGGACAAAGGAGGCACCGTTTTGGCCAGCCAGATCATTCAGATCAACCCTGATGATCCATGGGGTGACAGATGTCGCAGCCAGATTGCCCTTACATCGGTGAACCCACACTCTTGACCAGGGTTTTAGACTTTTGGTACAGAAGTTCTTTCTAGCTTTCCTTTCTCCTTTGTGCTTGTTGTGTATACACGTGAAGATAAAAATGGCCTGGCTCCTGCTTTCAACCTTGACCACACTTTATTCAAAAAACTCATGTTTTACAAAGCAGTAGCACTGACTCTGGTTTTGTATCTTAAGCCACTTAATCTTACTTGTAAAGTGATAATAAAAGTTGGCACCTGCTTTTATAAGGCCATGAGGATTAAGTGAGAACATTTCTAAGGGCCCAATGGCTGGTGTATGTGTGTTCAGTGTTAATTCTTATCTACTCTGAAAGAAAATATTGGCAAATACTGAACATTACCATAAACTAGTAACCAAGCAGATTTGCTTATGTCTCTCTCTTTCTCTCTTCCTCTCTCTCGCTCTTGCTTTAATTTTTATATGAAAGGCTTGAGTGGCAGAGAGAGAATCTCTATCTGCTGGTCTACCCCCAAGATGGGCACAACAGCCAAGAATAGGCCAGGCCTAAGTTAGGAGCCAGGAACTTATCCAGGTCTTCTACCTGGGTGGCAGAGGCTCAGGTACTCAGGCCATCACCTGTGTCTTCCTGGGTACATTAGCAGAGAGCTGAATCAGACATGGAGCAGCCAGGACTTGGAACTGTTACTTCAGTATGGGATGTGGGCATCATAAGTAGTGGCTTTACCTGCTACACATCCTTGTCCCATATTATCTGACTTTTTTTTTTTTTTGAGATTTTTGTTTATTTATTTGAGAGGTGGAGTTAAAGACAGTGAAAAGGAAAGAAAGAGAGAATGGTCTTCCTTCCGTTGGTTTACTCCCCAAATGGCCTCAACGGCTGGAGCTGCGCCGATCCCAAGACAGGAGCCAGGTGCTTCTTCCTGATCTCCCATGTGGGTGCAGGGGCCCAAGCACTTGAGCCATCTTCTGCTGCTTTCCCAGGCCATAGCAGAGAGCTAGATTGGAGGCGGGGCAGCCGAGACTAGAACTGGCGCCCATATGGGATGCAAGTGGAGAATTAACCTACTGTGCCACGGCACAGGCCCCTGTCTGACTTTTTTGACATGGCATATTTAGCTGTTGCTGCTTTGCTTAAAAAGAAAAGTTTGCCTACCTGTGTTTCTTCTTACTAATTCTAGGTTTAAAATTTATTATATATGCATATATATAATTAGTACAAAAATATTTTTTGTCAAATGGTGACTTTGAAACTTAAGTTCAGGCTTATTTTCTACAAAGCACTTCCCATAAAAAACTCAGAAGTTCTTTATATTAAGTTGTGCATTAAAACCATTCTGAACAGTTGTCTGGTTTTGTCCCATGGCTGTGGCAAATTTTATGCAAAATTTTTGTTCTGAATCATTATATATTGTTTTATCTTTGTATCATATACAGATAGAATTATTTTGCTGTTTTTGACCGATTGTTTCTTCCAAGAGTTGGAGTATAGAGAAATGTTTAAAAAGGGTTATTCATGAACTGGCACAACAGTTAAAAGGATACCTCAGGACTGTTGTTTGAGATGCCATATTTAAGGGGAGGCCTATATGTCCTTTTTTAGATTTCTTGGGAATAAATGGGCTGACGTGGGCTTGGCACTGTTGTTAAATCATGTCATCTTTACCAAACAGATGTGTGCTTATATTCTTAGGTGACCGGGTTATTGATGTGGGATCTGAATGGAGAACTTTCAGCAATGACAAAGCAACAAAAGATCCATCTCGAGTTGGAGATTCTCAGAATCCTCTTCTGAGTGATGGAGATTTGTCTACCATGATTGGCAAGGTAATAAGTCTTTCAGTAGGAAATACCAGGTGTAGGGTGACTAAAGACTTAGGAGTTTGAAATCTTTGCAAAATTATCTGTGACTACCCCAGTGGGAAATCCTGACCTGTGAATAACATTTGTCAGTAATATTGTTGTGAATGAGGGCTGATTTGTGTGGATTTTCTTCTGTCTTGAGGAGAGTAGACCAGCAGATCTAAATGCAGTCTTTATATCTTAGCCCCCTTTTAGTTTTTTTTTTTTTACATCAGGCACATGTTTAACAAAAATGTGGTCTTTATGAGTTATACTGATATGTCTTGAGTATCGAAATGCCCTCTGTTTCCCATCCCCACCACCTAAGATAAATGGGAGCTCAGTAGAGCTTCTGATAGTGAACTTGCCTTGCCTAAGCTTCACAGTGCTCATCTGTAAAGTGAGAATAGCAGAACTTTATAGAGATGTTGAGGGGCCTTGGGAGCGTATCACAGCATTTTATGTGTAATATGTGCACAGTAAATGGGAGCTGGTATTCTTACGTAAGGCACCATCATTGTTTTCCTGGCAGCTTGGCTCTTTTCTTGCTGTGTTACCTGAATCAGAAGTCACTGTGGCAATATTCCAAAGCACTAATCAAGGAAGTGTGTATTTTAGGACTTACTCCATTCTACTACATAGTCTATGTTTAAGGAGGTATCATGGGAGGGGCCGGCACCATGGCTCACTTGGTTAATCCTCCACCTGGGTGCCGGCATTCCATATGGGTGCCAGGTTCTAGTCCTGGTTGCTCCTCTTCCAGTCCAGCTCTCTGCTGTGGCCCGGGAGGGCAGTGGAGGATGGCACAAGTGCTTGGGCCCTGCACCCGCATGGGAGACCAGGAGGAAGCACCTGGCTCCTGGCTTCAGATTGGCGCAGTGCCAGCCATAGCGGCCATTTGAGGAGTGAACCAACGGAGGGAAGACCTTTCTTTCTGTCTCTCCCTCACGGTCTATAACTCTACCTGTCAAGTAAAACAAAATAAGAAAGAAGGTATCATGGGGAAAAGCAGATTTGTTTATGCTCTGATGAATTGTGTATCAAATTTTAAGAAACATGGTATGAATTGATATAAATGTTTACAGTATTATATTCAGAAATAACTTGGCTATATAAGTTGGCTATATCTTCATTTGCTTTAGTCTTATAGCCTGGAGAAGAAATATACTACTACGGATATTTTATTTTTTAAAAGATTTTTATTTATTTATTTGAAAGAGTTACAGAGAGAAGGAGAGGGAGAGAAAGAGGTCTTCCATCCACTGATTCACTCCCCAGTTGGCCACAAAGGCCGGAGCTGTGCCTATCCAAAGCCTCCTCTGGGTCTCCCACGCCAGGTACAGGAGCCCAAGGACTTGGGCCATGTTCCACTGCTTTCCTAGGTCATAGCAGAGAGCTAGATGGGAAGTGGAGCAGCCGAGACTCAAACCAGTGCCCATATGGGATGCTGGCACTGCAGGCGGCAGCCTTACCTGCTACGCCACAGCGTCAGCCCCAGATGTAAAATTCCAACTAATTAACACTGTGACTTCTTTAATGCTCAGTTTTTCCATAGGAAATACATGACACAAAAACAGAAGTTTAAAAAGAATACAGTTAATTTTCCTCACTTTTGACCCCCAAACTCTCAGTTCCCACTACAATCCTCTTTCTCTGTCAAAAACAGATAATCACTATTTATACTTCTCTGGCAAAAAGAAATAAAAACTTATAAAAGACTACACATATTTTATACTGTTACTGTACCTTTGAGAATACTGATGGACTTTCTTTTCCATCCTTGTCCAGTTAGTAAAATGTCATTTCTCCACGGTGTTTCACCAGTAACATCAACCTTCCCTCCTTGACAAAATCTTTTCAGCATTTTCTTCACTAGACTTTTTTGTTTACAGGTTAGGCTAACTTTGTCCCATTTTTAAAAAGAAAGCCATTTTGTTGTTAAATAGGTTTACTGGGATTTTGCTTAGATTTATTTGCAAGTTGACATAGGGAAAATTTACTTCTTATTGATGTCCTCTTCTCCAGAAACATGGTGTGGCTTTCCATTTCCTTAGGTCTTTTATCCGTCCATCAAGTATGTTTCAAAGTTTTCTTCACAAACTCTTAAGTTTATTCCTGTATGTTTTTGTTGTTGCTGTTGCTTTTATAATTGGAATATTTTCATTCATTGTCTTCTAACTAATTGACTGTATATGCAAGGGCTGTTAATTTCTGTTTATTGATCTTAACCATGTCACCTAGGTGAATTCTCTAATAGCAAAAGCTGTTTTTTAGTTATTTTTTTTTTTAGTACTGTAGGATTGCAAAGATACCATCTGTAAGTAGCTTTTCACCTTTTTTCCCATTTTGTACGTCTGATTTTTCTCTTCAAAATATTAGTTTTCTTATAGTATAATCAAATGGCAGTTATAGTGGTTACCTTTGTCTTTTTCTGATTTTTTTTCCATTAATCATATGGCTGCTTTGAGCCTAGGGGAGTGATTTTCAAATATGAGCAAGTACCCATCTATAGTATTGTATACATTTTTATCAAAAATGAATTTTGAGCTTTGTTCACATACATTTTCAGCACTTTTGGAGATGATTGTATGATTTTTTTTCTCTTTAGACCTATTAATTAATAAGATTTATATTTAGATTTCTTTATATTTGTGGAACAGTCTCTCTATAGTCATGGTAGACTATCTCTTAATATGCAGTTCAATTGTATTTTTTAATACATAAATTTTTTCTAAGGGAAAGAGTGTATTGGGGGAAACCCGACAGACTGGAGGGAGGGGGCGAAAAAAGGAAAAAGAGAGAGAAGGAGAGTATAAGAGAGAGATACAGAGAGAAATCAAGAGATAGAGAAATCAGGAGACAGAGAGAAAGAGAGCCTAATATATAATATTTTGTATCATTTTTGAGTAAAACTGGACTTTAATTTTCCATTTCCTATGCTCTTGAATAGTTGTTTAGAATCAGATATTCCTTAAATATTTGTCAGAAAACCTTTTTAAAACTTCATAACCTGCTTCTTTAAAGCTTCATAACCTGGTACTTTTTCTGTTTAAGGGATAGACAAGCTGAACAGTACAGATTTCTTGGGCATATGAAGTCAGATTATATATTTTCATAGGAATTGTCCATTCATTTAAGTTTTGGCAAGATTGTAAAACCTTATTTTATAGGGCACAGGAGCTGCAAGTTTTGATGAGTTTGGCAATTCTAAGTACCAAAATCGGAGAGCGATGAGTAGTTCTGATCGGGCAATGATGAATGCATTCAAGGAAATCACTACCATGGCAGACAGAATCAACCTCCCTCGAAATATAGTTGTAAGTTCTTGCCTATGTCCTTTAGCCATTCTGGCACTGACTTAGCATAATTTAATGAACACGTGAAATTTTGATATTACAACTAATTAAGTAACCTAGAGTTAATTAAACTTAGTTTCTCTCCTTTCAAGGATCGAACAAATAATTTATTCAAGCAAGTGTATGAACAGAAGAGCCTGAAGGGAAGAGCTAATGATGCCATAGCTTCTGCTTGCCTCTACATTGCCTGTAGACAAGAAGGGGTTCCTAGGACATTTAAAGGTAGGTTTTTAGTTGCATAAAGTTAACATACCACAGTGTCCAGCAACTTTGTCTTAGAAGCCAAGTTGTGTTTTCATTGTTAATAAACAGTAATCCACTGAGAGTCATTTATCTGCTTACTTTGTTCATTCACACATTCATATAGTGATCTTATTGACTATGTTCTCTTCTAGCTGTTTCTTCATGTACTCACAGAGTTGATTTAATCCATGTTTTAGTCCACTGCTTTCTTTCTCATAAGATCTTTTAAAAAAAAAAAGATTTTTTTTATCTGCTGCCGCCCAGGCGTATTAGTAGCAAGCTGTATCGGAAGTAGAATGGGGACTCAATCCCAGGCACTCGGATAGGGGTGTCTGTCGGTGTCTCGAGTGGCTGATTACAAGCCGTGCCACACGGTCACCTCTAGGAGATGTTTCGATGTGGGCTTTCAGGCAAAGTAGGCCTTTCGTAGTAATTCTGTACACCAGATATATGAAAACAGCTTCTGTTCCTAGCGCAGGTCTTTATAAATGAGAGAGATAAACCCTAGAAAGTGTCAGTGAAGTGTGTGTGTGTTTGAGGTATTTAGAATGTTTGCATTTTCACCCTTCAGTTGGGAGCTTTGAGAGAGCTGGTGCTTTCCATTCTTCTTGCATGAATTACACATGAATACACGGCGGCCTGTTCATTATTAGCAGGGTACTTACGCTGACTTTCACTGCCAAAGTCCAGCTTAGCTGACTGCCATACTTACCCTTCATTCATCCAGTGAACATTTAGTATTTTACATGTTTTCTTGGGCCAGAGTGAAGAGGTGATGGCCTTTATCATCATCTTTTTTGTTATCAATAAAATGGGCATTTGCTAGATTGATTCTGAAAGCGTTTGGTGATTGAATGTTTAGACTAGTAGGGCTTGCTTCTCGGCTTTTGCTAAAATCAAGTGTGTGTACACTAATAAGAGTAAGCATTTTATCATTTAACTCTGGCCTGTGAGAACCAGGATCACATGTCCACGTGACATTGTGCAGCTTAAGAAGCAGTCTTCAGCTGGGTATTTTCTTTGATCTCCTTGATGTACTCCTTCTAGCAGATTGATATACAAATACATATAGCAGGTTGGTATTGTCAAAAAACAAAGCAGGCTTTTGATAAGTTGAAACTGCAGAGAAATTAACGTTTGGAAAGATTTAAGATCTGAATTTATCTTTAAAGTATAATGATCATTTAAGTTAATGCAACAATTTTAAATTAGCTCTATGGAATTATTAAATAGGGATTAGGGTTTGATCTTTAAGGCATGATGGAATTTTTGCAACTAGAATATATTTTCATAATTAGAAATAATTGTTAAATGAACAACATGACTACCTTGGTTTACTTACTTAATTTTTTTTTCTTTTAGAAATATGTGCCGTATCACGAATTTCTAAGAAAGAAATTGGTCGATGTTTTAAGCTCATTTTGAAAGCTTTAGAAACCAGTGTGGATTTGATTACAACTGGGGACTTCATGTCCAGATTCTGTTCGAACCTTTGTCTTCCTAAACAAGTGCAGATGGCAGCTACACATATAGCTCGTAAAGCTGTGGAATTGGACTTGGTTCCAGGGAGGAGCCCTATTTCTGTGGCGGCGGCAGCTATATACATGGCCTCACAGGCATCAGCTGAGAAGAGGACCCAAAAAGGTAGGATTCTTGATCAGGAAGAGTGGTTTTGAAGTTGTGAACACTTCGTGTGGGATTGTTTTATCATTTTAAGTGTGAAGCAAGTAAATGTCCAGAACATTTTTTTAAAATATATTTGAGAGACAGAGACAGACATAGATAGATCATCTATCCACCGGTTCACTCCTCAGATGCCCATAGCTGATGGATTGGGCCTGGCTGCTGCCGGAAGCTTGAAATTCCATCTGGGTCTATCTGCGGATGGCAGGGATCAAGTACTTGAGCCATCACCTGCTACCTCCCAGGGTGTCTTTAACAGCAGGTTGGAATCGGAGCAGAGCTGAAGTCTAATCCAGGTGCTGCAGTATGGGATGTGGGTGTCCCAAGAAGCCGGGTGCCCACCTGTAGAACTCACATTTAATATTTACTACAAGATGTGGTTCTTCAACATCAAAACTTAAAAACATTTTGTGAGCCGGCGCCGTGGCTCAATAGGCTAATCCTCCACCTTGCGGCGCCGGCACACCGGGTTCTAGTCCCGGTTGGGGCGCCGGATTCTGTCCCGGTTGCCCCTCTTCCAGGCCAGCTCTCTGCTATGGCCAGGGAGTGCAGTGGAGGATGGCCCAGGTGCTTGGGCCCTGCACCCCATGGGAGACCAGGAAAAGCACCTGGCTCCTGGCTCCTGCCAGGATCAGCGCGGTGCGCCGGCTGCAGCGGCGGCCATTGGAGGGTGAACCAACGGCAAAGGAAGACCTTTCTCTCTGTCTCTCTCTCTCACTGTCCACTCTGCCTGTCAAAAAAAAAAAAAAAAAAAAAAAAAAATTTTGTTTTTAAGGGGCTCATAAACAAAGATGTTTAGAAGTATAACCCTGTTTATAAATTTGCTTTTATTATTTGAATTTTCATTTATAAATCTTGCTTTTAATTTTTTCCTCTAAGTATTCCTGATCATTTTGAATCTTTCCCCTAAGCTTAACTTTTTAAATCTTGATGATCACAGAGGCATGCTTTATTGCTCACTACTTGGCTTAGTACCGTACAGATTGATACACTACATAACTACCTGTTGACTATCAACACTTAACATCCCATGAAGGCTTCTCTTTTTCTCTTTTTGTATAGTTCACAGTTTCTTAATGAAAATTCTAAAGTAAGTAGGTAGAAGTGGTTCAACTTTCTGGACCACTTTTAAATTTAATAGTGTAAGGATTTCAGAGTGGACAGTGAGAGAGAGAGAGACAGAGAGCAAGGTCTTTCTTTGCCGTTGGTTCACCCTCCAATGGCCGCCGCGGCCGGCGTGCTGTAGCCAGCACACCGCGCCTGTCCGAAGGCAGGAGCCAGGTGCTTATCCTGGTCTCCCATGGGGTGCAGGGCCCAAGCACCTGGGCCATCCTCCACTGCACTCCCGGGCCACAGCAGAGCTGGCCTGGCAGAGGGGTAACCGGGACAGAATCCGGCGCCCCGACTGGGACTAGAACCCGTGTGCCGGCGCCGCTAGGCGGAGGATTAGCCTAGTGAGCCGCGGTGCCGGCCGGGAATCTTTCAAACAGAGGTATTAAGTGAATTTATTTATAGACATTATTCATGAATTAGTCCTCTGATCCTCCAGAAGATTTATGAAGAAAAGGAGCAGTCAATTTTAGATTATTGGCTTCAATAACTTCAGAATACCGTTCCACCTAACTTATGCTGTATATTGAGAAAAATAATAAATGACACAAGAGTGTGATTAGAGAGAGTAACCTCCTCAGTTATTGAAGGCACTACTACCTATTCATTTGATATCCATTTGTATTTTTATAATGACATTTTGAGCCTTTTATTAAAATTGAGAAGTTGGATCTTGGCAGATTGTTCTTTTTTTATTTTAAGATTTATTTATTTGAGAGGCAGAGTTAGAGGGAGTGACAGAGAAGTCTTTCATCCACTGGTTTACTCCCCAATGGCCAAAATGGCTGGAGCTGGGCCGATCCAAAGCCAGGAGCCAGGAGCTTCTTCTGGGTCTCCCACGTGGGTGCAGGGGTCCAAGGACTTGGGCCATCTTCCACTGCCTTCCCAAGCTATTAGCAGAGAGCTGAATTAGGAAAGGGGTAGCCGGCATCACAGACGGAGGCTTAACCTACTACGGCACAGTGCCAGCCCCCAACTTCTACTTTGATATGACTTTAAAAGGTAAAAAATAGTCTATGGCCATAAAAGGTAAAAAAAAAAAATGATTTTTTTTTTTTTAGGATAAAAGTGAATCGATTCCTAGGGATTCTACAATAGACTAGAAATATGTGAGCTCAATACCAGTATATGCTTGTATATGTTTGTAATAGTGAAAAACATCTATATATGTTTTAATGTGTGTTCGATCTGTGATGTATTAGGCAAGGAAAAAGGGGTATAGAGCAATATTTATATTGTTCCATTTCATTTCTAAGAAAAATCTCTTAACATAAAAGTTAGCTAGGGAAGAGGTTGCCAGGGGAGCTTTCAGACAGAAAATTTCAAGTGAATTTCTTCCTGAAAATGTATTCACAGATTACTTCAGCAACCCTCAGAAAGATTTTTTTTTTTTTTTTGGACAGGCAGAGTGGACAGTGAGAGAGAGAGACAGAGAGAAAGGTCTTCCTTTGCCGTTGGTTCACCCTCCAATGGCCACTGCGGCCAGCGTGCCGCGGCCGGCGCACCGCGCTGATCCAATGGCAGGAGCCAGGTGCTTCTCCTGGTCTCCCATGGGGTGCAGGGCCCAAGTACTTGGGCCATCCTCCACTGCACTCCCTGGCCACAGCAGAGAGCTGGCCTGGAAGAGGGGCAACCGGGACAGAATCGGGCACCCCGACTGGGACTAGAACCCGGTGTGCCGGCGTCGCAAGGCGGAGGATTAGCTTAGTGAGCCGCGGCGCAGGCCAGAAAGATTTATAAAGAAAAAGAGCAGTCAGTTCTAAATACATTGCCCAGTATAATAATTAGCACTCAGTGCTCTGCTCATGTAAAACTGGTGGCAACGCTTTAAGAGGCAAATGCACTGCTGCCCATTGCTGCTGCTGTCACTTTAGCCCCTGCTTTCTCTTTGATTATATATTTTCAGTATCAGTTTGGTTTTTTGTGTGTGTGGTTTTGTTTTGTTTTTGGTTTGGTTTGGTTTGGTTTGGTTTGGTTTGGTTTGGTTTGTTTGACAGGCAGAGTGGACAGTGAGAGAGAGAGAGACAGAGAGAAAGGTCTTCCTTTGCTGTTGGTTCACCCTCCAATGGCCGCCGCGGCCGGCGCACCGCGCTGATCCGATGGCAGGAGCCAGGTACTTCTCCTGGTCTCTCATGGGGTGCAGGGCCCAAGGACTTGGGCCATCCTCCACTGCACTCCCGGGCCACAGCAGAGAGCTGGCCTGGAAGAGGGGCAACCGGGTTCTAGTCCCGGTTGGGGTGCCGGATTCTGTCCCAGTTTTTTTTAACAATCAGTATTTTGGGTTTTGTTTTTCACTTTGGTAGAAGAAAGGAGATAGGATAGAAGATATGCTTAATAATTTGATTTTTGTCTTTCAGAGATTGGAGATATCGCTGGTGTTGCTGATGTTACAATCAGGCAGTCCTACAGATTAATCTATCCTCGAGCCCCAGATTTGTTTCCTACAGACTTCAAATTCGACACCCCAGTGGACAAACTACCACAGCTATAAGTTGAGGCTGCTAATGTCAAACTCTTACATAAACAGAACTTTACCTATTGTACATTGCCCATACAAAAGGGCTGGGCTGAGCCTTTAAGGAGGAAAAAGGACGTGGTACGCATTCCAAGGCTAAATATTATTGCTTGGCATTCTGTATGTATATACTAGTGAAACATATTTAATGATTTAAATTTCTTATTGAATTTGCTTTCTTTTGTAGCAATCTAGGAAACTGTATTTTGGAAGATATTTGAAATTATGTAATTCTGGAATAAAACATTTTTCAAAACTAAGGTTTTTGTTATTGTTATTTGTAATGTGGAATATATCATAAATAGTTGGAACTGATAAGGCTGATGAGGTTCCTGTTTTCTATTATTTTTCTTTTAGATATTTAGTGTTTTTTTATTTTAATAAAGTGATGAAAGTAGCAAAACCTTTTGAGAACCAGTGTTAACGTCCACACATATCTGGTTGGCAGTGAGAGGATTTGTGTATTGTGAGATTTATTAAAAAGCAAGAAGTGATGAGCCGGCTGGACCTGGAAAGGCACTAGCTTAAAGGATACTCAGATGTCTAAGTGTGTGTTTTTCTCAGTGAGTTTACCGAGCAGAGACTGATGTTGGTAATAAGTAACGGAGCGCAGCAGCAGGTTTTAGTTTGGGGATGTTAACGCTGATTTATAGAATTCTGCTGTATTCCTAGCTATATTTACTGGAATACTCAGAGGTCAGAGAGATCCAAAGCGGAGATTAGTGGGCCCTGGAGTGTCCAGAAACGTGAACATGCACCATTATGTAATTGTTGGGTATTTTACTGGTAGTTTCTGAGGAACATCAGTTGAGGGTCTCTTGACCATCAGATTATTTGAAAACCAACAGAATTTTACTATTTACCCTGTAGGTGGTTTGTACAAAGGACTTGAATCCATGTTGGACATCCCCAGTGTCAACTGCACTGCCCTAAAAACATAACCATGTTGCCATGGTTTTTAGAATCCGTACAGAGGTAGAGGTGCTGGTTGTGGGCAGGGTCAGACTGTGGTCTGTAGAAAGACATTCCCCTTTCCAGGATCCAACTTTCACTGTCATTTCACTGACTGTGAAAGGGGGGTAGAGATGGTACCCTGAAGACAAATGATATTTCTCCCTTTAACAAAATGTAGAATGCTGTGAATGGCATTGTGGCATAGTGGGTTAAACTGCTACCTGTGATGCTGGCATCCCATATGGTTGCTGGTTCAAGTCCCAGCTGCTCCACTTTTGATCCAGCTCCCTGCTAATGTGCCTGGGAAAGCAGTTGAGAATCTATATGGAGTCCCAGGCTCCTGGCTTTGGCCTGGCCCAGCCTGGCCCTTGCAGCCACCTGGGGAGTGAACCAGCAGATGGGAGATCTCTGTTTTTCCCTTTCCATAACTGTCTTCAAATGAAACCCAGTACTCAGGCTGGTGCTGTGGCGTAGTGGGTAAAGTCGCCACCTGCAGTGCCAGCATACCAGATGGGCGCTGGTTCAAGACCCGGTTGCTCCACTTCTGATCCAGCTCTCTGCTATGGCCTGAGAAAACAGTAGAAGATGGCCCAAGTCCTTGGGCCCCTGTGGGAGACCCAGAAGAAGCTCCTGGCTCCTGGTTTCAAATCAGCTCAGCTCTGGCTGTTGTGGCCATCTGGGGAGTGAATGAGTGGATGGAAAACCTCCTTCTCTCTCTCTGCCTCTGCCTCTCTCTAACTCTGCTTTTCAAATAAATAAATAAATCTTAAAAAAGGAAAAAGAAAAAAGCATACCTAGTACTGCTCAAAGCTGAGAACACTAGAGAAGTCAGTGTGGTACTGTAATCCAAATACGGTATTGCAAGTTTAGTGATGAGATTCACAGTTGGCATGCCTCTGTCTCCCTACTGGACACCAGCTTTGTTCTCCATCAGCTCACACCCCCACATCCCATATATGGACCAAGAGCAGCAGAAGTGCCCCCCTAGTGTTCCTTAGGCTCCAGCCACCAAAACCTATTCAATGAAGAGGAAGCTAAAGCTACAACTGGGACTTAGAAACAGTTATTTTTTATTTTTATTTTTTTGACAGAGTGGACAGTGAGAGAGAGAGACAGAGAGAAAGGTCTTCCTTTTTGCCGTTGGTTCACCTTCCAATGGCCGCCACGGCCGGCGCGCTGCAGCCGGCGCACCATGCTGATCTGATGGCAGGAGCCAGGTACTTATCCTGGTCTCCCATGGGGTGCAGGGCCCAAGCACTTGGGCCATCCTCCACTGCCTTCCTGGGCCACAGCAGAGAGCTGGCCTGGAAGAGGGGCAACCGGGAAAGAATCCGGCGCCCTGACCGGGACTAGAACCCCGTGTGCCAGCGCCACAAGGCGGAGGATTAGCCTAGTGAGCCACGGCGCCGGCCATAGAAACAGTTATTTTTATAACTAGTAAGGGTCAGCATGTATACAGTACAGAAAATGTTGAAAATACACAATGAAACACCTGTAGAAATAACCATTACTTTTTTTTTTCAACTGTTTGCATTTCAAGAATGTAGTTGATTCAGGTGTAGTAATATGACTTGTTTATAGTCTTCATTTTCTCAGTTAAATGTATTTATGAGGTAACCAGAAAAATGCAGATAAACAAAAAATCTAGTCCTTGCCACTCATATATCAACATCTTGGTCTTTTGTTTGTTTTCTATGAATTTATAAAGGTTGGATCAGGAGAATGGTTTTAATAATCTGGGGGCAGAGGGAGTGTTTGCGTTCTTTTGAGAACAGAGTTTATATCCTTACAAATATTTCTTGAAACTAAAGGAATTAAGATGCAAGTTTTTCTAAGTTCTCAAAAACAACCCATTTGATTAAATCAGTTTAATATTAAATAAAGAATAAGGAAATAATACTAATTACTAAATAAGGAAAAAATGTTCAAAGGGTAAGTAGTGGCAGAGTGATAGTTTTTTCTTCCTACTCCTGTCCTCATAGTCTGGGGCTTTTCAAAGAGGCATTTTTGGTTGGAATTGGATGTGTCATTCATGACGCTTTGTGGAGTCAATCTACCTACTGGAACATTCTCACTTAGAGAAGCACATTTCCCCAAGCATCCCATGTTTGGGGCTCAGTCCCCTTAAACAGTCACTACCTGAATAGGACCTATGCCATGCTTGCTCTCTTCTTCCAGCTTGTATCTTTGACTGTAAAGAGTCTTCTGGTTGGATGACTTTCTACTAAAATCTACTCAAGATGTGCCATGTTCATTCTCAACTGTTTAATCCTAATATCTAATATTCAGAAATTCAAAATATGGCCAGGCCTTAATATCAAGTGAAAGGAGTCTAGCATGATACATTCTAAAGAAATGATTGAACATGATTTGTACTTAGTGCTGAGATGTGAAAAATCCTATGTGGGGCCAGCGCTGTGGAGTAGCAGGTAAAGCCACCACCTGCAGTCCCAGCATCCCATATGGGTGCTGATTCTAGTCCCAGCTGCTCCACTTCCAATCCAGCTCTCTGCTACGGCCTGGGATAGCAGTGGAAGATGGCCCAAGTCCTTGGACCACTGCACCCACATGGATGGAAGACCCAGAAGAAGCTCCTGGTTTCAGATTGGTGCAGCTCCAGCCATTATGGCCAGCTATGGAGTGAACCAGCAGATGGAAAACCTTTCTCTCTGCCTCTGCCTCTGCAATTCTGCCTTTCAAAAAAATAAATCAGTCTTAACAAACAAACAAACAAACAAAAAAAACCTATACCTAGGTGGGCACCCACTTCACTGAGAGATGACCACAGAACTTGAAGCCAGCTTCTGTTTGCCTACATTTTAGGAAGTTAGGGGAGCTTAGCAAGACAATGCCTGTCAAAATGAACTGGATGGTTCTTGACATGCTCAGTATTTTTTTGTTTAATTTTACCTGCTTCAGAGAGATCTTTCATCTGTTGGTTCATTCCCCAACTGCCTGTAACAGCCAGGTCTGAGCCAGGCCAAAGCCGTGATCCCAGGACTCGGTTCACGTCTCCTTCATGGGTGGTAGAAACCTGAGCTGCTGCTGCTTCCCAGGACACATCCGAACAGCCACTCAAATAGTGTTTTGAACGGTGGACAGTTTCATTAATACAGCCCTTTCCTTCGAGGTATTTAGAACAGAAGCTCACTGGAAGCCACTTTCATTCACCATCTCCGCTACTACTTTTTTGAATTCAAGGATTCAAAGGTTTCTCGGAATCTAGTGCTCTGGTACAGTCTCCCCATTTTGAACATCAAAGAAGCCCAGAGAAACAAGACGAACTGCCCAATTCACTTAGCAGCGAAGACAAAGGTCTCCTTTTAAAAAGCATACTTATTTTCATTTTACTTGAAAGGCAGAATTGTCATTCACTAGTTCACTTCCCAACGCCCACAATTGTCAGGGCTGGGCAAGGCTGAAGCCATGAGCTGGAAACTCCATTTGGTTCTCCCATGTGGGTGGCAGGAACCCAAGTACTTTGAGGAGCTGGGTTTTGATCAGGCACTCTGATAATGCGGTGTGGGTGACTCAAGTGAAAACTAATTGCTATGCCTAACACCTACCCCAAGACTAGGGCCTTTGGATCGCTCTATCCAGTGCTCTTTCCACTAAACCGTCTTTGAATCTCATTTTCCAGAATGGACTTTAGTTGTAGCCTTCAAGTGGAATTCTATTCAATTATGAAAGAGAAGACTTAAATGCAAAACTTGAGTCTGGCTTCTTCAGGAAAATTTTTGGGAGTAAACCTTAAAATTATTTTTAAATCAGTTCAGGTGACAAGGAGTTAATAGCTAGAGATTATTCTTTAGTTCTTCCCCCAAACTAAATGCTTCTAAACTAGATGCCTCTTGATAGTAAGCCTTTGTGTTCAAAACAGCGAATGTACTTTACCCATGGCTGTCTTTGGTTCCCGAGCTAATTTTGTATCACAGGTGCAAGATTTATTTTAATTATCAAGATGAACAACTAAGGAGGTCAGCCTATTACCCATCTGGTCCTAATCCAGCCAAGAGGCCTCTGCGCCCCATGCCAATATTTCCAATTGTCAGCGGCTCTGACTTTTCCTGCTGCTGGAGTTTTAATCTCATCTGCCAATTGTGGAGCTCCTGAAAGATTCCCTGAGCCCCTGCCCACTCCGCATACTCCCCCTCCCAGACACTTCCACGCTCCATCAGGGTCTCGGGATCGTGGAGTGCAAGGCGTCGCGGCAGGAGCACCACGTGGCTGGTCTCCGGGCCATGGAGATCCCAGAAACTTCCATTCATAACCCACACGGGGGGGATTTTAACAGCCATTTCAGGAGGCTCAGGGCTGCACTTGAAGGACAAGGAGGGAAAGGGCACCTCTGAGAAGAAAGGAACTTTTCTTCCCGCCAGTCACAACACTTAGGGCACCATGTGTGTGCGCCTGCTTCCCACTTGCCAAGCAGCTCTCCAGCGGACACCAGCTTGCTGTGCGGTGATGCAGCTGGATTCTGCTACTATCTCCCTGGAGCGAGCACCTGCATCAGAGATGGACAGGGGAGTTGCACAGCCTGTCCCTGCTTCAGATGCCAACTGCAAGTAGCAAGTTGTCACCTATACCTTGGACTATAAACTGGGGCTCCCAGTACACCGTCTGTGGGTTCTGTTATCAGCTACAGCAACTCACAGAACTCAGGGAAACACATTTACTGGTGTGTTACACAACGTTGGAAAGGATAAACGGCCAGATGAAGGGGTGCATGGCGTGTGGGAAGGGGCGCTGAGTTCCATGTCTTCTCTGTATGCAGCACCTTCAGGAACGTCTGCGTCCTAACTCTGTCTATGGGGCTTTATGAAGACTTCACTAGTAGGCATGATTGGTGGCAGCACTGGCACTCGTAGCTACCGTCATCACCCCGCCCTTCGATGGAGTACGTGTGCGTAGGAGGTGAACAACTGAGCACTCCAAAGTCCTGATCATGTAGTTGGTTCTCCAGAACCCCGCCCTGATCCGAGGCTATCCAGGATCAGGCCAAGAATCACTCGTTAAACACAAGATGCTCCTGCTGCCCAGGAAATCACACCGGTCTTAGGAGCTCTGTGTCAGAAGAAGAAAAAAAATCCCTGGGTTTAGTAAAAGTCTGCCTTGGATGTCTCAAATAGTAATCTGAAATACAGATGACTTCTTTAAGTTCTTTTATTTAAAAATATCCCTTTGGGGCTGGTGCTGTGGCAATAGTGGGTGGGGCCGCCGCCTGCAATGCCGGCATCCCATATTGGCACTGGTTTGAGTCCTGGCTGCTCCATTTCTGATGCAGCTCTCTGCTATGGCCTGGGAAAGCAGTGGAAGATGGCCCAAGTGCTTGGACCCTTGCACCCACGTGGGGGACCTAGAAGAAGCTCCTGGCTCCTGGCTTCGGATCGGCGTGGCTCCGGCCGTTGCGGCCAGCTGGGGAGTGAACCAGTGGATGGAGGATTTTTTTTAAGATTTATTATTTTTTATTTATTTGAAAGAGTTAGAGAGGTAGAGACAGAGAGAGAGGCAGTCATCTGGGGAGTGAACCAGTGGATGGAGGATTTTTTTAAAAATATTTATTATTTTTTATTTATTTGAAAGAGTTAGACAGAGACAGAGAGACAAGTCTTCCATCCACTGGTTCACTCCCCAGATGGTCACAACAGCCAGAGCTGTGCTGATCCGAAGCCAGGGCCAGGAGCTTCTTCCTGGTCTCCCACGCAGGTACAGGGGCCCAAGGACTTGGGCCATCTTCTACTGCTTTCCCAGGCCACAGCAGAGACCTGGATTGGAAGAGGAGCAGCCGGGACTAGAACTGGCACCCATATGGGATGGCGGCACTTCAGGCCAGGGTGTTAACCCGCTGCACCACAGCGCCGGCCCCTGGAGGGCCTTTCTCTCCCTCTCTGCTTCTCCTTCTCTCTGTGTGTAGCTCTGATTTTCAAATAAATAAATAAATATTTTAAAAAAAGATTTATTTAAAAAAATATCCCTTTGGCTTGCAACTGAAGAGAGAGAATTCTGGAAAGAAAAAAAAACAAATGCTGGGGCAGGGGGAAGAGGCGTAAGTAATGAAGGGAACTGCTAGTGTGGCTTACAGACTGTAAATCAACCTGCAGGACACACCGGAATTCTTAATGCGGGTAAATGTAAGCACTGCGAACACGCTGCAGACAACATTGTAAAGCCACAGAGAATGAGTGCCATCTCAAGGGATGGCTGGGTTTGAAGGTGGACGGGGAACAGGCGTGTTGGAGGCAAATGTGCGTAATCACTGCACTGAACTAGCAATACGCCTTAGAAAAGTCTAATCTTGTTTGTAAGATGAAGGAGCTGAACTAGGTAACAGCTGTTGATACTACCCATAGCCAAGGGGGTGTCAGAGCCTGTGCAGTCTACTCTGAGCTCCCGCTACAGTGCCTTCCTGAACGGCAGAGGCTGGAAAGCAAAAGTGGCCAGACTCCTCTGGCCATTAAGATGCAGCGCTGTGACGCTTGAAGTCAAAAGGGGCCTCCTGGCCTCAGCTGTGGTGGGATATGCTGCGTATACCTCGAGCTGGGGCAGGCTTGGAATCTCCAGGCGTCTGCCAGGCTGTGGCCTGAGCACCATCTCCTTAGCTTGGTCCTGCACTGGCGCTTTGGGGGTCAGTCCCAGAACCCCAGTCTGGTGTCTGTTCCTTCAGTCCTCCCTTTGGTTCACTTAATCCTCAGACCTAAACCCTTTCTAGAGGGAATTCTGTCTTTGGAGGAGTCAGGAGATAAAGCAGGTCATGCGTGTGCCTCAGATGGAACTTCCAGAGAGGTCCATCGAGTAGGAAACATCATTATTGCCATTTTATAGATGAAAAAATTGAGGCACAGAGAGTATCCTGCCCGGGACCCACAGGTTGCTATAGGCACTCAGTCCAGTTCCCAGTGAGTACTTTCAGATCTGAAGTTCTCACCCTTAAGTTTCCCAGGCATGAAATTCGAATTGAGTGATGATGTAAAATTATGGATCGATGCCTGCAGGAAACTTGACATTCTAGCAATCCCAGGATCAAGTTATTTCAGCCATTAGCTTCAACTCCATCGATGTTGACAAAACCAGTGGGCCCAGGCTGCTGGTCTTGGACCATGAACCTTCCTTCTCAGAGGCTCTATGTGGCAGTGAGGCCCAGCTCAAACTACAAGTTTAGACTTTGCACACTGCTCTGGGTTGCTCTAAGATTGATAAAGGTGTTACCAACATTGTGCCTGGAGGAGTGGACAAATGGGTTTCTGTGGTAACTGTGGGAAATGATTTGGAAAAAAAAATGGTACTTCCCCATGAAGAGTCAAGGTTTTATCATTAAGCTCTTGGTACCATGTGTACACGAGTGAACAGAGAGGATGGATGTGGATCCTGTTTGCTTTTTCTAGAAGGGAAAGATAAGAAAGGGGGCTCCAGGGGGTGCACAGCCTGGAAGTTTATCCCCACTTTCAGTTTGCCTCTGTTCCCTTATTTTCAAACTAAGTATTTGTTGAGCAAGCAAACGCTCCATCTTTGTGTGTTTCACAAGAGGTTGGGTAGCTCTTGTGGAATCCTTTATCCTCACCCATCCATTCACTCACTCACCAAGTGCAGTGACATGCATAGCACGGTTCTTGCTGTCTCCCACACGTTTGTGTTTGAGTCCTGGCTCTCCCACAAAGTTGGCTTCACACAAGTCACCTAACCCTCTGAGTCTCAGGCTTCTACTTGTGAAATAGGAATAGTCACGCCGGTGCTGCGGCTCACTTGGCTAATCCTCTGCCTGCGGCGCCGGCATCCCAGGTTCTAGTCCCGGTCGAGGCGCTGGATTCTGTCCCAGTTGCCCCTCTTCCAGGCCAGCTCTCTGCTTTGGCCCAGGAGTGCAGTGGAGGATGGCCCAAGTGCTTGGGCCCTGCACCTGCATGGGAGACCAGAAGCACCTGGCTCCTGGCTTCGGATCAACGCGGTGTGCCGGCCGAAGCGCACCAGCTGCAGCGGCCATTGGGGGGTGAACCAACGGCAAAGGAAGACCTTTCTCTCTGTCTCTCTCTCTCTCACTGTCCACTCTGCCTGTCCAAAAAAAAAAAAAAAGGGGGGGGGTAGT
This sequence comes from Oryctolagus cuniculus, assembly GCF_964237555.1. NCBI lineage: Eukaryota > Metazoa > Chordata > Mammalia > Lagomorpha > Leporidae > Oryctolagus > Oryctolagus cuniculus. Next base: position 82,137,280 of record NC_091438.1, read on the forward strand.
TACAGTACTTTAACAAGCAGTTATTAAACACACAACACCTTCCTCTTTCCTGAACATTTACTATATATACATACAGATATATACATTACTATATATACATACATACAGACATATACATTACTGTATATATGTTTACAAGTGCTGTGCACTTGGCATCTAAGATGAGTAGAACACAGTGTAGAATGGAGACTTTAAACAAGGAAGTCCAATAAAGAATGAAGTCTGGGGTATCAACGAGGATTTGATTAATTCTGTGTTTGGGAGAACTGTCAGAAATGAAGCAGGTTTTCTTCGAGCTGGATCTGGAAAGATGACTAGCTGCTCAGGCCACGGGGCTTAGTCCCTGGTCCCGTCTCCAGGAAGAGGGGACCATAAGCACCAGGAACCGAGCTGGGAGGCCCCAGGCTGCCTGGATCCTGTAGCTGCAGTGTGCCGGCCCTCTGCGTCAGCTGCTTCCCACTCCCCTGCACACACTGGACAATCTCACCCACATTCCAAACTCCCTAGTCCTTGGGATTCCCTTGCCAAACTTCCTGAAAGATTCCCACTGCAGAGCATCCTGGGCCAGTGTCACCCTTCAGCGCAGAAGTGGAATGGTTCTCATCACGGCCTCAATGGCATCTGTGTTGCTAAACCAGGGAAACACCTCACACCTCACCTTAACCAATCTGTGACAAGTGACATTGTTGTCCATTTTGTTTCTTGGAGTACTCTTTCCGTAAGGGAGGAAGGAGCCTGGTGCGTTCACAGCTTAGATGGGAGGTTATTTTGGCAGGAGGGTAGTGAGAGGCCCGGATTTGAATGGGATGAGATTGAGAGGTAGGGTGGGTCGTACATTAATGCCTCATGAGCCAGGGTAAAGGGTGAGACGTTACAGTGAGACAGGTGAGACATCCAGGGCGGGGCTGCCTGTTTAAAAGCTTGCTCAAGCTGCTGTGTAGTGCATGGGGAGAAAATTGAAAGCTGGGAGAGCTGTGGTGTGCTAGTGTTACTAAGAAGGCTTGGGCGGGCGTGGGTGTCTGCCACAGCAGTTACGATGCCACTTGGGATGGTCTCCTCCCATATCACAGAGCCTGGGTTCCCGTCCTGCCTCTGCTTCCAACTTCAGCTAAGTGCTACCATGTGCCCTGGGAGGCTGCACGTAAGCGCTCAGGAACCTGGGTCTCTGTCACCCACATGGGAGATCAGATCGAGTTTCAGGCTCCTGGCTTTGGCTTGGCCCAGCCCTGGCTGTTGCAGGCATTTGAAGAGTGAACCAGCAGAAGGAGATGTCTGTCTGTCTCTCTCTCTCTCTCTCTGTGTATCTCCCACTCCTCTCCCCTCCCCACCTCTCCCCTCCCCTCCTCTCCCCTCCCCTCCTCTCCCCTCCCCTCTTCTCCTCTCCTCTCTCCTCTCTCCTCTCTCCTCTTTCCTCTTTCTCCTCTGTTTCTCTTGCAAATAAAAAACACATTTTCTTTTTTAAAGACATCTAGGTTAAAGATGGCAACATGTTGAGAGTGAGAATGGGGGAAGGTGGAAAGAAGAAGTTAACACTCTGCCATGACCAAATTAGATCTGATCCGTTTATAGGTCATCCATGCAAACCCATGGAAAGATCACACAGGCACTTAGAAATAGGTGCTACATTTCCTGGAAAAGTTGAGACTGGAAAAAAGAGCTAGTAACATGTGAATGGTTTTGTGAATCTGGAGATCAGAGGAAAGTGGATTGACAAGAAAGGAAATGGGGATTAGAATCAAGGCCTGCAGAACACCAGCATTTAGACACCAGCAGAAGCAGCTGGTGCTATGGCACAGTGGGCAGCGTCCCGTATCAGAGTGCCAGGTCAAGTCCAGGCTGCTCTGCTTCCAATCCAGCTCCCTGCTAATGAGCCTGGGAAAGCAGCAGAAGGTGGCCCAAGTGCTTGGGCCCCTGCACCCACATGGGAGACCTGGAAGAAGCTCCTGGCTCCTGGCGTTGGCCTGGCCCAGCCCTGGCCTTTGCCCTCATTTGGGGGGTGAACTAAGTAGATGGAAGATCTCCGCCTCCCCCCCCCCCCACCACTTGCCCTCTCTTTGTCAGTCTGCCTGTCAAACAAATAAAATGCATCTTTAAAAAAGAAAAAAAGGAATAAGAAGGAAATGAGCAGCAGGCCAGAGCTTGTGTCAGAGAACACAGAGAGATCGCCAGCACCTGCGCTCCCTTCCTTGATAGTCCTGGACACACATATACACATCAGATAAAGACTACCCAGGTCATCGCTGCAGCTAACTTCCGACCAACGGGGTGAGCAGGCAAGGGGTGTAAGACAAACGACAACTGTGCTGCTCCCTCGCCCCCTTTCTACTGCCTGGAATGAGAAGGTGCTATGAGCCATCTTGGAATACGCAGTCCAGCGCCCTCTAGACACAGCCCAGCAATAAGCTCAGAGGTGTCTCAGTCCCTGGATAACCTTCGGGTAGGAGCAGCCACATTAATCGCTCTGTTATTTAACCTATTACTCCAGTAGGTCTCAGCTACACACAGCAGAATCTACATTCTGACTTAGTGTCCACTCATTCTATAGAAGGCCAAAGATACCTGAACCTACACAGCAGACTTGGAATCTCAGGCAACTTTGTCATAGGCCAATGTCCATAGCACCAGACAGCTGTGTTTTCTACCCATCTTATTAGACTATGACAAACAACTCAAAGGAGTAGTGAGACAGGAGACTGGCTGTGAACAGGAACAGCTGCTATGAAGGAGGCATGGGGTGGGGGGTCCTAGAAATCGGGCTGCAGTTTATTTGCACCTTATCCAAGAGTGCTGGCTTTACGAGTCTAGGATGATGGCCGAGACATAAAGCCTCACACACCTCCCTCACAACGCTTAGCTTACTGAACGTGTCTGGAAGTCTACTCTGGTTTACAAGCTGTTGATAGAGAAAAAAATTACTGAGATAAATTTTTTTCAGCTAATTACAGACTAAAAAGTAAGGGTAGTAGTGACTGCTTCCACATTGTTCTCTCGTTAATAATTACATCTTAACTATTTCCTGCATCTTTCACAGATTGCACTAAGCAGATAAGGTAATGAGGAATTTTCATGTCATTTGCATGTTGTTTAGTTTTGGTGAGCATGCATTTTTCATGTTGCATTAGATCTGTATTTCAGAAGAAATATACCTATAATACAAGTGGTTCAAATATAAAAGTATAAAATGTGGGGACCGGCATTGTTGCGTAGCAGGTAAAGCCACTGCCTGTGACCCTGTAATCCCATATGGGCACCAGTTCAAGACCCAGCTGCTCCACTTCTGATCCAGCTCCCTACTAATGGTCCTGACAAAAGCAGTGGAAGATGGCCCAAGTCCTTGGGCCCCTGCACCCACATGGGAGAGAGACCCTGAAGAAGCTCCTGGCTCCTGGCTTCAGCTTGGCTCAGCCCTGGCTATTGCGGCCATCTGGAGAATGAACCAGTGGATGGAAGACCTCTCTGTCTCTCCTTCTCTCTCTATAACTCTGACTTCAAATAAATAAATAAATACATGTATGTTTCTTAAAAAATCTGAACTGTAAAAGCAGGGGAGGCAAATGCTACAATTTAGCATAATTCTTTAAACATCAAAAGTAGTAAATTGGATTCCATTGGGAATCCAAAATGTGAATCTAAAAGCTAGTAAATACATGAATGTGACAATTTCGCATAAACTGCTAAAAAGAGCACTTAGTAACTATGACAACAACCACCTGAAGCTTGCACTCTGCAGGACTACTGATCCGCCCAATGCCCACACACCTGGGCACCAGGACGTTGTTTCCCGCTTGTGACAACAGCGCTACCTACAAGCAGATTGTGAAGAGCAAGGAAGTGCCAGAGTGGCGTTTAGCAGTCAAGGCAGTGGAAGGAAGGCTGTTAAGCTTTCATATAGTTTTCAAAGAATGTGTGGTAATCTCTCTGGTAAACTATAGGAGCTCTTCCCTAAAAAATAAAAATAGTACCTTCTGGTATAAAATTGGATCACCAAATGAGGTCCCAGAACATGAGGATTTTTGGTGGCAGGAGAGACATGCCAATATGAAATGAGGATACATCGAACAAGAATCTGACCGCTGTCCATTTAAGTTGGAGGCTTACTTTCTAGCTCGGTCAGAAGGTTCTAGAATCCATGATTTCACAACAACTCCTGATTTTAATTTCTAAATATCCCTCTCCACTAAGAAAGAATACAAAATGGCTAATTCATGGTTTGCAGGGAACAGTGTCAAGGGAGCTTGGAAGATTTTGTAGTGTAAGAAAGGAAAGAAGTACTCAAAGGCCAATAGGGTCAAATCTGGGGACAATCTCAGCATCTAAGAGGACACTATTAATAAGAGTGGATTATCACAGAATCGGTTAAAAAATCCATGCATCGTAGTGACACTTAAAGGAAAAAAAGCAAAGATTTTAAAACTGAGGGAGAGGGGGAAAGGGAAAGCTTTAAAAAGAAAAAAAATGAAAGAAAGGCCATTAGTTAACACAGGAGTACTAGAGTGAGAAAATTATTTTGTAACTCCTGATATAATCATTGTAATTATTCAACTGATGTAATTCAGTTGAAGATACTCAATTGAGGGAAAATAAAATCATTGTGAAGAAGGCTGTCGGCAACAGAATATTTGCATGACCTCAACATTCATTTTACAGATTACTCATTAGTTAGGGAAAATACATCTTGACAAAGAGCAGTCTAGCGCTCACCACCTTAACCTTGTGTCTGAACTTAGACCAATGCTAGTGGAATAATTTGAAATGATCTATCTCTTAATGTGATACAGTGAAAATTATGCAAAACCACTGAGGTATTTCCAAACAAAAGTTCTATCTTCACTATCATACTTTTTTCGGAGTTGACTATTGATTGATAATAACTTAAAATCAACTAAAACACAATGTTTGGGTGCCTTGGCTTGAATATTTGTCACTCCACCTCAAACACAGGAGTTTAGTTCCCCAAGTCTTATGTTAATGGCACTAAGAGGACAACTTAATGCAATTATGATGTTTGCAGGTGAGGCCTTTTGGAAGTGATTGGATTAGGTCTTTAGGGTGGAGCCCCCATGGCAGAATACTGGTGGCTTTATGAGAGAGAACATAGAGACAGACAGACACATGCCCACTCTCTGCTGCCATGTGATGCCCTTTGTTACCTTGGGACTCTCAGCCATCACCAGAGGCTGAACCAAAGGGACCTGGGCTGTGAGCTTCCAGAAAAATGAACCTCTTTCTTTACAAAGCTAGTCTGCCTCAGGTATTTTGCTATCGTGCTGGGCTGCTGACTAACGCAATGTGGGCAGGGAATATCACCCAGCTCTGCCACTCGGGAGCTGTGTGAGCCAGGACAGCTTACTGCATTCTGTCAACTCCACAGAAGCACTCGGGAAGATGAAATGAGATCATAACGCAAGACTGCTTCAATCATACAGTATTACTACGGTACTTCCAAAAGGGGAGGCATTCGGTAACGCTAATGTCACAAAGCAGGCAATGATTTTGACTCAGAGACCTGATTAGCTCGGGATGAGAAGTGGGCAACGCAGATCTTAGAAGAAAGAACGAACAGCTAAGGTCTAAAAAGTTAGCAAAAGAGGGAACTCGTCCACTGCACTAGAAAGCCCGGTGCCAAGGCGGTGACCTTGATAGCGGGCTTGCTGGCTGTCTGCTTATATGTGTCCAGGTCTGGCAGACACAGTGCTGATTATTTGAAGGTAGGAGGGCTGTTGTACAGGCACCTCCACACGACTGTATTACCCTCACAATACCCCGCAGATATTTACTGTACACAATTGCAACTATACCTAATCAGCATGCACATGCAAACAAGAAAGAGAAGTCTTTTAGATGGTGTAACCAGTCTTGCCTCTTCCTCCTCTCTCTCTCTCTCTCTCTCTCTCTCTCTCTCTCTTTTTAAGATTTATTTTATTGCCAGCGCCGCGGCTCACTAGGTTAATCCTCCGCCTGCGGCGCCGGCACCCAGGGTTCTAGTCCCAGTCAGGGCGCCGGTTCTGTCCCAGTTGCTCCTCTTCCAGTTCAGCTCTCTGCTGTGGCCTGGGAAGGCAGTGGAGGATGGCCCAAGTGCTTGGGCCCTGCACCTGCATGGGAGACCAGGCTCCTGGCTTTGGATGGGCACAGTGTGCCGGCCGTGGCAGCCATTTGGGGGGTGAACCAACAGAAGGAAGACCTTTCTCTCTGTCTCTCTCTCTCACTGTTTAAATCTGCCTGTCAAAAAAAAAAAAAAAAGATTGATTTTATTTATTTGAAAACAGAGTTACAGAGAGAGGCAGAGACAGAGAGAGAGGTCATTCATCCACTGGTTCACTCCCCAGATGGCTGCAACAGCCTGAGCTGCGCCGATTGGAAGCCAGGAGCCAGGAGCTTCTTCCAGGTCTCCCACGTGGGTGCAGGGGCCCAAGGACTTGGGCCATCTTCTACTGCTTTCCCAGGCCATAGCAGAGAGCTGGATTGGAAGTGGAGCAGCCGGGACTAGAACCTACGCCTATATGGGATGCCGGCGCTTCAGGCCAGGGCTTTTATTTAACCCACTGTACCACAGCACCGGCCCCAATCCTCCACTCTTTTAAGGATTCTTCTCTTTCTGAATGAGCAAGACAAAGGGGCTGAGTTTCTTGTCCCTCAGCTGGTCTCCATTTCTGGATGCTGTGGTAGTGTGTACATCTCACTGTGCTAAGTGACTCCAGTGCTTGCTGTTATACATACATTGAAAAAAGAAATGAAATTTATAGCTAGAGGACACAAACAGCAAATTCCCACTGTAGTTGGGCATGTGCTGTGAGAATATGAGCTCTCCACATTTAAACCTTCTGGTTAGAATGCCATGTTGACCATATTTTATGCATAAGTTAAAAAAATTTTCAAGAAAAATTATATGCAATTTTTGCTTTACTTAATATTAAATTAGTTCTATTACATAAGAATAAACTGAACTTCAGTTATATGCAAATTCACACGAGGTGAACTGCTCCAGATGCTGAATTAAGGAAGCTTTATTATATATTTCTTCTGATCCCTTTGGCACCGATGAGTTCACAAAACAAAGTTAATTTGGGTTTACAATTACATAAAAACTTTAGTATATTAGTCTAATTACCCTTTTTATGACTTTTAACTCTCTTGGTGACCCTACCAAAAACTGGATGTGATTACCTATATCTATAAGTAGATCATATATATAAAATAAGGAAAAGTCTCGTCTAGTTCTAAAGAGAAAATAGATCTTTTGTTAGCAAATGGTGAATGCTTTTACTTCCTTATACTGCTTCTTAATAATTAGCATGCAAAATCCACATTATCATTTTTATTACTTTGGCAACAGAGTCAGCTGCTGTAAAATAGACAATTTCCTCAAAAACACACTGTAAGTAATAATACTGTGCCTTTGAGATATTGATATCAAAGTAATTTTCAAAAACTCTAACCCTTTGAAAGCTATGGGTGTCCAGAAGCATTATTAGCAGAAGACAGAAACTTACCATTATGTAAATTCTCAGGCCTCATCTAATCACTCAAAAATGGGGTTGAGGCCTATGTATTTCAACAACTCCTTTAAGAGAATCTGATATATGCTGAGAAGCACTGAACTGGGAAATTAACTAAGAGCTCACTTCTAAGGGCATTGTTGTTTAGATGCAGAGATCAGTTTAACAAAGGTTGAGGTTAAGGTTTTCATAGCGTTGTACAAAGAAGCAGGAGAAGTGGTGTGTAGCTGGTGTAGCGGTTAAGTGGCCGCTTGGGAAGCCTGCCTTCCTTATCAGAGCGCCTAGTTTGAGTTCTGGCTCTGGTTCCAATCCAGCTTCCTGCCAAAACACACACTGTGAGGCAGCAGAGGATGGCTCAAATACTTGGGTCCCTATCACTCACGTGAGAGACCCAGGTGGAGTTCAGGCTCCTGGTGTAGGCCAAGGCCAGCCATGGCTGTTGCAGGTATTTGGGATAGTGAATCAATGGATGGAGGATCTCTGTCTTTGTCTCTACCTTTCAGATAAAATGAAATAAATAAATAAATATTTTTTAAAAAAGAGAAACAAGTGGAGCAGAGATTTGAAGGACTATGCAAGATAGCAATTGTAACGGGTAAAATAATTTAAGGTGGAAAACAAAAAAAAAGTGAGGACTTCAGGGTGTGGGGTGTATATTATTTGTTATTAATATATTAAAGATGTGAAATCATCAAACTAAAGATTTAAAATGCAACCAATAACTATATTGCATAATGTAGTCTATCATATTCTTCTGCCTCCCCATCAAATAAATACTAAATTTTTAGTATTCCTTTACTTTAAAAAGAAGTTTTACTACATTCACATTTGGTTTAGCTTAGTGCTTCCACTTTTATTTATTTTATTTTTTCAAAGTTCAAGTGACTTCTGACCGTCGCCGCCATCTTTTTTTTTTTTTTTTTTTTTTTGACAGGTAGAGCTATAGACAGTGAGAGAGACAGGTCTTCCTTCTGTTGGTTCACTCCCCAAATGGCTGCCACGGCCGGTGCCATGCCGATCCGAAGCCAGGAGCCAGGTGCTTCCTCCTGGTGCTGGTGCGGGTGCAGGGCCCAAGGACCTGGGCCATCCTCCACTGCCTTCCCGGGTCACAGCAGAGAGCTGGACTGGAAGAGGAGCAACCAAGACTAGAACCTGGCCCATATGGGATGCCGGCGCCGCAGGCGGAGGATTAACCAAATGAGCCAAGGCGCCAGTCCCAGCGCTTCCACTTTTAAAAATGCTGTCATGCTGTGTGTTGTTTTCTCTTGATCAGCTTCTCTCACACATGGTTCTTTTGTATTTTTTGCGATAGCTGTATTTGGTTTTTACTGCTGTATCTCTCTCTCTTTAAAGTTAAGCATGAAGTCCCACAGCTAACCCTATTTTAAAATGTGTGTATATATATATATATATATATAGAGAGAGAGAGAGAGAGAGAGAGAGCAATTTTTAAAAAAAGAGATTTATTTATTTGAAAGGTAGAGTTACAGAAAGAGAGAGAGGGAGAGAGAGGAATCTTTCATTTGCTGGTTCACTCTCCAAATGGCTGCAATGACCAGAGATGGACCAATCTGAAGCCAGGAGCCAGGAGCTTCTTCTGAGTCCCCCATGTGAGTGCAGGAGTCCCAGTACTTGGGCCATCTTCCACTGCCTTCCCAGGTGCAGTAGCAGGGAGCTGGATTTGAAAGGGAGCAGCCTGGACTCAAACAGGCACCCATACGGGATGCTGGCAATGCAGATGATGGCTGTACCTGCTATACCACAGCACCTGCCCCCATTGCTGTAAATAAATTTATTGGTGTAAAAATATTTATTAAACCATTCGCTTCTATGGATAGGCATTTGGTTCATCCCCGTTTTGCTAGCATAAACAGTGCTGTGACCTTCTTGTATTGTACTCAGATGGAGTTTCTGGATACCAAAAAACTATGTCTATGTTCAAAGTTTACAAGATAACATCAAATTGTTCTTCAAAGGCTACTTCTTCACACCCCCACAGCACTTGTGTCTCATTGCTCCTCTCCATTTGTAGTTTTCTGATTACTGATATTGGGCATGTTTCCTGTCCATGAAATGTCTTTTTACAGCTTTGACTTTTTCTATTGTTTTTCTTACCCTTATTTTTAAATATATGATCAACATTTATTTTCTGTTACATGTAATGGAAATCTTACAATCTGTGCCTTGTTTTTTAACTTTCTTTATAGTGTTTATTTTTTCATAAATAGAAGTTCCTCATTTATTATATTTGAATTTATCAATGTTTTCAATTTTAGTGCATTTATGTTTGACTCTATCAATCCATTTCTTATTTTAGTGCATTCTCTTCCCACATATTCTTGATGTTTAAGCTTTTGACATTTCATGTTCATTTGAAATTCTTATGTATGATGTGACACAAGAATTTATTTTCATATGAATAAATAATTTTCCTAGCTTTATTTATGGAACATTGTCTTCTTTCTCCACTGGATCATGTTGTTTCTTTTACATATTAGTGTTCCAGATACATAGGGTCTGTTCCATCACTCACTGCTGTCTTATTTGTGTATATACTGAAGCTGCTGCATGTTTTTATTTATTTTTATTTTTCAAAGATTTATTTACTTATTTGAAAGACAGAGTTACAGGCAGAGGCAGAGAGAGAGAGAGAGAGAGAGAGAAAGAGAGAGTTCTTTCATCTGCTCATTCACTCCCCAAATGGCCGAAATGGCTAGAGCTGATCTGATCTAAAGGCATGTGGATACAGGCATGCGAGGACTTGGGCCATCTTCTACTGCTATCCCAGGCCACAGCAGAGAGCTGGATCAGAAGTGGAGAAACCGGGTCTTGAACCGGCACCCATATGGGATGCCGGCACCGCAGCTAGAGGCTTTATCTGCTACACCACAGCACTGACCCTGATGTCTTTTTTTTTTTTTAATTAAAAAAAAATTTTTTTTGACAGGCAGAGTTAGTGAGAGAGAGAGAGAGACAGAGAGAAAGGTCTTCCTTCCATTGGTTCACCCCCAAAATGGCTGCTACGACCAGCGTGCTGTGCCGATTCGAAGCCAGGAGCCAGGTGCTTCTCCTGGTCTCCCATGCGGGTGCAGGGACCCAAGCACTTGGGCCATCCTCCACTGCCTTCCTGGGCCACAGCAGAGAGCTGGACTGGAAGAGGAGCAACAGGGACAGAACGGGCGCCCCAATCGGGACTAGCCTAGCAAGCTGCGACGTTGGCCCCGCTGTCTGTTTTTAAATCCTGATTATGTTGGTAGGGAAAATTGCCTCTCCTCCTTTTTTCCCTGACCTGTTACTCTTTTATGTAAACCTTGGAATGAGATTTTAAAGTTTCATTAAAAATTACTGGGACTTGGGGCTTGCATTGTGGAGCATCTATTTAAGCTACCTGCCTGTGACAATAGCATCTGTTGGTTTGAGTCCCAGCTGCTCACTTCTGATCCAGCTTCCTTCTAACACGCTCAGGAAAGCTGCAGAAGATGGTCCACGGGGCCCTTGCCACCCATGTGGGAGACCAGCTGGAGTTCCAGGCTCCTGGCTTCCACCTAGTCCAGCCTGCGCTGTTGAGGTCATCTGAAAAGTGAACCAGTGGATAGAAGGTATCTTTCTGTCACTCTGCCTTTCAAATAAATACATTAAAAAATTATTGGCATTCTAATTACAGTTGCATAGACTCTAGCAATTTGATGAAAGCTGACATTACAATATAAAATAGATATTTTATACACACACACACACACACACACACACACTTTTTTTTCCAATTATTTCCCAATAAGGTTTTTTTTTTTTTTCAGATTGTACACGTCTTCCATTAGATTTATCTCTAGGTATCTTAGTTTTGTTGCTATTGTAAAACTTGTTTTTAGAACTTCATGAGGGCTGGCACTGTGGGGCAGTGGGTAGAGCCGCTGCCTGCAGTGCCAGCATCTCCTATGGGTGCCGGTTCGGGTCCCAGCTGCTCCTCTTCCTATCCAGCTCTCTGCTATGGCCTGGGAAAGCAGAAGATGGCCCAAGTTCTTGGGTCCCTGCACCCACATGGGAGACCTGGCAGAAGTTCCAGCCGTTGCAGCCAATTGGGGAGTGAACCAGCTGATGGAAGACCTCTCTCTCTCTCTCTCTGCCTCTCCTTCTCTCTCTGTGAACTCTTCCTTTCAAATAAATAAATAAAATCTTTTTTTTTTAAATTTTTTGACAGGCAGAGTGGACAGTGAGAGAGACAGAGAGAAAGGTCTTCCTTTGCCGTTGGTTCACCCTCCAATGGCTGCCGTGGCCGGCGCGCTGTGGCCGGCGCACCGCGCTGATCCGAAGGCAGGAGCCAGGTACTTCTCCTGGTCTCCCATGGGGTGCAGGGCCCAAGGACTTGGGCCATCCTCCACTGCACTCCCTGGCCACAGCAGAGAGCTGGCCTGGAAGAGGGGCAACCGGGACAGAATCCGGCGCCCCAACTGGGACTAGAACCCGGTGTGCTGGCGCCGCTAGGTGGAGGATTAGCCTAGTGAGCCGCGGCGCCAGCAATAAAATCTTAAAAAACAAAACAAAACAAAACAAAAACAAACAAACAAAAAAACCGAACATCATGTACTCCGTGTTGCCTGCGATGATGCAGACATGCCACCACCTCTGTCTCATTTCACATCCAGCATCTCGGGTAAACTATTATTACCAGCGTACTGTCTTGAGTTTGCTAGGTAGACAATAATATTGTATAGAAATAACAGCGACTTTAGCCCCTCCATTGACTTCTTATGCTACTGAGCAGTAAAGCACAATGCTGAAAAAGAGAGAGTAATGACAGGCATCCTAGTCCTTTTCCCAATTTTTTAAAAAAATGATTTATTTATTTGTTTGAAAGGCAGAGTTAGAGAAGGAGCGAGAAGCAAGGGAGCAAAGGGAGGGGGGCACCAGTGCTGTGGCATAGCAGGTTAATGCCCTGGCCTGAAAGTGCCGGCATTCCATATGGGCGCTGGTTTGAGACCTGGCTGCTTCTGTTCCCATCCAGCTCTCGGCTATGGCCTGGGAAAGCAGAAGAAGATGGCCCGAGTCCTTGGGCCCTTGCACCCGCGTGGGAGACCCAGAAGAAGCTCCTGACTCCTGGCTTCAGACGTTGTGGCCAACTGGGGCAAGAACCAGTGAATGGAAGACCTCTCTCTCTCTAACTCTTTCAAATAAATCAAATAAATCTTTTTAAGAGAGAGAGAAAGAGAAAGAGAGAGAGAGAAGAAGAAGAAGAAGAAGAGGAGGAGGAGGAGAGGAGAAAAGAGAGAGAGAATCTTGCATCTGTTGGTTCACTCTCCAAATGACCAAAACACATGGGGCTGAGAAAGACTAAAGCCAGGAGCCAGGAGCCCCCTCCAGATTTCCCACATGGGTGTTGGGGCCCAAGTAATTGAGCCATCATCCTCTGCTGCTTTCCCAGGCACATTAGCAGGGAGCTGCATGGGAAATACAGTGGCTGGGACTCAAACCAGCACCCACGCAGGATACTGGTATCACAGGTGGTGACTTAACTTGCTACGTCTATTTCCAATTTTAAAGGGAATGCTTCCATTGGTGCCTCATAAGGCATGACCTTGTTAGTGTGTGTTTTAACATACAGATGCACATAACACTTTTCAGGTTTAAGGAAACTAGTTGAAGAGCACAGAGAAGGACAGAGAAAAAGATAACCTTCTTTTGCTGGTGCACTCTCCAAATGCCCACAACAGCCACATCTGGACTGAAGCCAGGAGCCTGGGACTCAATCTGGATCTCCCAGGTAGGTGGCCATCACCTGCTGCTTGCTGGGGTGTATGTTAGCAAGAAGCTGGAATGCAGAGCCAAGCCAGGACTCAAACCCAGGCCCTCTGACATGGGATATGTGGGTCCCAACCTGGCATCTTCATGTTGTGCCAAATACCCCCCCCCCTTTTTTTAGGAATGAAATCTTTTAATTAGTTTTTCTCCCTTAATCTGTTAACATGGCAAATGACAGTTACAGACTTCCTAATAGGATAAGCCCAATTTGCTGGAATACTATCTTCTTCATGCATCAATAACCTAAACTGCTCTGGTAATATTTTATTTAGTATATTTGTGTCAATATAACCAGATTTGCTATCAATGTACTGTCCCTATTTTATAATACAGATTTTACCGATGCATAAAATGAGTTGAGAAATGTTAACTTTTCCCCATTATCTTAAAAACTTGCTGAGATTGAAATGATCTTTTTTGTAAATTTTAAGAATTCACTTTTAAAACAACCTGAACTCATGGTTTCTTTGTGGAAAGACCTTTAAACTTCACTTAAGTCTTACAATTCCTTTCTGTTAGCATTCTTTTATTTTTCAATGAATATCTCTACTGATGTTTTCAAAGTTATTTGCATAGTGTTGCTGATAGTACCCTTTAAAAAAAGATTTATTTATTTGAAAGTCAAGAGTTACACAGAGAGAGGAGAGGCAGAGAGAGAGGTCTTCCATCCACTGGTTCACTCCCCAATCGGCCACAATGACCGGAGCTGAGCCAATCCAAAGCCAGGAGCCAGGATTTTCTTCTGGGTCTCCCAGGTAAGCGCAGGGGCCCAAGGACTTGGCCCATCTTCTATTGCTTTCCCAGGCCATAGCAGAGAGCTGGATTGAAAGTAGAGCAGCTGCCCATATAGGATGCTGGCATTGCAGGCAGAGGCTTTACCCACTAAGCCACAGTGCTGGTCCCTGATAGTACTCTTAATAAGATCTATTTTAATTTTTAATAGTACTTATATCTTCTCTCATTTTCATAGCTTTTTTAATTTTTTTTACTGTTTGAGTTTATTTTGCTATTTAGCTAAACAATTTGAAAAACTTTTACTCTTTTCCTAATACATAGTTTTTTTTTTTTTTAAGTATTTATTTATTTGAAAGGCAAAGATAGAGAGAGAGAGAGAGAGAGAGAGAGAGAGAGAGAGAGAGAGAGAGAGACAGTGAGAATCTTCTATCCGCCGGTTCACTTCCTAAATGGCCGAAGTGGCTGGGCAGGACCAGGCTCAGCCAGGAGCTTCTTCCGAGCGTCCCACGTGGGTACAAGGTCTCAAGCACTTGCGCCATCTTCTGCTGCTTTTCCCAGGTGCACTGGCAGGAAGCTGAATTGCAAGTAGAGCAGCGAGGGTCACATCTTTACCCACTATATGGCAACAGTGATCCCTACTCGTTTAGTTTTAAAAATTCCCTGGAAGTACTATCACTGTAATCCCCAAGTTTTACTATGTAGTTTATTTTTTCCCTTTTTACCGTTATTATCATTATTCCATTTTAATATTTCATTACCTCTATGAATTTTTTGACACATTAAATAGTATTTTAAAAAGACTTATTTATTTGAAAGGCAAAATGACAGATAGAAATATTCCAGTCTGCTGGTTCACTCCCCAACTGGCCACTAGAGCCAGGTTTGGGCCGAACTGAAGCTAGGGAGTTAGGAACTCCATTCGTGTCTCCCACATGGGCAGCGGGGCCCAAGAACTGGGGCCACCTCCACTACCTTCCCAGATGCATAATTAGGAGTTGGGTTGGAAGCAGACTCCTGGGACTTAAGCTCAGGTCCAGGATACCAGCATTACAAGTGGCAGCCTAATCTGCCGCATCCTGCTGCCAGCGTGTGCACACACATTCATCTTTTTGTTCTGGTCAGTCAGAAAATGTAATTTGTATAATAGTACTTTGTAATTTCCTGTGATCCACTTTATGGTTAAATTTTCATAAATGGTCCATGTGTGCTTGATAAGAATGTGGAATTTCTAAATAATGCTAGAGGCTGAATTCTATATATATCTACCAGATCCAATGTAACGTTTTATTCAAAAGTTTTGCATATTTGCTGATTTTAAAGTCTGTTGACCTATATATCAATAAAAATGAGTTGAAATTACTGATTTTTTTTAATAGTTCCAACAATCCTTCCTCTACGTACTTAAGAGACTATTATGTTCATACATGCTTAGGATTATCTTTTTGGTGAAAAAAGTATTTATATGGAAACCTCACTACTCTTGAAGAAGCTTGTGTGTGTATAGGTGTTCTGTTTTGTGTGACATTATGTGGAGTGACTATAGTTAGCTTGAGTGCATTTTGCAATACATATCTCTACTCATACTTTTACCTTCGACTTCAAATTTTTAGGTGCATCTTTTTGTAAATATTATAAAGCCAGCTTTTCCTTTTAAAATTCAATCTGATAAACTCTGCCTTTAACTAGTGAGTTTGCCGTATTCACACTTATTGTGATTTATTTCTATATCATATATTTTAACTTGAATTTGGAGTATACTTTAATAAATATCCTTGGCATTTTACTATGCACATTCAACTACTTTATAATCAACATCTTGATGTTTCAACAACAAAAGAACTATAAAATACATTAATCTTCCTTATTCCTAACTTTCCTATAACTGCTGCCCTGAAGTTTTGTTAAAAAACAGAAACAAACCAATACCTCCTTTCATTTATTTGGTTTATTTAGATTTACCTAGGTGTTTACCTTTTTAATCTATTCACAGATATCACCCTACAAGATTATTTTCTTTCTGGAAGTGTATTCTTCTTAATGCCCATTTGAGTAATACTTTTGAAAAGAAATCCCCTTTAAAAATATTAATTATCCTGATTCTTAAAAAAATTGTATTTTCTACATGATTCTAGGTTGACATTTATTTTCTGTATTCTAGATAATATTCCTCTGCTCCTATGTTGCTATTCAGAACTGGTGCTACAAACTTTTTTCTGGGTGGTTTCAAAACTTGTCTTTTGTGGCATGTTATTTCATTACAATGATTCTATGTATAAATTTGACATATTTATACTGTTTGGAGAGCGTATGTACTTTTTAGATATCTTTAATCTTCGGGAAATCTGCAGCAACTATTTCTTTAAATATGGCTTCTCTCTCATTCTTTCCTCTTTGTTCTCCAATATCTTTTTTTTTTTTTTTTTTTTTTTTTTGACAAATAGAGTTAGACAGTGATGGAGAGAGACAGAGAAAGGTCTTTCTTCCATTGGTTCACCCCCTAAATCGCTGCTACGGCCGGCGCTGTGCCGATCCAAAGCGAGGAGCCAGGTGCTTCTTCCTGGTCTCCCACGTGGGTGCAAGGGCCTAAGCACTTGGGCCATCCTCCACTGCCTTCCTGGGCCACAGCAGAGAGCTGGACTGGAAGAGGAGAAACCGGGACTAGAACCTGGCGCCCACATGGAATGCCGGCACTGCAGGCAGAGGATTAACCAAGTGAGCCACAGCGCCAGCCCCTCCAATATCTTATACATCTCTTAACCTCCCTTTTATAGGAAGGGGCTTCAAAATGTTCATGGGAAACAGAATTAAAAGATTTTGGCGGCCAGTGTTGTGGTGCAGCGGGTTAAACCACCACCTGTGGCGCCAGCATCCTATATGGGCATGGGTTTGAGACCCAGCTGCTCCACTTGTGATCCAGGTCCCTGCTAATGTGCCTGGGAAAGCAGTAGAGAATGATGGCCCAAGTGCTTGGGCCCCTGGACCTACGTGGGAGATCCAGAAGAAGCTCCTGGCTTCGGCCTGGCCCCACCCTGGCCATTTCTGCCATTTGGGATTGACCAGGGGATGGAAGCTCTGTCTTTCTTTCCTTCTCTATCACTCTGCCTTTAAATACATGTTTTTAAAATAAAGACTTAGAAATCCATGCACAGTTTTTTTCAGGGTATCTAAATACATCTTCTCCAGTTCTCTCTTTAGCTCTTGAATTCACTACATAATACTTTCACTGAGCTTCAAATGTCAACAACTGTATTTTTCATTTTTGGATGTTATAAATGTTTGTTAATTTCTTCAAAACCTAATTTTTTATGTTTATCCTGGTAATTTTTAGAAATATAAACTTTTATATATAGCTATTCTATCATTCACATCTGAATTTTAATTCATGCACCCTCTATTGGAGATTGGAGGAGTTATCTAAATTTCTTCTGTCTTTTGGCTCTTAAGATAGGTTAGTGTCTCTCATATGTTTAGAGATCTTTATTGTTATGATCTGAAAGTCCAAGGGTCTTATCCTGGAGCAGCTGTCTTTCAGAAAGTATTTGCTTTTACTGGTAGAAAGAGTAACATGCAATAGAATTTGAGCTCTTCCAGAGGATGTGAGCACATGTCCTAGTGCTACTGCAGTTTTCTATCCCCACAACAGTGCTGCTGTAGGAACCCATGCTTTCTAGCTCCACTTCTTCTGAATGCCTGCATTATGAACACCAGCACTTGCCCATACGAGCTACTGCCCTCTCCAACTTCCTGATATTTTTGCCTATGCTACAGACTCAGCTTCCAGCTCCCAGCCTCTCAGCACTCCTACTTTCATGCCTGGGAATTCATAAATGAAGACCCAAACTTGGTCAGACTCCTGCTTCAGTATTATTTGTTTGTTTTGGGGTAAAGGATTGACAGACATTATTCTTCCTTTTAATGAGACCAGCAAGGCCTCAAATTACATGTCTTATCTGAAGTCTTGAAGTTTCTACTTACATCATGGTATCTGAAGTGGAAATTAAGCAAAAGTTTGACACTTAGATTTTGAATAACTCTAATTTTATATATGTATATATTTACTTAATGATGATTTTTAAAGTTTCTAGCCATCCTACTAATGCACTAATGTATAAAGCAGTATCTCAGAGAGAAACACTAGATTTTAAAGGATGACTGGAAGATAAATAGGAATTCTAACAGTAAGATGATCCATGGATTGGCATTTGTTCCTTTGCGTTTCCCATATTCATTCTCTCAGTTGTTTAGGAACATGGGCAATACCTGCAAAAATCCTATTAGATTTGAAGGCATCTTTTACTAAGTCAAAGAAGAATAACAATTTTCATTCTATCTTCAATTTGCTTTAAAGGGAGAATATGGATCATTTTATTTTCTAAAATTTTCCATTCACATTTTTTAAAAAAGATGACTACTGAATGGCTGGCATTCTGTTTTAGTCACTTGCCTATTTTCTAGAAAATGGGGCCCAAAATTTAAATATTTAATCTCAACAGAAAACCACATACAGTATTTGGTACTTGAATTTTATATTATTGCAAGCTGTTCTTCATTCATAATCACTTGTTGCTTTCTTTTTTCCACCTTCTTATACTCAGAGTCTAGCTACATGGTTATTCCATAAATATCCATCAAATGAAAGATGCTAATTGCTTTACAAAAATAAAATACAAATTTTCTCCATTGTTCCCAGTGAAAATGGACAATTTGTTTTGAATTTTCATGGTTTTAAAGCCTTTCCCAGGACAAGAAAGTACTTGTGAGAAGGCAAATTTAAGGTAATCAATCTTTGCCATTTTGAACATAATAAATCTAACACATATTTAATCACCAGGAAGTTTCTAAAAGGAAATAATACTTAAAACCAAAGTTACAAATTCCATCTATTTAATTTGTGCACTTGTGGGAAATTTATGACTGCAAACACTTTTTTCTTAGAATGACAGAGTTAAAGGCACATTTCATTTGAATGCATAGTGTACCATTCTAAAATATCCTAATTTCCTTACAAAGTGCTTGAGCAGTCACATACACATACAGTAATAGCAAAATATATTTACACTCTATAGAGCTTAAAATTTTAAATCTAAAATATATATATTTTAAAAACTACAGAAAAAATTAGTGCTTTCTTCAGCTTAATTGTGTGAATATACCCTGCCCTCTAATTTTCTTAGTGATTGACTTCAATTTTTAAAAAAATTTCTGTACACTGTGTAGTTACAAAATGTTATGTCAGTTTTTAATGCTAAAAGCCTATTTTAGACTTTGCTTTCTATGCATATTTGAGAACCAGCAAAGGTGAGCAGACTGTACCTCAAAAGTATTTAGTGTCTTATGAGTATTTTAATGTTAATACTGTTTAAATTTAAGCCAATTATGCTAAATTCCTCTACTGTCTTTTGCCAAGGAAGTTAACTGGCATTTTAAAATAACTTTAATCAACATATTGCTCTTCTTCCTACAAGATATTCTCCCACAGGATCTTGGGTAATAATCAATTTTGAAGGTAATAGGAAGTATCTCTGGACAATTTTAATTGTTCACAGAGTACAATTAAAAACACACCAACGCATTCAAACAAAGTTGAAATATTTGTAAATGTTTTTAGCTCAACTCCCTGTGCTTTCATGTTTCTCACAAGATTAAACTGAATAATTTTTTAACAGATGAGTCCGCTGTGATTAAATGATTAATCCAATATGGTTAATTAACAGGTAGATATTCCTGAGGTATAAAGACCCTAACATGCTAAGCACAGGATCAAAGATGTTGTTACTGAACAAAAGAAACAATGAAATCATGAAGTAAGAGTAAAAAATCCAAAACCAAACCAAACCAAACCAAAAAACCAAAAAAAAAAAAAAAAAACAAAACACCTCCAAGCAAGTGGAAATTCATGGTTTACAAAAAGACATCCCTATACGAGTGAAAAAAGCCACAAACGGATCCTCTGAAGAGTTGTCAAAAGTATTTGATCAATTTTTTTTGAGACTTTTGAGGTACAGCTTTAGTGTTATAATATTTTTATAAAATATAGACTGTTTTATCAAAAATATTTATACATTCTGTTACAATATATTGCTTTTGCCCTCAGTAACTGCCAATATAAAATCTGGATCCAGTGGCCTAAAATGTACAAATGCACTTAATGTAAATGCTGGAGTTTGAGGTGTCTGCTTGGCCACTGTACAAAAGTGATGAAGTAGTGAAATTAAATAATAAGCCTACAACATAGAATACATTACAACTTGTACATATACATGTTCACAGCATGTATACAATGATAATCCTACGGTTTAACAATGATATAGTTCCCTTCTACAGCAGACACATGAACACGATGAACTAGACTGATAAATGCAGAACAAGTATCAAAAAAGGGGTAGTCAGTTCACTGATTCTGGAAGAAGATATGACTGAATAAATCGGGTGTCTAGATTTCGGGAATGCATAGAGGTAAGAGTATATCTTGGTTCAGGCTGATTAGAAGTCCTTATTCTGAACAATTTAAGGAAATGCTGATTGTTTCAGCATTGTTTAATAAAAAATAAACTGTTTGGCAAGTAGCTCTGTTGGAAAGCTATGAGGCTCTACTACATGGTTGATAAAGTGTAAGGCAATAAAAATTTTTCTCCTAATAAATATAGAAAATTTATAAAACAAGATATCAATTCATTTTGTTTTTCAAAAAAATTAAGCCTCAAAATGTGCACAAATTGCCACTACAGATTTTTTGATATAATAGTAATTTTTTAAAAATAAGAGCATTTGCCTTATTCAAACATAATCATACTTTGTATGAACAATAATAGCATTCCAAGCCATTTTTGTTTTCTGTTTGTAAAACACAAGTTAAGTGATTAATCTTCTTTCCACTTAAGGCAGGCATATGGCAAAGCTAGGGACTATGAAAGAGTGGTTTCTTTCTTTCTTTTTAAATAGACTATTGTTCCAAAAGTATTCATTTGTGATGGATTTTCATGGCCAATGTTCTTTCAGCTTAA
This sequence comes from Oryctolagus cuniculus, assembly GCF_964237555.1. Lineage (NCBI taxonomy): Eukaryota > Metazoa > Chordata > Mammalia > Lagomorpha > Leporidae > Oryctolagus > Oryctolagus cuniculus. The sequence goes on from NC_091438.1 coordinate 82,158,311, forward strand.
ACTCCTCAAATCTGCTTCCAGTGCTCAGAAAAAAAATTTGAGAAGCCACTTTTCATGAAGGTATTAAAACAGTACTTTTAAACAAATCTTCATGTGTTTTAAAAAACAACTCAGAAGCTATTGGTGGCACAGAGAGCAAATGAAGGGTTGCTATTCTTAAGAGGTCTTCTTGTGAGTCAGTTCGCTTGGTTTCACAGTGTCTCGTAACTTAACACCAATCAGCAATGTAGTCAAAATCTCTGAACAATTCTTGCTCCTCTTCTGAAAGTATCCTTGGTTCTCGAGGTGGAGTCAGAATAGGTGCTTCTGAGGTAAATTCATCATCAAAATTACTAACATCTTCTCGTCCTCTGATAGTAGGTACAAATGGTGGCTTTACTTTTTTGTCCATCAGAGCACTCCAATCAATTAGCTGGATTACAAAACATAAAATGACCAGTTTAGTTTCCCATTCCCAATTGCTTTACTTTTATCAAAACTTTCAACTTTCATACTCACCCTGAAAAATGGGTGCTTTTTTACATCCTCTGCATCTTTCTCACCAGCTCCAAGGCGCCGCTCAGGATTTCTTCTTAACAGCTAACACAATATAACATGGAAATGTTAAAATAAAACCCATAAAGTAAACTTTATTGATAGGGATTCTTGTAACATCCAGAGATTTAGATATTTTTTAATGTTTATCTAAACCATGCAACATCTACGAGCTGAAAACCAACTTCCAAAGTTCTACTGAGGAATTTCCTTTTATAAAAATAATTTAAGTAGCTTTTTAAAAAAAATTCTTACCCTTCTCATTATGGAAATGGCTTCGGTAGATAAGAACCTTGGATATCTTACTTCATCGTTTACAATACTGTCAAAAACCTCCTCTTCATCATCACCAGGAAAGGGAGACTGGAAGAATATTTTTAAGTAAGTTAAAATGAGTTTCAGGAGGTGAGTGCTTAGTGCAGTGGGTAGGTTACCACTTACGAGAGCCACATTCCATACCAGAATGCCTTCTCTACTACCTATCTGGCTTCCGGCTAATGTGCACCATGGGAAGCAGCAAATGATGACTGAAGTAGTTAGGTCCCTGCCACCTATGTGGGAGACCTTGACTCCTGGCTTCAGCCCAGCCCAGCCTTGGCTGTTGTAGGCATTTGGAGTAAATCAGCAGATGGAGTATCTTTTTCAAATAAAATGAAAATAAACAAATAAAAATTAATAAAATGAATTTCAGTGCACTAAATCTTATTCAAGTTTTAACTAAGATCCAGGCAGCGAAAAAGAAAAAACAAAAACTAAAAGCTAACCTACCAAAACAAACAAAAAAGGACTTTAAGAAGTCACAATGGATACATATCTATTACTTAGAGGAGACAATATATATTCTTAGTGAAATCTTTAAATTTGTTTTATAGATCCTTATGAAAAGCTTGTCTATATATAATTTTTCATTTAATTTCATTCAAAATTATTTCATTCATTTATTAATCTACTTAGCCAGTTAATGTTTAGAATGCCTATTAGTGGGGAATATTCAGATAGCAGATATAATTCTCAAGAAGCTCAATATTGTGGAACAACAGAAGACAATGATCAAGGTAAATATGGTAATAAGTGTTACAACAGCGGAAAGCACAAAGTCTGTGGATGTACATCAGATATGGGTGTGCCTTGGACTTTATGTCAACAGCAGATTGATGGTGACAAAACAAAACTAGAGATTAGCAGACAAGAAGACTGCACTGAGAGCAGTGCCAAGAAAATCAGACTGAGGGAACTCAAAAAGCATACATTGTCCAGGCATATTTAATGCTCCAATATAACAGAGCATTTCAGTAAGCTTAGTAATAAAATCATTTGTTCATAATGGCCATAATGATCCTGGGTCATAAAAAAATTAGATACATTATATTCAATATGACAATTTGATGTGCAAGGGATAAACTCTCAACTAGGCTGAAAATTAGTCTATCAAATATAACTTTTAGAGCTTACTCAGTTATTTTCAAAACAAGTGAACAAATGTGTACACATTATATCTAAAAGTCACTAATGTAAGTCAGTATTTCTAATCTTATTTTCTCACTGGATTTTGGGAAATACAGGCTAACTTAGCTTTATTAATTTTGATTTGGCTGCTTGCTTCCTAAAAGATATTAAATAATAATAGGAAAACAGAAAGTAGTATCAATGGAAAGAGAGGGATCTTAAACCCAAGGACTTTGTAAAAACAAATTCAAAAATTCCTAAGAAGCTCCTGGCTCCAGAGTGGCACAGTTCTGGCTGTTGCAGCCAACTGGTGAGTGAACCGGGGGATGGAAGACCTCTCTCTGCCTCTCCTTCTCTCTCTGTGTAACTCTTACAAATAAATAAATAAATCTTTAAAAACAAAAACAAAACCAAAAAACCTCAAGTTCCTAATGCTGAACTGCAAATCTTATTGCTTATAAATAAGAAAATCCTTCAGTTACCAAAACCTTAGTTTTTCCATTTACTCATATAAATTCCATAAATCAGATACTTACTATACTATGTGGGACAATCTAATTTCTCTTGAGGACTGAAACAACAATCAGGGAACATTCTATTTTCACAAGGATTTTCAATCAGAATTTCAGGTGGTAATACAGAGTGTTTTTTGTCTTCAGCTTGAACAATTTTCTACCTGAGAACAGTCACTTTCCATGCCTCTGAATAATAAATATCGAAGTGCTTGTTAAAACGTTAAAGTACACTGCTTCCTCCAACAGACTATGAGCTAGTGGAGCTAGCAAATGTGTTGTAAGCACATACAGAAAGAATTCAATAGTGTGTTCAGATGTCAACATTCATAGCACCTCACTCTGGTGTCCAATGTTCTTTAAACCTCCCTGGCACCTTTACTCTCACTTGGCAGAGGGAAAAGAGGAGCTGGTATGTTAGCTTATTATTGGAGTCTTTCTAGTCCTCAAACTAGACACATTCAAATACAAATCTGAAAAATGCATGATACATCCAGTGAATTTTCAGTTGCTTATAATAGAGAAACTGGACATAAACTTCAGCCAAACCATACTGTTATCACAGTTTAAAGCAAAGTTATCACTGAAGTTTCACTAATACTGAAAGATTATAAAGTCGATTGAGCAGTTTTACTTTGAGAGAAGAGAGAGAGGGACTGCTTTTCCATCCATGGGTTCAGTCCCCAAAAGCCTACAACAATTAGGGCTGGGCCAAGTGGAAGCCAGGAGCCAGAAACTCAACACAGGTTTCCCACATGGGTGGCAGGGACCAACTAATTGAGCCATTACTCCCTAATTCCAGAGTGCACATTGGGAGGAAGCTGGAATCTGGATCAGAGCTGGGGCTGAGAGTTATGTACTCTGATATGGGATGCAATTATCCCATTGGCATCTTAACCACTGGGTAAAATGCCTGCATCAGACTACATTCTTGTCGTTTGTATTCTTGCTGTTCTATTTCCTATGAAACGATGAGTATACCTTAACACTGTAACACAACCACAGTACAATTCTGAAATATAAGGAACTACTTTCAAGGCATTGACAGTACATTCCACAAATCATATATATTTAAAAGAAACAACCAATTATTGGTATGGTATAAATATTTATAAAACTTGTTACATTTATGCAGATGTATTAGGTATTAACAATGTACTTTTTCTTTCTATCATCTTTCCTC